>NC_056741.1:579039655-579379655 GCF_019279795.1 Protopterus annectens | reverse complement strand
GTGCTTGTAAAACTGGCTTGATAGAAACATTATTATTCAAAACATGGGGCGAATCTGCTTTTAATAAAATAATCCACCTATGTTCAGCACATTCAGTGATGCTTCTGATATACCTCCTCTAATGCTATGTTCAGTGCACTCTAAAACAGTAAATTTAAAACAATGAGCAGAGCCAGAGTCAGATACATGTTTAGATAAAGCATTTGTAAGTTTTTAGTTGTGAATGTCCCCAACATGTTCAAGTATTCTGTCTTTCAGCATCCGGTTTGTTTTTCCTACATAAAAACTGTTCCATGCTTCAAATTTTGCATAATAAATCACATTCAAACTCCTGCAGTCAGCATAAAAGTCAAACTGGATTTGATAGCACAAAGAAGGACGTCTAAAACGAGCTTATAGTCAAATTATGTTTGCATGCTTGACAAGATTGACATGGAAAAGTACCTGTAAGTCAGCAATAAAGGATGTCTTCTGTAGTTCAATCAAATGCAGCCAGAAATACACCAAAACAGTTTATTGCACAAAACGATCCAAAGTACAAACAACGAGATGAAAGCGCTTAATCCTAGGCTCTGGACTATTGTTTGTACTTTGGATCGTTGTGTGCAATAAACTGTTTTGGTGTATTTCTGGCTGCATTTGATTGAACTACAGAAGACATCCTTTATTGTTGACTGGGAGCGCAATCTATTTGGTGTTTTGTGATGAAGTGTTTTGGTTACAAAGTACCTGTAAGATCCAACAAAGGAAAACTGTTGCATTTGGTATATTTACAGCACAGTTCTCTTTTTAAAGATTTATTATTGCAAAATGAAAAACTCAGTGTGGATCCTAGTACCCTTATGACTGTTTCATCTTTCACCAGAACTGGCCAGTTCTTTTTTATAATCTCACAAATCATTCCTACATTGCTTGAGTATGGAAGTAGAACTCGAGGGGTGACAGTTTGTCTATCTGACCTATTAAGTGCTACTTCATTATATTCCTTAAAGTAAGGTTGTGCAGTAGCTTCACTCGGGGAATGCACTTCAGATACTGCTTCATCTACTTCCTTATATATAAGAAATATATATATATATATATATATATATATATATATATATATATATGTATATATATATATACTTGTAGAAGGAAAGTTTTAGCAGTTACAAAGTATTTGAAATAGAGAAATAAGCCATCACTGAAATAAAACAACTGCTGACATTATTATTTTACATAAAAGGTATGGTCACTCTCATAATTCTGTATTTTAATTGTTTTATATGCACTTGGATGATTCTTTTTTCATGTTCTGCTTTTGCATTGTTTTAACTGCAGCTATATATCCCTTTTTATCTTTAATTTGACTGCTGGGTTTCCACAAAAATGAAGATAGCTCTCTTCAGCCCAGTGCGACTGCAGGTCAATAAGTTGTTGTTGTTGTTGTGTCTTTCGGCTTTTCCTGGTTAGGGGTCGCCACAGTGGAACTCCGGTCCTCTAATGATTGGTAGTTAATTTTTACGTGCCGAGTTACCAGCCCTGACGCTCAACCTTCAATGAAGGTATGCCCATTCACGCATGTCCCCACACAGAAGACGCTCTAGCTGAGAATCGAACCGGACAGCATCTTACTGTGAGGCGACAACGTTACTGCAGCACCACCACCGTGGGACGACTGCAGGTCAATAAGTAAATAGTGAAATAAACAAATGAATAAAATAAAATTAAATGAAAATGAAATGGTCACAGACAGCAGTAGATAGAATAGAACAAGCCCTACAGGAGAGATTTAGAGACAAGCATAGTAATATGCACCATAAAAGAAAGGAATGTACAGGGATTATGTCTAATACATAAGTTGTTTTACAACTCACTTGTTTGCCTTTTCGGCTTTTCCCGGTTAGGAGTCGCCACAGCGGAATTCCGGTCTGCTAATGACTGGCAGTCGATTTTTATGGTGCCGAGTTGCCAGCCCAATGCCCAAACTTCAGCGAAGGCACGCCCATTCACGCATGTCTTTCGGAGGCCACTCGACCGCGGGGAGAACATGCAGACTCCACACAGAAGGCACCCCAGATGAGAATCGAACAGGAGAACCTCTTGCTGTCTTGGGTAGAGAAATGACATCAACTCACAAATGAGAATCTCTTGCTGTCAGGCAGCAATGCTACCGCTGTACCACCGCGGCTATTGCTTTACAACTCACTAATGAGAGGAATTCAGTATGACATCAGGTCTACAAGTAAATGTTTAAATAAATAAATAAAGTAAAATAAAATGATCTCAGAGAGCAGTTAACAGTACAGTGCAAGTCCTGCAGGAGAGATTTTGTGGGTAGAGAAATGACATCAACTCACAAATGTGTCAAAACAGTTGCTGGAATCCTGCTTTCTCACAACTGATGCATTTATGACTGTAAAATGTATGTGTAAGTTTCAGAGTAGATATGTGAACTTGGAGCTGGCTACCTTTATATGGACATATGTCAAAAGTAAGAGTATGCTGGCAGAAGACTTAAGCACAAGGGTGATCCGTCATGTCCAAGCATAACCAGTACTAGGCAACAGTTATTTCTGGATGGTATGCAAGTAGAACCTAAATTCAGCTGATAAAGTGACCATTGGAAACTTACGTACTTAATATGATATTGACCAGCAGAGAAGATATTCAAAACATAAAACTGCAAGATCCATTGAGAAAACAACAGATATGCATTAGTATGGTACTTTTTCAGAAGAATAAGTCCAATATGCTAGAAAGGTAGTGATAACCAGAAATCCATCCTCCTGGGGACTAATTTTAAAGTGTATTATTACAATTCTCATGCATCTATGTTTTCCAGTTAATTTCTTTTCAGGATATACTCCTGATGTTAAAGATGGAAGTGGTTTGAAAACAAAGCAAAGATTATAACATTTTTGATGTTTTAGTTTCAACTCAGTTTTTCCTTTAGACCATTTAAACAAAATTATGTCAACTTAGGTATTGGCAATACTTTGTATATACAAGCAAAGCAATCTGGGTAATGAAATATACATCTTTAGATGAACAGCTACTTGCTTATTTACATACTTATTTACTTATTATGGTTTCAGTTACATAGGTTCATAGGTAGGTACTAGGCTATCGGCCCTAGGGTTGTAGTATCAAAAGAGAGGACTTTAAACTTTATTTTTTTTTTCATGGGAGAGAAATTTGGGGAAAAAAGTAGCATTTTTGTTTTAGGGCTGAGCATGAGTTGTGAGTTACAAAGCTATGTTTCCATTGTTGTTAAAGCTTCCTGAGTAATTTTTTAAGGTGTGTCTCATTGTCAGATGTGCAAATGAGTGTAGAGCCATCTGCGTATTGTATTAGGGAGGTCTGTCGTGTAAATGCGTGAAGGTGGCTGATGAGAATGTTAAACAGGAGAGGACCAAGGACAGAGCCTTGTGCTACACTGGTGGTGACTGGTAGAAATGGAGACAGGGTGGAATGCCATTTTACTGACGAATACCTATTAGAAAGGTAGCTTTTAAACCATAGAAGGGTGGCTGAGAGAGACCTAATAAGGTCATTTGAAGTAGATCTTTGCTGTGATAAATTGTGTCAATGGCTTTAGACAAGTCTAGAAATAAGGAGGAGAGTGGTTTGCATTATCTCTAGCGTTATTGACAATATCTATGTAGCTTAGAAGTGCAATGTTAGTACTATGGGAAGGATGGAAGTCATGTTGTGTAGGGAATAAGAGTTCTTCCTGCAGGACATAGCTTAACAATTGCTTCTGAATCCAATTTTCAAGTATTTTAGAAAGGGGGATAAGATTCTATAGGTCTAAAGTTAATAATGTCTGTTGAATTTCCTCCTTTGTGCAGAGGGATAATGTGTGACTTTTTCCGGAGAAAGGGAACATGGGATTTCTGGACTGACCTACTTATAAGGACTGAGACAAGGTAGGCAATGCTATTGGATGCTATTTTAATGTATTCACTCAGAAGGTCATCAGTTGAAGTAGAGTGTGATTTGAGTTAAGAGTATAGGATGTAGGCACAGCTTTGAAGGAAGGTGAAATTAGATGTAGTGATATGTGGCTGCTGGGCAGGGTTAGGATTGCATGTTGGGAAACCCTTGATTAGAGATGGCATATTATCTATAAAGTAAGAGATGAACTGTATTGCAGTTTCAAGTGATGAGTTGCTGGGAAAGGTGTTAGGGTTGAATTTATTCATTACTAAGGTAAGGAAAGATCTTTTTCTTACAGATACTATGTCTTCAAGAAAAAACTGTAACATCTTTTATCAACTACAACAGGAATATGAGCCCCTGTCAGAAATTTCTTCCTTCATAAACATTCACTGACATTCTCTAGAAAAAAAACTCCATGTCTCAGGAAAATGGTTCTCCCATGTCTGGACCCAGACAATAGAAAAAGCCAGAAAGGTCATGACAGACGGCCAGTTCATAATATCTGTTAGGGCTATCCCAGCAGAAACTGAAAAGGTAAGTGAATTGTTTGTGAAACAACAAATGGCCATTACAGAGTCACCCACTATGACGTTATGCCCTGACTATGTCTGCATTGAAAGCAAGGGCTACAAGTAAGATATTTTCTTTCTCGGATCTGTGGACGTCTGACGAGCAGGAGCAGAGAATATATCCTGCTGTGACTGATAAGAATGCATTGGATGTGGATAGAGCAAGCAGTACACTAAAATCCTGTCAGAAGCCCCCATATATAAAACCATGGCCTTATTATCACTGTGATTCATTTTCTGTTTCTTTTTCCTATAATAGCATCCCTGTGAACCACAGTATAACCAGTGATTTATTTGTATGCATGTGTGAGTCAAAAACATTCAGAAGGCCTTAATCAATGATTGGAAATATATTCTTTTTTGAAACTATAACACTGGTAGAAAAGAGTGGGTCACTTTTTTCCACTTTTTAAAGGAAAATTTACTCAGCTAACTCACCAAACCAATAATCCTTAAAATATAAGAAATTATGACAAATTCAAAATCAGTTTCAACATGTTATCACCTACTTGAGAATCATTAACTTGCAAAAATAGAAGTTATGTACTTATCATAACGTTCCATGTGAGTTGTTTAACTTGCCTTTATTCTCACTGATGGGTTCGGAGCCGATCCTCGGCTCTGACACGGCTGATAGCAAGCTCAAGGTTTGCCAGTATCTCGAGACCAGCCCCTTATCCCACAATGCACTGCTGGAATTACCTCAGATCTTGTTTGCAGCAAATAATAGTATATGCATATATATATACATATATGCAACATATACATACCCTCTTATATATACATACAAAGAACACTTCCCAAAGGGGAAGAAGAAATATTAAATAACCAGGATGGTACTAGCCTCTAAGTCAACAGTCAGCCAGGAGGGGGAAGGAGGGAGGGACGTGAGAATAAAGGTGAGATAAACAACTCACATGGAACATTATGGTAAGTTCATAACTTCTATATGTGAAGTTGTTAAATCTCGCCATTTATTCTCACTGATGGGTAGCGTCCCTAGCACCCTCAACCTTGGGTGGCTCATGGGAGTATGTTCTTCAGCACCGTAGAATCAAAGGAAGACCTGTCCCTTGAAGCCCTATCTACTTTGTAATGTGTGATAAAGGTATGAGGCTTAGACCAAGTGGCTGCAGCGCAAACATTGTCAAGGGTCAATTTAGCTTGAAAGGCAGAAGAGGTAGAGACAGCTCTGGTAGAATGATCTTTTGGTTTGTGCATTAAAGGCATGCTCATATTCTCATAAACAAAGGATATGCAATCGGATAACCATTTAGATAAAGTTGTTTTAGCCACTGGATTGCCTTTTCTTGTTTCTGAGAAGGATACAAAAAGTTGGTCTGATTTCCTAATATCCTTAGTTCTGTCAAGATAAAATCTGAGCTGTCTGTAAACATCAAGTTTGTGCAGCATATATTCCAATTTGCTTGAGTGGTTGGGGAAAAAGACTGGCAGTTCAATGACCTGATTGATATTTGACTCAGAAAAGACTTTAGGTAAAAATGAGGGGTTTGTTCTGAGAGATACTCTATCAGGATGGAAGATCATGTAGGGTGATCTGATAGATAATGCTTGAAGTTCTGACACTTTGCGGGCAGACGTAATGGCCACAAGAAATATTGTTTTCCAAGATAAAAATTTTAAATCACAAGAAGATGCTGGTTCAAAAGGGGGAAGAATAATTTGAGACAGTATAAGATTTAAATCCCAGGGAGAAAAGGGAATTTTAATCGGAGGTCTCATATGAAGAACGCCTTTAAGGAAGGTTTTAGATAATTTATGGCTCATAATATTTGAGCCACCAAGAACAAGGTGAAAATTTGAGATAGCAGCTAACTGAACTCAAACTGTAGCAGCTGCTGCCCCTTCCTTGAAAATCTTTGTTAGAAATTCTAAGATCGAAGATAGCAGACCTCGGAAAGGGTCAATGTTATGCGCGTTGGCCCAAATTGAGAACCTTTTCCATTTACTGCCATATAATTTCCTGGTAGATGGCTTGTGAGAAGACAAAAGAATCTGTCTTGTATCTTCTGAAATTGAATGAAGCCTGGCAATTAGGGGAAGTGGATTAACCATGCAGTCAGTTTGAGGGACTGCAGAGAAGGATGAAGATCCCCTGACGGGTGAGTCAGAAGGTCCAGAACTGGGTCCAGGATCCATGGATCTTCCAACAGATGATGGTGGAGAAATGGAAACAAAATCTGTCGAGGCCAGTAGGGGGCTATGAGTATAACAGTCCTTCCCAGTGATTTTGCTTTCTGTAAAAATCTGGGTATTAATGGGAAGGGTGGAAATGCATAAAGGAGACCCGGGAGCCAATCGTGCATCTCTCGGGGGATGACCAGGAGATGGTATTAGGGCAAAGTAGCTTCTGCATTTTGAATTGATGTGGCTGGCAAAAAGGTCGCAGCAAGGCTGGCCCCATTTTCAGAAAATCAACTCCGCAACCTGTTGTTTGAGAGACCACTTGTGAGGGAGTAATATTGTCCTGCTTTGCTTGTCAGCTATCACGTTGGATTTCCCAGGGATGTGTGTTGCTAACAGAAAACACTGGGATGACACAGCCCATTGCCAGACCCTGAGGGCTTCTCAACAAAGGGGTAGGACTTGGTTCTGTCCTGCTTGTTCATGTACCAGACTACTGACATGTTGTCGGTCTGAATTGCAATAGTCCCTAAAGGGAGAGAGTCCTGAAAGTACTGCAACGCCAGAAGTACCACTCTCAACTCTAGAACATTGATGTGCAGATGTGATTCTTGATCTGTCCATGTGTCTTGGGCAGTCTTTCCCTGAAAATCCCACCCCCCCACCCTATCAGGGAAGCATCCGTGGTCACAGTGGCTACTGGAGTGGGAGAACAAAGGGTCTTCCGATTGTGACATGAAGAGACATCAACCACCACCGAAGGTCTTTCCTGCAAGAATCTGTGATAAGAATCATGTGGTGCATTGGTAGTTTCTGGTAAGACAACTGAGTGAAGAGGAGCCATTGAAGAATTTGCATATGCATCCTTGCGAGTGGTATAGCCAGGATTGCTGCCGCCATCAAGCTAATACTTTCAATACCTCCACTGCTGTAGCTTTGTTCTTCGACACCAGTGAGCTGACATTTTGGCGGAGAAGAGAGACTCTTATAATAGGGAGATGTAGAGTGGTAGTTGAGTTATCTAACTCTGCTCCTATAAAAACGGTATGCTGAGATGGCAATAAGGCAGACTTTTTGAAGTTGATTGTAATGCCTAATTGATGGCAGAGTGTCAGAGTGTATCGTGTTGCCTGGGTCAATTGATGCCTGGTGGTAGTGGTGAGCAGCCAATTGTCTAGGAATCCAAGATGCCTCAGGTGAGCCGTGACCACTGCCATGCATTTGGTGAACACTCTGGGGGCTGTAGTGAGACCAAAGGGCAGGGCTCAAAACTGGTAATGATTGGCTCCCAGCCGGAAGCGCAGATGATCTCTGGAGTGTCTGTTCATCTTTATGTGATAGTATGCGTCCTTGAGATCTATGGAGCACATCCAATCACCTTTCCCTAAGAAAAGAAGAATGGACTGAAGCGTGACCATTTGAAACTTCTCTTTCTTTATGAACTGGTTGAGTCTGTTGAGGTCCAAGATAGGTGTCCAGTCCCCTGTTTTCTTTGGTACCAAAAAGAATCTTGAGTAAGTTCTGAAACCGACTTGGTCTGCTGGGACTGGTTGGATGACTCTTTTTTCTAGCAATCTGCAGACCTCTATGATTGCTTGTTCCCTGAGATTGGGTGGAACATCTGGGATTTTCTTTATAGGAATGGGAGGGGTGAAGAACGGTATGAAATATTCTCTGGAAATGATGCTTTGTACCCAAGTATCTGATGTTATATTTAGCCAGGCTTCTGGGTACAAAGACAAGCGACCCCCGACTGCCTCCAGAGTCGAACAGTCAGGCCCCCTTTCAGGGGCACTGGTAGGACTGACCAGAGAACTGACCCCTGTCACCCTGTTGCTATGGACCCCCTCTGCCACGGGGGTGGCGTCTTCTGTTATAACCCCCTCCTCTGCCTTTAGAGGGGGTTTCTCCATGTGTGTCCTGAAAGGCTGCCTGAGTTTTTCGGAACCACATTTTTCCCCCCTAGGGTCATTGGGGTAGAGCCGAGTGGGGGTGGAAAAATGGACCCCAATGGTAGATAAGGTCTTGCCTTCCTGTTCACACCTGTTTAAAGTTTCCTTTACTTTGGGCCCAGTGATGAGCCATCGAATGGGGTATTAATAAAGGAAGACTTAAAGGGTTCCGCAAAGGAACAGAGATGCATTCAGGCTTGTCTTCGAAGAGCAATGCCCGAACTAGTGGCTTTACTCGAACCGTCAGCTGCATATGATATGAGACACATGGACGAGTTCACTACTGAGATTAGGGTAGCGAGCTGGGCATTGACTTTGTTGGCCACCCCTGCAGCTACCGTACCCTGGAGAGCATCTCCTAGCTCTTTCAGGAGATCTCTTTGTAGTCTTGTAAAATGGGTTAAGTAGTTCAGTGATCACAGAGAAAAAGTCGCTGAACTAAACATGCGCTTCCCATATCTATCCATAACCCTAGAATCTCTGTTAGGGAGATGGATAGAACAGGATGTCTCAGATACTTCCTTTTTGGTGGCTGCAGCTACCACCATGGCATCAACAAACACTCCTTTTGTCAAAAATGTCTTGTCCACTGGGGCAGATATGAATTTATTGGGTCTACAAGGGACAGGTTCCATGGCCTCCGGTGGCTCCCACGCCTTACAAGAGATCAGTTCCATGAGCTCGTCGTAAGGCGGAGACACCCAAGAAGTGGAAGCTTGAGATCCAAAAGCCTTCAAGAGCACGGACTCATCCTCAGTAGGGGTCTTGGACTGCCAATCGCCCCTCTGACTAAGGTCTCTAGTATCTCTGCAAAGGAGATATCCTCCGAGGGGGATCGAGGGGACCCTTCTGACTCATCTAAGTCCATGTCAGATGTCAAAGACTCCTGTGGGGAGTCTAAGTGCCTCCTCTTGCACAGTCTCTTCCTGGGCACCTCCTCAGTGGGGGGATCTGGGGAGGTCTCAGAAGAGCAGAGGATGCCATGTGGGGGTACTTGAGGCTCGGGGTCTCTACACTTACAGGGATCAGTAGATGAAGAAGCAGACACTGGAGCTTGAGGAGAGAGGGAAAGCTGAACCGATGCTGACGCTGTCTTTGGAGACAAAACTCTCCTCATAGCATCGAAGGCACCATGGCTCCAATGAGAAGGAGTGGACGGACCCGGGAGTAACGTCCGATCCTCCTGCACTGAAACCCTGGGCTCCGAGCCTGAGGTAGGAACCGAGCTCATCCAAGCCGAAGCCCCAAGAGGAAGAGTCAGCACCAACAAGTCAGTGCGACTATCCTCCCCGGACCCGACGGGAGAGCGTCGGCTCCTAGAGTCCTCGGTCAGCGCCAAGGACATCCGGGTAGATGGAGCCAATAACACCGGTGTGGGTATCAGCTCCAAGGGTTCGACCACCATCGGTTCAATTTCCTTCAGCTCTGAGAGTCCAGTACGGCTCAGAGGAGGAGTAGACAAGTCAGGTTCCATGGTCTTCGG
The DNA here is from genome assembly GCF_019279795.1 of Protopterus annectens. Lineage (NCBI taxonomy): Eukaryota > Metazoa > Chordata > Ceratodontiformes > Protopteridae > Protopterus > Protopterus annectens. Next base: position 579,369,582 of record NC_056741.1, on the reverse strand, counting down.
TACAGACAAACTGGTCGGGGCCGACAACAATTTGGCAAGTCCTGGTACCTGTAAAAGCTTCTACACTAGCTGATCCATGTCCAAATCTGAAAGGCTGACTGAAGACTTGGCTAAATGCACCAAAGGTGCTGACTGGAGCAGAGGTGAAGAAGGAACTTCAGAGACCGGCTCCAATACTGACAGCTGGCTCCAAATCAAAGGTACACTCGGTTCCAATGACTGTGGAACCGATGACCCTCCTTCTGAAATCTTAGCCTTTTTTGAGACCTTATCTGAAGACTTGGATATTGAGGATTTAGATGATGTACTAGCACCCTCATGGCTACTCAAGACTTCCGAAAATGATTGCTGTAGCAATCCCCTGTCTATAAGTTTCCTCCTTCTCTCCAAGAGAACTCTTGAAGAAAAGGAGTGGCAAATGCTACAGGTGTCTTGGAGGTGTTTAGCCCCCAGACAGTAGACACATTGAATCTGTCCTTCAGTAACAGACATTTTCTGCTCACAATCTGGGCATTCTTTGAAACCCGATTTGGGATGGGATTTCTCCCTATCATCCGACATAATTAAGTGAAAAAGGCAGTAAATTAGATACACAGCAACTAAGCCCAAACCAGGCACTAACTATAACAGTATATATATATATATATATATATATATATATATATATATATATATATATATATATATTGAACAAAAAATATATACAAATATAGGGCTAAGAGGCCCACAGAAAAACCTGACTATAATAAAGATTAATAGTAGAGAAAAGGGGCTTAAGGCCCACACAAACTAAGAAGCCAACAAGGCCCTAACTTTTAAACTATTTCTACTATCTAGAGAGTAAATATAATAGTACTAACACACACTATATATATTAAACAAAAAAGAAAACTTTTTTATAGACTTGCTGTTAATTTGTTTCTAAAATGGTCCGAGCTAACTGGAACACCGAGATCTCTCTTGCCACGGCAAACTAGATCTGAGGTAATTCCAGCAGTGCATTGTGGGATAAGGGGCTTGGTCTCGAGCTACTGGCAAACCTTGAGCATGCTATTGGCCGTGTCGGAGCCTCCAAACCCATCAGTGAGAATAAATGGTGAGATTTAACAATGTCACATTTACTAATTTATTGTCCTTTCCATGCTGGTGTCTCTTACCTGTCCTCTGTTTCTGTTTCTGTTGTACCCACATCAATGTCACTACTGGTGGTAGAAATATCCTCCTCTCCTCTCTCATTTAACACTGCCAAGTTATTTAAGACATCCGAAGGAAGAGAGCCACAGGAAGCATCCTTTACTTTCCTGTTAACAGTATCCTTGATTCGCTGTTTAAGAATTTTCCTAATTTTTCTTCGTTCCACCATTTCGTCTTTCACGCTTTTCATTGCATTGCTCCACAGCTGTATTTGTTCTTCATCACTGGAGTCCCTACATAAGGAAGCAATACCAACAAGTAGTGTTCAGGAATGCTACTGTTGAAATGAATGAGTATATTGGATGGACAGCTATTAATGTGAATTTATCTGTATCCCCAGCCCCATCCATGTTATCATATGAACTGCTATGTATCTTTTTCACAAGTGATTTTATAAAAACATGACAAAGATGTAAGTAGTTCACTAGTTTCTGAGTATAAAAACAATCAAAAGTGAACAGTTCCTATTATACATATAGTGCTCTCATGTGCATTATTCATCCGGAGCTAATTTTAGTACTCTGTTTAGATACAGAGGGATCTACACTGTGCCAGTTGTGTTTGAAGCTACTGACAGAACAATGTTTGTGTCTTTTATTCAACCAGATTGCTTTATGTATGAGAAATGAATGTCAAAAATGCATTTAGTAACATAGCTTGATGAGTAAATTTCTTAATATTGTGTTTGACAGGACATAACAAATGATTGTAATCAGAAGCATAACCACAATCAGGGTGGAGAAGAAACCTACTAGTTTATGGAAAAAGACAACTGACTGATAATCTCTATCCTACATTCAAAAGCTTTTCAGCATCTTCAATGATGACAATGGTTTATGTATAGTCTTTTAGTCAGTTCTTGTCACAAGATAAGGGATGACTCCTGCCTAATCCTCTAGAGTATGCGTAAAGTGACTTGAGATTATTTTTATTACAAATTACTTACTGCCTGTGAGTTACATGGGTTATCTTACACTGCGCATTGCTGCAGAGGTTAGTTTTGCTGCTGAGTTACATAGGCTATCTTGCACTGTGCATTGCTGCAGAGGTTAGCTTTGCTGCTGAGTTATATAAGTTACCTTATACTACATAATGGTACAGTGGTTAGCTTTGCTGCTGAGTTGCATAGGTTACCTTGCACTGCACCTTGGTGCAGAGGTTAGTTTTACTGCTGAGTTACATATGTTGCCTTGCACTGCAAAGTGGTACAGTGGTTAGTTTAGCTGCTAAATTGCATAGGTTACAATGTACTGTGCATTGGTGCAGAGGTTAGTTTTGCTGCTGAGTTACATAGGTTATTTTGCACTGTGCATTGCTGCAGAGGTTAGCTTTGCTGCTGAGTCATATAGGTTACCTTTCACTGCATATTAGTGAAGAGGATAGTTTTGCTGCTGAGTTACATAGGTTACCATGCCCTGCAGAATGGAACAATGGTTAGCTTTGCAGCCGAGTTACATGGTTATCTTGCACTGTGCATTGCTGCAGAGGTTAGCTTTAGTGCTGAGTTATATAGGTTACCTTTCACTCCACAACGGTATAGTTGTTAGCTTTGCTGCTGAGATACATAGGTTACCTTCACTGCACCTTGGTGCAAAGGTTAGTTTTGCTGCTGAATTACATAGGTTACCTTGCACTGCACAATGGTACAGTGGTTAGTCTAGCTGCTGAGTTACATATGTTACAATGTAATGTGCACTGGTGCAGAGGTTAGTTTTGCTGCTGAGTTACATAGGTTATTTTGCACTGTGCATTGCTGTAGAGGTTAGCTTTGCTGCTGAGTCATACAGGTTACCTTTCACTGCACAATGGTACAGTGGTTAGCTTTGCTGCTGAGTTGCATAGGTTACCCTGCACTGTACAGTGGTACAGAGGTTAACTTTGCTGCTGAGTTACATAGGTTACCTTACACTGCACATTGGTGCAGAGGATAGTTTTGCTGCTGAGTTACATAAGTTACCCTGCACTGCACAGTGGTACAGCGGTTAACTTTCCTCCTGAGTTACATAGGTTATCTTGCACTGCACATTGGTGCAGAGGTTAGCTTTTGCTGCTGAGTTACATAGGTTACCATGCACTGCAGAATGGTACAGTGGTTAGCTTTGCTGCTGAGTTACATAGGTTACCATGTACTGTGCATTTCTGCAGAAGTTAGTTTTGCTGCCGAGTTACACAGGTTATCTTGCACTGTGCATTGCTGCAGAGGTTAGCTTTGGTGCTGAGTTATATAGGTTACCTTTCACTCCACAATGGTACAGTGGTTAGCTTTGCTGCTGAGATACATAGGTTACCTTGCACTGCACCTTGGTGCAGAGGTTAGGTTTGCTGCAGAGTTACATAGGTTACCTTGCACTGCACAATGGTACAGTGGTTAGCTTTGCTGCTGAGGTACATAGGTTACCCTGCACTTCACAGTGGTACAGCTGCTAACTTTGCTGCTGAGTTAAATAGGCTATCTTCCACTGCACATTAGTACAGAGGTTAACTTTGAGACTGAGTTACATAGGTTACCTTGCACTGCACAGTGGTACAGAGGTTAGCTCTGCTACCGAGTTACATAGGTTGCCCTGCACTGCTCACTGGTGCAGAGGTTAGCTTTGCTGCTGAGTTACATAGGTTACCATGTACTGTGCATTGGTGCAAAGGTTAGTTTTGCTAATTGAGTTATATAGGTTATATTGCACTGTGCATTGCTGCAGAGGTTAGCTTTGCTGCTGAGTCATATAGGTTACCTTTCGCTGCACAATGATACACTGGTTAGCTTTGCTGCTGAGATACATAGGTTACCTTACACTGCACCACGATGCAGAGGTTAGTTTTGCTTTTGAGTTACATAGGTTACCTTGCACTGCACAATGGTAGAGTGGTTAGCATTGCTGCTGAGTTACATAGGTTACCATGTACTGCTCATTGCTGCAGAGGTTAGTTTTGCTGCCGAGTTAGATAGGTTATCTTGCACTGTGCATTGCTGCAGAGGTTAGCTTTTGCGCTGAGGTATATAGGTTGCCTTTCACTCCACAATGGTACAGTGGTTAGCTTTGCTGCTGAGATACATAGGTTACCTTGCACTGCACCTTGGTGCAGAGGTTAGTTTTGCTGCTGAGTTACATAGGTTACCCTGCACTGCACAGTGGTACAGCTGTTAACTTTGCTGTTGAGTTACATAGGTTACCTTACACTGCACATTGGTGCAGAGAAAGGTTTTGCTGCTGAGTTACATAGGTTACTATGCATTGCACAATGGTGCAGTGATTAGCCTTGCTGCTGAGTTACATAAGCTATCTTCCACTGCACATTGGTACAGAGGTTAACTTTGAGGCTGAGTTACATAGGTTACCTTGCACTGCATAATGGTACAGCAGTTAGCTTTGATGCTGAGGTAAATAAGTAACCTTGCACTGCACATTGGTACAGAGGTTAGCTTTGCTACTGAGTTTCATAGGTTGCCTTGCACTTCACAGTGGTGCAGTGGCTAGCTTTGCTGCTGAGTTACATAGGTTACCTTGCACTTCACAATGGTATAGTGGATAGCTTTGGTGCTGAGTTACATAGGTTACCTTGTACTGCACATTGGTGTAGAGGTTAGCTTTGCTACTGAATTACATAGGTTACCTTGCACTGCACATTGGTACAGAGGTAAGTTTTGCTGCTGAGTTACTTAGATTACCTTACACTGCACAACAGTCCAGTGGCTAGCTTTGCTGCTAGGTTACATAGGTTACCTTGCACTGCACACTGGTGCAGAGGTTAGCTTTTCTGCTGAGTTTCATGGGTTACCTTGCACTGCACAATGGTGCAGTGATAAGCTTTGCTGCTGAGTTACATAGGCTACCTTGCATTGCACAATGCTACAGTGGTTAGCTTTGGTGGTGTGTTACATAGGTTACCTTGCACTGCACAATGGTACAGTGGTTATCTTTACTGCTGAGTTACATAGGTTACCATGCACTGCACAATGGTACAGTGATTACCTTAGGCTATCTTCCACTGCGCATTGGTACAGAGGTTAACTTTGAGGCTGTGTTTCATAGGTTATCTTGCACTGTGCATTGCTGCTGAGTTGCTTAGGTTAACTTGCACTGCACAGTTATACAGTGGTTAGCTTTGCTGCTGAGTTGCATAGGTTACCTTGGAATGTATAATGGTAACATGGTTAGCTCTTCTACCTCACAGTGCTTCTTGGTTTACCAGTTCACTTACTAGATGAGATGCTTCTTATGTGAAGTCTGCATGCCCTGTGTGTGTTCATGTGTGAAGTCTCATGCCCTTTGTGTGCTCATGTGTGTTTTTACTGCGGAATTCAATTTCCTCCTGCATCCTAATGCAGACAAATAACTGCTGAGTCTTCAAATTAACTTTAAATGTTTGTAAGGTGTCCTTGCATGACCATGGGTGAAGGAAGGCAAAAAAGTTATGACGCCAAGGACACCAGATGCTCAGTGTGCTCCCACAGACAATATACAGCCTGTACAGCCCAAGACAGCTGTGATATCAAAACTGAGAATGCAGTGCACTAAAGACCTGCACTGTGTTACTGGGGAAACCAGAAGCACAGTCCCAAGCCCCCAACAACTAGCCTGCAACAGGTCTGAAAAGCCATTCAGTTCACTTTTTCTCCCCCGGTCATCACTTTACAAAGTAAAAAATACCACGTTGTAATAGCAAGTCATTCACTAGTTGAGATTAATACACTGGCAAATGCCATAGTAGACTGACAGCTGATGCCAAGACCTCCCATCCTGCACATAACATTGGATATTTCACTGTGAATTCTTACTCTGTAGGTGGCTTCTCTGTTAATAAATGGCCACTCTGACCATATGCCATGGTTTGTGAAGGTCCTTTGATTATGTTCCCTCCTTTGTAGCTTACAGTGACCATTTTCCAGGTCCGTGTCTTTTCTTTAATATTCTGTGTGCTAAAGCCACATGTACCAGCTAATCAGGTGAGACAAAGATCAAGTATTGTCCAGAAATGTTCACTGGTGCTCTGATAAGTTATCCTTGACTTATATAGATACATAAAGTAAGGAGAAACCATTAACAGCTTGTTGACTTGCTTTTCTACTTGCTTGTTGCTAGTTTCCAGCCAATGGGGGGGGACAGGACGAGTGAAGCCAAACTTTAATACACGCATACGCAGGCCTCTTCAGTGTTCAGCCCTTTTGGTGAGCAGCTTGTCTACCCTGATTAATTTTAGTGCCTCTCAAACTCTTATCATTGGATACTCCCACTCTTACATTTGTACATTAACTGTGTGCAGAGATGGTTTGCAGATTATTTAATGGCTCCTGGCTGAGACATTCCAGGGTACGGGAAATGTGGGTGGAAGAGAAAACGGGCACAAGAGTTGAAAGTTGTCTCTGAAACCAGGAGTCCATCTCCGATAGGTAATTTAGCATCACAGCTCTGAGAATAACTCAGTATAACCTGGCAAGCACTTATCAAAACTGGATTTTCTAATAGAGACCTTGATTTCCTGACAAATGCATGTAATGTTACAGCTTCAGTGACTTTGGTTTACCAGCTTTGAAGGAGGTGATATAAAACCCTGAATATCTGACAGGTGGCAACCACAAGTTCTAGTTTTTTTTAAATTCCTCAATTAAAATATTTTATCTCTCTGGTAGGACTCCTAAGTATGCATCTACTCTGTTAACAATACTGTGCTCGCAAAGCATGTACCTTGTGGCTCAATGAGCTTGGTTTATCAACTTTGAAGAATGTGATGTCAAACATTCGGCATGTTATAGTAATACAGCAGTAAACAGTAAAAGACTCATCACTGCACCTTTAGATCTTTCCTGAAGGGGACAAAGCAACAGATGGAATTTTATCACTTCCATACTATCAGTCTGCAAATTTTCTGGACAGTCTTTACTCCAGGGTATTATGTCACAAAGCAGTTGCTATGGAAGATTCAGATCCAGGTTAAATGGGTATACTGTAGGGACAATTGCATAGCTTCAATCACTAAAAACAAACAAAGAAAGAAGTTTTCCAAAGAGTGATACAGTTTATTCCCAATTTTCTTTGATCCCCCTCGCCACCAGAACGCTCATGCCAGCAGGCTTAAAAGGCATGGATATCATGCATGCCCTGTGTGTTGATAATGCTAAGGGATATGCTGGTGGTGCATGATAACATCAGCATGAGTATAAAATGAAAATAAAACAAAATTGGGATTTAAAGGGGCCACTCGGGAATTCGTGGCACCCTATTATTTTGAGCTCAAAAGTGGTAGATACCGAGGAATTAAGTACTGTTGAGAGGTATAGGGCAATGACAGAAGCAAATATATGAAATCTAAGTCCACAAAAAAAGGGAATGCATAGGTCTTATAACTGTCTCATAAAGAAATAAATTAACATTATCCATATTGATTTGAAGGGGAAGCATTCACAAAAGATGCTAATGTCCTGTATCTGTCTGCCATAAGAATTCTTCCTTTACTTCCTCAGAAATTGGCATCACCATTGCCAGTGGATCTATATGTTGGCTCTAGAGATTTCTGAGATACCATTCTGTCTTCCTTATATGAATCTTGCATGACGCAGAAGGAAAATGTAATAAGTCATACACTCCAGTCCACTTGCTTTTTGTGCTGGTGGTCTGGCTTCTACTTATATTCTAAAGAAATGCAGTAGGTGGATTGGACACATTGAATTGGCTGTAGGTATGTGTGTGTATTGTATGGAAGAACAACAGTAGCAGGGCTACACGCCTAATGTTGTCAGCATTGGCTCTAGATGACTGTTACTATTAATGTGCACCTGACCCCATGTTCAAAAAAATGGGAAAAAGGGGTTGTGGATGGATGGATGGATGGATGGATGGATGGATGGATGGATGGATGGATATAACCCAGTCCTCTACCAAGCTGTCTAGCTATAATTATCGCTTGTGGACAGAATTTCTGTACAGCCATATTGATAGCTGTATAAAGCGAGCTGTGCCCACTTGTATTAAGAGTTAGACAAACTCAAAAGACAAGCCACCCTGGTGGAATCACACCATCTATTGGTTATACAACAAAAGGAAAAAAAAAGTTCTTGGCTAAGTGTGCGAGAAACAAAGCCATACATACTAAACACCCCCCTCACCAATCTAAATAGGCAGCTAAGAGGGTTAGTAAAAACTTCAGAGGCTAAATTTGAAGAAGAAAATAGCTTCTCAGCAAAGGACAACCACAAAGCTTTCTACAGCTATGTCAGTAACCTCGGAGAAAATGCACAACAATATGTGCAGAAATTGTAAATGGCATCACACACACTGAACCGGTGGCAATTACCAACATTTTGGCTGGAAGGTTCAGCTCACCCCCTCTCCCGACAGTCCAAAGAAAATACCACATAACATAATCCCCCAATCACTACTACAGAACAGATCATTAATACACTTTCCAAGGCCAAAAGCACTGCATTGATGGGCCCCAATAGCATCCTGGGATGTTTAATAAATAGCATGAAACATGACGGCTCTGGTCTACTTGAATCACTTTTCAGCTGGAACCTTCATTCGGGTTTTGTGCCCAAGTAACAGTAATTCCCCTGCACAAAGGACTTCCAACTACTGATCCGGCTAACTACAGGCCCATAAGTCTTGCCAGCCTCATATGCAAGGCCATGGAAAGAATCATCAAGGACATGATAAATAAGGACATAGGTAACCTGCAAATGCTGGACCTATCACAGTTCCACTTTATTAAAGGAAGGTCAAACCTTTTGAATGTGGTGACCTTTTTTGAGAGGGTCACTAAAGCTGTGGATGAACACAGCCTACCTCAACCTGACAGAGGCTTTCCATGCAATGCCCCACTCAGACATTACAGACAAGCTCACTTATTTAGGTATAAACCCTTTTATCACCCACTGGATATCCAACTGGCTCACTGATAGGACCCAGAAGATCAAAAGAGGTGAGGCCACCTCCACCAAGAGGCCAGTCACTAGTTTGCAGGTGATTGTAAGCTAGGGGTTATTATGGAGTCCCCGCAAACACTAGCATTCTTCAAGAAGGTCTATCTCTGACTAATAAATGGTGCCAAAGCCATAGTCTTAAACTCAATGCTAAGAAATGCATAAGTGTACCCTCTGGGGAATCAACTATCCTGGCTAATTACCATGTTGATAATACACCCCTAAGAGTTGACCCATTGGTCAGGAATCTGGTACACACGTTGACAGTAGCCTTACCTTTGACCACTACAAGACAACAGTAGTGAGGAAAGCCTTTTATATTGCACAACTTATAAGTAAGGGCATAGCAACTAGGTCCAAAGAGGTCATTATGCCCTTATCTGATCAGTAATAGAGTACAATGCTCCGTTTGGTATGTACCTGACCAGGCATATGGAGCAACTACAGAGACCTCAAAGGTTCCTTACAAAAAGAATACAAGGCATAACAAACCTGCCTTATGCAGAGCACCTTAAAGCCCTTTCCCTCTACTTAGTCTCCTATAGATTGCTGAGGGGTGATCTATGCCTGTCTTACAAGGCATCCACAAACCCCACACATATGATTCTCCTACATATTTGTAAGTCAAACAGTACAAAAAATACAGGGTCTAGGGACTTGAATTTTGTCTGTGACTTAAGCAGAACATGCTGGAGAGACAGATATGTGTCCCTGAGACTGTCCCTCCTACGGAACCGGTTTCCCATCCATGTGAAGCAGAGTTCATCTATTACCCAGTTTAACTACAACTTTGACAAGTTAATGGGGAATAGGAACTTTACACCAGGTCTACCACCCTTGTCCCTTATGGACAGAGGTAGCTTACAAATGCCTGATATTCAGTGTCTTCTTTGGATGCAGGACATCATTATTTTTTCAGGAAAACCTGGCTAGGAAAAGAACAGCCCATTGGGTCATTAACTTAGTAACAGTCTAAGAATCTATGAATCCATGAAAATATATTAAAACTATTATCTGGGCAGTTTAGGATGGATTATATCAAACAACCTCTGCCTTGTGTTGAGTAAATCCAGTCTGTGAGGAAGCTTGTGTTTATTGCCCTTGGCCATTTCCAAAAGAAGGGATAACCACTGTTGCCTGGACCAGATGGGGTAATCACAATGATCTTTGCAGAAGTCCTTCTGAATCTTCAAAATTACCCTGGATATCAGTTGAAAGGTTGGAAAAGCATAAAGGAGCATTACTGTCCATGGAAATTAAAATGCATCTGTTTTCCAGGCCTGGTTACAAGGAGTCATGGAGCAGAATTTTGCTAGTTGTTTGTTATGAATAGAGACAATTAGGTCTATATAAGGTGCTTCTCATAGCTATATTAATTCCTTGAATACCACCTGACTCTGTTTCCATTCATGAGGGTCTGTCCTGCTCCTACTCAGTTTGTCTGCCACAATATTTTGCTCTGACCAAATGGATATCTGTAGAGTGAGTTTATGCTGAGATGCTATACTCCATGCTACCATGCTTAGTCTTCACAGAGGTTAGGTCCTACCCCCCCTCAGTCTGTTTATGCACTACATCACTGCAGTGTTATCTGTAATCACTTGTAGTGGTCCAGAGGACCATAGATGACTGAAAGAGTTGAGAATATTTATTACTGCAAACATCTATATTATGTTCATGTGTTTTAGTCTGCCCCTTTTGTTCCCAAACCCTAAACTTTTACTCCTTTAGGCACTGCCCCCCATAACAGTGAGGTTTAAACATGGTAACTGTAACACTAAAATGCTTATATATGGCTAATTGCACCAAATGTGCTTGTTTTTATATAGGAAAAACAGAGAGATGCTTCAGAAAACGTATCTATGATCATACATACTGCATCAGAAGGAAGGATACTAATAATGCTTTATATAGACACATAGAGAAGGTAAGTGAAGCACATGAATTTAGGTTTGATATAATAGAAACCATCAGAGCGGACCCCAGGGGAGGGGATTTTAAAACCCTATTGGGGTTCAAAGAAGTGTGGTGGCAACTATTTTTGGATGTGACCACATTACCAGGTCTCAACGACCATATTTCTAGCAAACCTGTTTTGGCAGTTAAATAAGGTGGACAATACTAAGGATTAATACACAAAATATAATAAAAATAAAAATCAATTGATTTTTATTTGACAAATACAGGGGTTATGTATGCGGTCTGATATGTTCATGAAAAAGTAAGACTTCTATTATATGGAGGTATTTCTTGTGAATTTTGTGAATATTGTACATGAATTGTCTTTTTTAGATATATTGTAATACATTAATTGTTTTTATTTATGCATAATTGTGCTTTATTATGTATTGTTTTTTATTATGAAAGATTTGATTTATTCATGCATATTTATGCATATTAATGTTTTATGAATTTTTATATGGAGAAGCATATAAAGCAGTATTATATACACTAATTATATACATTTAGTTAAATATTTCATAGTTTAGTAGCAAATATATGTGGTTACATTGTTATATATGTGTAGCAAGAATAGTATGTGTATGTTTCTTTAAAGAAAAAAGTTTGGCGCCAACTTTTTAAAATTTAAGCATCAGCGTTCATGAATTATAATGTTCTGAAGAAGCCCGCATTGTGATGGGTGAAAGCACTTAACGTTTCTTGTTTTTATACAGTAAAATATTTTTTAAGCACGGAATATTTCGATTCACTTATTAGTAACATCTAGGCATTTGGAAACTATTTGTTGTGGTTTTCTTCCTTTTGGTTATTCGGCAGTTGCTTGCCATATATGTCATCGGTGAAACCCCACTTAAAACAATAGACGTGGAGAGAGAAAACTTGGTCAAACTGCAGGCGGAGGTTGCATCACTCAAAGGCGAAGTCAGTCACCTTATTGAAATGTTTACTTGTTCGGCAAGGACTGTTGATGACAAGCCGGGCAAAGGAGCTGTTCACAATGCTAATGGTGGGCAGCTAGACCTAGTTGGCCACTCCAATTGCAAAGATAGTTTGAATGGTGGAACACAGACTGAACTGGGGTCCTTGACAACTGGAATTGGTTCCAATGACAACAAGGGGAATCAGCCACATATGGTGACCAATGGGGATGCTATCAACAGTTTTGTTATACCTAATGGCCAAGGTTTGGGTACTAGGAGAAGCCCTATTGACTTGCCTAATGGGTTAGATGCTACGGAGCCACTTAGCAGTAAAATAAATATTTCGGATTTTACTTTTAACTTCTCTTTATATGACGTTGAGGAGGAAGCGAAATGAACGGGTGCCAAACCAGAGAGCTCTACCATTGAAAACCTATTCCACTGTTATTGGTTGCACGAGTAGCAAGGACAAAGGTACTGTTCAACAAAATGTTCATTCCACTCAGTGTGTTGGTGTTGTAGTGAGTGGTAAAAAGGACACGCATTTAAACAAATTTTTAATCAGTAATTGTAACTTTGATAAACTCCCACAAGGACATGAAAGGGACATTCATTCCAACAATGAAGTGGATGGAACTTTGAAAGACTTGATTTATTTGTTAGGCAAAAACTATAATTTAATTAATGGGTAGAAAGTTGATAATGCTTATTTACATAAATGTTTAACTTTAAAAATTGTTCCCATGGGCATAAGATTTTCTAAATTACCTATAGGTGTCAGTATTACAGACATAAGTATAACTGAATTTAATCATTTGTTTAATGAATTTGGATTCAATTTTATGAAATTGATAATAAAATACAATGATGAGAAACGATGTCAGTTAGTACAGGAAGTTGAATCACTTAATACTAAAATAACTAATGATTTATTTTATTCCCAATGGGAAAAGTTATATATTAAACAATTTTCAGTTGCTGAAAGTAAGGTACAAAAAATTTATGAGAGAAAATATAAGAAGATTACTAGAGATGTTGAACAATGCAACAAGGGTCTGGCTTACGTTTAGAAAGAAAGGAATTTAAAAAAAATCATATGCAGACAAAAGCAAAGTTAATAGTAGGGAGTACACAGATGGTAATTTTCAGGAAACTAAGAGTCATAAATACAATGGATCAAATTTTCAGCAGGGATGGGAACCATAGGGACAACCATACTGGCACAAAAGGCAAACAGAAAGACCGCAGAATTAGAATTACATGAAAATCAAGCAGAAGGAGAACAATTGGGAGAAGAGTACAAGGTGGAACTGAATATGGACACTGGTAGTCCCCGGGTTGATAATAATATCATAGTGAATGGGGTTACACACACTTACAATAATCTTAAGATTTATAACTACTCAAGTTTAATGTTGTGTACCACACACTATGAGTTGTTATCTAAGGGAATGAAGTTCATACCGACCCCCTTCTTTGATTTAGTAGACTGTCTGTGTGAAATTAAGATGTTTGTAAGAAAAATTAATTTAGCTATAATGTTTACAGATAAAAATATGACATCTTATAAAGAGACAGCAGGGACTAAATTAAAGAAAAAAAGTATGTTTATACCCCCAGTCATCCCCATGTGGATTTATATGACAAAACAGTTATGAGGGAAGTATATAAACTATACAACAAAACAAGAAGCAAGAAACCAGTTGGTAATTTAAAGGAAGTTGAATTACCACTCTCAAAGCTCTTAAACAGGATGCTAACATCCGAGTGATTAAGCCAGACAAAGGGGGAGGTGTGGTCATATATGATACTATAGAATATACCAAATAAATTTATGATATTCTTCATTTATCAGGAAACTATGAATCTATCTCTATCAATGAGATTAATATTGCATACCAGCAATTAGATTCCTTTATAGAAGAATTTTATACAGATGGGAGGATTAAGGTTGACATATATAATTACCTTAAAGTTAGGTTCCCCAGGTTAGCGACCTTAGTGGGTATACCCAAGATTCATAAAAATATAATTGACCCTCCGTTTCGACCTATTGTGTCTGGGAGTCATTCTAAAACTTTCCCCATAGGAAAAGCCATTGATATGTGGTTAAAACATTTATACGATAAGATACCTCATATGGTCAAGGACTCCTGGGAAATTTTAAGTAAATATCCTATAGATGGATGGAAAGAGGAGCTCATTTTTGTAATTATAGATGTTATTGATCTTTTTTCTTGCATTCCAAAACAAGCTGGGTTGGATGCTTTATGTAATAGTATTAGAAAACATACAATTTTGGATTGGGATACTACTTGTCTGATCATGGAATGTATGTCCATAGTGCTTGACAATAATTTTATATACTTTGAGGGAGAACATTTCCATCAAACAAGAGGTGTCGCCATGGGAGCAACCTGTGCTCCTGTTTTTGCGAATTTAGTTATGTTGGACTGAGAAGACTCTGTTCTTTTTCCCAGTGAGTATTTCAACAGTGTCAAGCACTATTCTAGGTTTCTGGATGACATATACATTCTATGGGATGACAGAAAGGAAAAATTTGAGAAATTTATTAACTTTTTAAATAATAGTAGTGAATATTTTAAATTTACATATTCATCCAGTTATGAAGGTATAGCATATTTTGATGCTTACATTTTTAGTTAAGATAGGGGCTTCAAATCACGTATATATTGTAAAAGTACATTCTCTAATGATTATCTTGAATATACTAGTTGCCATCCTGAAAAGGTAAAATACAATATTTTTAAAGGGCAATGTATACATGCTGCACGCATGACTTCTCACTACGAAGATATGATAGAAGAAGTAGAATTTATAACCAGTCTGTTCAAGGAGAGGGGTTATAAGACAGAAATGATGACTAATGTTAGTGCGTTATACAAGAATGGGGATCTAAGTACAAACCTTTATTAGGGTCACAGAATGTCAGTAGCCCCATGAAAATTATGGGCCAAAGGGATGATCAAGATAGAATCCAACACCAAAGATCATGTATTCTTAGGTATTGTCCAGAGGTTGGACAAGTGAAAAGTATAATAATAAAATACTGGAACTTAATGTTGGTGGATCAGACTCTTTCTGACATCTTAGGAGAGAATCCTAGTTTTGTCTATAAGATGGGAAGAAATATCAAGAGTTATCTGGAACAGCATAACCAAGTATTAGAAGGAATGGGAGTCAATAACAAAAATAGCAAATATACTAAGAAATGTGGGTCTTGCAACCAATGTGTATACATATTAGAAAAGGAAAAAATTAAAATTGAGAATGGGTTAAACTTAACAGTGAGGTTTAAACATGGTAATTCTAACACTAAAATGCTTATATATATATATATATATATATATATATATATATATATATATATATATGGCTAAGTGCACCAAATGTGCTTACTTTTATAAAAAAAATAGGAAAAACAGAGAGATGCTTCAGAAAACGTATCTATGATCATACATACTGCATCAGAAGGAAGGATACTAATAATGCTTTATATACACACATAGAGAAGGTAAGTTAAGCACATGAATTTAGGGTTGCTATATTAGAAACCATCAGAGCGGACCCCAGGGGAGGGGATTTTAAAACCTTATTGGGGTTCAAAGAAGTGTGGTGCCAACTATTTTTGGATGCGACCACATTACCAGGTCTCAACGACCATATTTCTAGCAAACCTATTTTGGCGGTTAAATAAGATGCACAATACTAAGGGTTAATACACAAAATATAATAAAAATAAAAATCAGTTGATTTTTATTTGACAAATACAGGGGTTATGTATGCGGTCTGATATGTGCATGAAAAAGTAATATTTTTATTATATGGAGGTATTGCTTGTGAATTTTGTGAATATTGTACATGAATTGTCTTTTTTAGATATATTGTAATACATTAATTGTTTTTATTTATGACATAATTTTGCTTTATTATGTATTGTTTTTTATTATGAAAGATTTGATTTATTCATGTATATTTATGCATATTAATGTTTTATGAATTTTTATATGGCGAAGCATACAACGCAGTATTATATACATTAAATTATATACATTTAGTTAAATATTTGATAGTTTAGTAGCAAATATATGTGGTTACATTGTTATATATGTGTAGCAAGAATAGTATGTGTATGTTTCTTTAAAGAAAAAAAGTTTAGCACCATCTTTTTAAAATTTAAGCATCAACGTTCATGAATTATAACGTTCTGAAGAAGCTCACATTGTGATGGGTGAAAGAGCTTAACGTTTCTTGTTTTTATGCAATAAAATCTTTTTTAACCACGGAATATCTCGGTTCACTTATTGGTGACATCTAGGCATTTGGAAACAATTCGTTGTGGTTTTCTTCCTTTTGGTTATTTGGTGAATACAGAAATGTCGACACATATTGAGCGACCCGCGAAAACACCAACCGTCCTGAAGAGCGAAATTCGAAATGTCGAATCGTCATAGTTGGCCCTTCTTCGATGTAGCTCCTTAAGGTAAGTGTGCAATAGTTCCGGACCTTAGGGTTAGGGTGCGGGTTAAGGTAAGTGCATATATAGTACTATATGTGAGCTTTAGTTTAGGGTTAGAAGTAGGGTTTTGTTAAGTGTATGTATGTGGATTATTTATTTTGTTTGGGTAGGTAGCACGTAGCGGGCAGTGGGGTTGGCCAACTATGCCGATTCGACATTTTGAATTTTGTGGTTTAGGACATTCGGTGTTTTCGCGGTTCGCTTAATATGTGTCGACTTTTCAGTATTCAAGTATGTGAGGTTTCGCGGTTTTGATATAGACCCTAAAAAAGAATGTTTTTAAACTGTAGCAAACGACTTGCTACATATATAGCAAACAATTGCTACAGTTTATACCCTACCTGCAATGAACGCTACAGTGCTCGTGTTTGACCACAAATGCAATATCACTTTTAAGAGTGTGGCAATTGCCTCTGTCCATTTCCAAAAGAAGGGAGAACTGTTGCTTGGGCCAGTAAAGCAGTCACCAGAAAGATGTTGGGGATTCATTCTTATTCTACATAAGTACCCTGGATATGAGTGGAAACAATGGAAAAGCATACAGGAACATTCCTATCAAAGAAAAGAAAAAGGCATCTGTCTTCCTGGCCTTCTAGAATGGAGTGCTGGAGCAGAATCTTGCCAGCTGGTTATTTAGAAAGGATGTAAATGTGTCTACTAGAGGAATTCCTCACAGATGGATCATATATTGGAGGACCCCCTGATCTGGTTACACATGAGAGTCTACCTTGTCGTTTTCAGCTTGACTGCAATACAGTATTGCTCTGATGGAATGAAGGATGCCTGTTGAGTGAGATTGTGCTTTGAAACTAGATCTCAAACTAACATGGCTAGTCTGCAAAGGGGTATGACCTGGTTACCCCCTGCTTGAAGACCTACCACATGGTTGTGTTATTGACTAAAACAACATGAAGAGGTCCTGAGGATGAAATATTATTCAGAGAGTTGAGTGCCTTGATCAAGGCAATCATTTCTTTCATGTTTATGCACTTGTATCTAGCCAAGATGTCACACAGACATTGCACAATTATCCCTCTTGAAACTGCTCATCAAGCAAAGTCTGAAACTTCTGAGATAACTTACTGCTTTGGAACAGGGAGGGATAAGAGGAGACCTGAATTTAAGGATATTTACTGATTCCACCAAGTAATTTTTCTATTAACCAACTCCAGCAGTGGGATTTAAAAGGACAAGGGATACTGATGCTGGGCCAAAGAGACATCTTATATCATTGTATCTTTCTCTTGTGGAGTGATGCCATGAGACCAAAAATCCTGGGTTATTCCCTCGCAATGACCAAAGTCTGAATGGAAAACCTTAAGCACAACAGAGTTACATATAGCTCTATATTTTTCCAGTGAAAAAAGCTCTACAAACTGAGGTGTCTAGCTGATACCCTAAGAACACAATCCTATGTGAAGGAGTCAAAATGGACTTTTGAATGTTGTCTTAGAATCTAAACTTGTGTAAAAGATCTCTCACTGACATTTGATTGTGTTTTTTTTTTTTTTTTTAGTTCACCAATTAGCCAAGAAAAACGGAAAAGGGACTGCCAGGTTGGGAGGGGAGAATAAATTTCCTTAACTTGTCGAACTGACTTGTTTGACTGTCCTTGGTTTTAGGGGGGTCCTGAATTCTTTATGGAATAATCTAGCCATTGTGCCAAATTTGGAGAAGTTAGAGAATCCTTAGAAAATTAGGAAAAGGAAAGCAGAAAATCTTAAGAAATTCACCGACTTAATTTACATGCCTTTCATCACACTTTTGATCACCTCTGCAGAAAAGGAACCAAAATGTGAATCTCTATCCAAAAGAGGAAAAAAAAAAACTTATTATTCACATCCTCTTGGGAGGTTTGGAGAATGCATCCAGGCAAACCTCCTCAAAACAGTAACAGAGACATAGCCCTAGAAGAATTATCAACTGTCCCATACACACACTGTAATCAAAGGGCAGTGACTAGATCAGTAGCAGAAACTAAATAATTTAAAGCAGATGTTTCCTTTAGGGTTGCCACCCCCTCCGTTTTTTTTCTGGACTATCCGGAAATCAAACTGATTCTCCGGTAGTCCTGAAAACACTGTACAAACTCCAGTATTCTGTTTCAAAAAGGAAACAGACTATCGAAGTTTGTAAATCAGCTGATTTACTATGCTTTTTTTTACGAAAAAGCATAGTAAATCAGCCAAAAGCAGGCATCGGGAACGGAAAAAGATGGCGTTCTGCGCCGAGTGATGTCATCGTGACGTCACGGAATGGGTGGAATGTGGGTGGGATGGGCGGGGTTACTGGTGACATGAGGGGTGTGGCTTTACTCCGGTTTTAGCCACAATGAAAGGTGTCAACCCTAGTTTCCTCAAAAGACGAAAATGCACAAAACAGTCCCCATGCATTCACAATTAGTCAGAATAAACATTAAAATGTTAGCTTGACTATTCAAAGTTCTGAAAATAAAAGTTGCAGAAGCATACACTATTTTCCTGTACCTATCAATAATCTTCCCATCTGTATCAGAAAAAGTAGGATAAGAATAAACTAACTGCTCGACAGCATTAGGAATAAACAAAGCTATAGCTGCTGGGTCAGGCTTGGGAAGAGTGTATAAAAACTTGAAAAGACTGAAGAACTTTATATATTCTATCTGCGTTTCTAGGGGCAGCAGTCTGACTATTAGGAAGAATACAAGCAGAAACACACACATCCTCCAAAGCTGACAAAAGTGGAGGAAATGGTGAAGGTTCAAGAAATTCTTTCTGTAACAGCCAGTAACATTTTCTGAGGTGTTGAGAAACATTAGTGTAATTGTACTAAAACGGTGGTACATTCTCGAAATAGTCTCAAAGACAGAGAACCCCAAAGGGAGAATTAGAAACTGAGCTCTCATCTGAGCCTAAATCAGAAAACTGAGGAGAAAAGCTGTATCATTTTGAATCTCCTCAGGGGAAAGATGTATCCTTCTTTATTTTACCAGAAAGCAATAAATAAAAAGGATGAAATGCATGAGTAAAACCTTCAGCCAGATCCAATAAACTACTTCTAGCTAATGAAATCTGAGAAGGAGCAGATACATGTTTAGTTTTCTTTTTTTTTTTTTTTTTGTTTGTTTGTTTTGACACAGAAATGGGGCCAAGAGTGTTATAAATGGGAACAATAGCCTCCACAGGTATGGGCACAACATTCTGACAAAACAGGGAAGCATTCCCTGTTCCCTCCCCCAGGACCAACAAGAGTTGTTTTTTCTTGTCCACTGAGGGGGCCCCAATGGCAGCAGAGGACATAGCGAACCCCCAGTCCATACTGGTTGCAGGTGCTACACGAGGGGAATCAGGGGTAAAAGATGAGTGGTCTGAGGTACAACACCTGCAGCTGAGGCATATTGCTAGCCTGCTGCGGTGACAAAGTCCGTTTGCTTAACTGTTTTCTTTTTCTGGCTGGAAGGACTGACCTTGATACTGACAGTTTGTTCCATGGTCAAGATGAAACTGGTGCTTCTTTCCCAGGGAAAACAAGCAGCAAAAAAGCATTAAAATTTAAAGTCTTTAAAAGCCATTTTTTTTACACAAAAACACAGTAAAAGCACCTTAAAACATCTGCTAGCCACAAAAAGTAAAATAAATACAATTTTTCCTCAGAAAAGTGCATTTTAAAAATTTTGAACAACTTTTAAATCAAAAAGGAAAAAGAATGCTTTCATTTAAAAGTACAATACAGTCTAGTGACAGTCTATTAAAACATAAATTCCTAGCTTTAAAATAACTTTCATGAATAGGAAAGTCTTAATAATCTACCAAAATAATTGAATGGAAGTTTTTTTCCCAAAAGGGAATTTATCTACCTAGCAAAGGAACAGCACAAGCTGTCTGTCTACCCTCAAAAGCCTCAGAGAAGCATACTTTTTGGCAGTAGTAAAGCTATGAAGGGCTTGGCACCCAGCCTTGTCTTTTATTTAGTTCAGCTTGAGCTGCCTGACAGTTTGGAAACAAGGAAGGTGCCCTGAACCTTTGGAAGCTGGCCATATGTGGTCATGGCTGAAGCAATGAAACACTTGGTATCTGATATGAGTGTGTGATATTAACTGTAGAAAGCTGATTGTGTTGTTTGTTACAGTTTTAGAAAGTAGCTTGCTACAGCTGCAGGAGTGGAGAGAAGATTTTTAATATTCTTCAACTAGACTTTTTTTTTTTTTTGCTCCCCATCTTTAAGCTGGCGAGGATGCCTGTTTGGGGATCCATGCAGGGTGCCAGCTAAGCTAAATATGGATTTGATTCTTCCTGCACATATACACCACTTCCCATCTGCACTTCCCTGTAAGACTTCTGTAATGGCTGTAGTCCTGTTCAGGACATTATCACTACCACCCATTTCCTTAATTTGCCTTGTGATCCAATTTTCCTTTGGAGATCTCCTTGCATAATATTTTTTTTTTATTTGCTGTATCTTTAGTTTTGTATCTTGCAGTAACACAATGCATTGAATTCCAACCTGTCCAGCCTTACATGGATTTGTCTTTTTGTGCTGGGTTCAGTGTGACAAATTGTGTCCACTGTTTCTTGGGTTCCTCTTATTCCTCCATATCCTCCATTGTGTTAGGTTCTTGCTCCCATCTGGGTATACCTTCTGGGCTGGATCAAATGTCTCTCAGTGTGCACCTACTCCCAGACCCTTCTCTCCATTTCCTGTAGTAGTTGTTGGGTTTTCTGACATGCAAGTTGGTTTCCCAAGCCCATGCCAGTATATTACAGCCATGCATACCCATTCCCTGTTATTTTTTCATTTCCTTTACTCTCCCTTTCTATATTGGGTCCCCCTCCTTCCCATACTTTGCCCCTTACTTTCCTCTCTTCCATTATGTGTTTTTATCTTTGTTGTTGGTCCTTGCCATTATGTGGCTTGTATATCACTAGCTTCCTTGTACGTATGGAATGCAAAAGTCCAGGAAGTTATTAAGAGAAAGAAGGAGTGCAGGAAGAAGTGGAAGACAGACAAGATGGACCAAACTAAGAAAGAATACTGGTTGGCTAATAAAGAGGCTAAGTGAGCAGTCACAATGACAAAGAACAAGGTATAAGAGAAACTGTACTATCTTTTGGAAAGTGATTCAGCAGATATCACAAAGAAAGTCTATTAGGTTGCAAGTCAAATGGATAAAGAAACTAGTTGACAAATGTCGTTCGTAAGGGACACCAGTAAAAATCTGTTCATCAGTCCACAGGACATCAATTTCAGAAGGAAGTAATACTTCAAGAAGGTTCTGAATTAAGAAACCTCCAAAGAAGCTGTACTCCTGCAAGTACGGCCTACAATGTAAGAAGAAGGAAAACGCACCCTTGAAGGAATATCGAGTACACTAAGGAAAATGAAGTCTGTAGCAGGCTGAGGTGATGGCATGGCAGATAAGATCAAGATGTTGGGTGAGTTAGGGAAGAAGTAGCTTCTGAGGATACTCGCCATGGTTTGGAGAGACAGGTGTATCCTAAGTGACTGGAGAATATGCATTCTAGTGCCAGAGTATAAGAACAAAGAGGAAATTCTTAACTGTAGACAGTACAGAGATATCAATCTCCTGTCACACTACATGAAATTACTGAAGAAGGTTACTGATAAATTAATTTTTAGAACAGCAGAAAGTAAGATGGGAAATTACCAGTATGGATTCAGATTGGGGTGCAGTACAAGTGAGCCAATGTTTATAGTGAGACAGATAGTAGAAAAGAAGCTAGAGATGGGGAAAGTTTCCAAGCTGATTTTGGCAGCTCTGTGATGGGTTAAAATTCCAGATGCAATTGTAGAATTAGTGCAGGCTATGTACAAGGATTCAATAATACTAGTACAAACAGTGTTCAAACTCACAGAAGAGTTTCCAGTGGGAGTAAGTGTGCACCAGGACTCAGCTCCAAGTCCGCTCTTGTTCATACTGATGACAGACTACATCGGCAACTAGGTGAGGGTGGCAGATTAAAAAGTTACTGTATTCAAACAATGTGGTACTACAAGGCAACTCTGAACACGAACTTCATCAAAAGATAGGGGACTAGAATGCAACACTGAAGGTCATACCTCTCAACTGTTCAGATTTTTGCCTCACATTTTTCATCTGCACCTCATAAATTTAGTGGTTTTCTAGCAACTCACTATGTATTGAAATCACTAAATGATGACATACATTTCAGTTTCAGACTTTATATCCGACAGAAAATGCATGCCAATACAAATCCTGTTATTCTAGCAACTTTCTGAGTTTATATGAACAACTTTTAAAGCATGTCCCTATTTTTGGGCCCTTGTCCCCACATTATTTCCGGCTTTGTCCAGATGTTTTGCTCTAAGAGGTTGGGAGGTATGCTGAAGGTACATGGGAAGAAACTAAATACAGACAAAACAATTGACTTGGCAGCAAACAGGGGAAATCTGAAGAAACTGAAAATTGAGGTAGAAGGGAAAATAGTAGAACAGGTTAACAACTTTAAGTATCTGGTTGATGTGGTAGAGGAAAAGGAAATTCTGAATAAAGAGGAAACAACTAGAATCAGAGGTGCTACAGCCAAGAGGTAATGGGTGACAAAAGAATGCCAAAAAAGCATTTCTCCTGTCCACCTGGTGAATCTGGGCATACTGGGGCAATGCAGCAATTGCCTCATGTACACAGACAACCATTTCCTCCTATCACCCAACACTACAAACTGCAAGAGATGCACTTACATAGCCAAACTGGAAGCAAAAGTCGTCAAGAGGAGAAGATTAACACCCGCACTACACCTCAAGCAACACATAGCCCTTCTAAACCCACACCACCAACACCCACACATAGCAACACTAAATCCACATATGTGGAGGCCCTGAACAGTAACCTGCCCAAGCAACAAGGACCTCCGAAAGTGAAACGCAAACAAACACCAATCACAACCAAAGTGTCACATAGCTCACAACACCATTGTGCTACCCAACAACAGCCCCTAAAGCAAGACAACGTACCCAACACTTTAGTCATAGGTGACTCTATAGACCAGCACACTGATGTCCCACTCACCAGGTTGAACAAGGAGAAAATTACAGTCAGCTGCCTGTCGGGTGCCAGGATCTGCCACATAATGCATGCACTCAAGTCACTCCACAACAAGTACAAATATGACTCTGTCATTGTCCATGTTGGAGTGAATGACTTCAGATGTACCTCCCTGGACTACATGAAAAGAGACATGAAAAAGCTCTCGGATCATGTGGCCCAGGCAGGTATGACCCTAGCCTTGAGTAGCATCCTGCCTTTGCCCAGAATGATACAACAGTATAAGAACAAAATGATTAACTTCAACAATTGGCTAAGCTTCTGGTGTCATTCAAAGGGGATCCAGTATCTGTCTGCCTGGGATTACATGATCGACAGGCCATGATGCTTTGCCAGAGATGGCCTGCACCTGTTGCTCTTTGGATTTCAGATACTGGCTAAAGCTCTTGCCACCCCTGTAGTGCCTTTTTTAGACAAGGTTCAAATGACAAATTCACCAATTTAACAGGTAGAAGCAAGCAAAATCTGAGGGTAATGCCACTCAATGCTAGAAGTCTAAACCTCAAAATGCATTCACTCGAGGCACTCCTTAAAATGGAGAACATTCAAGGCTTCAGAGAGCACCCCTGCATTACCAGGCTATAATTCATACCACACCTTTCGGCCACCTAACCTGGACTGAAACAATAAAGGTGGAGACGTGTCCATATTCATTAAGGATATCCACACCTCCAGGCTAGTTGCTCAGCATAATGCATCCAAGATTATCCAAGTGCAACTAACTCTGGGCAAGACCGCAATCCAAATTGTAACTTGCTACAGATCCCCCACCATGCCCCAGGATTCCCACTCCTCATTTCTTGATACACTGGAAAATATTAGGGTACAATCCAACACCCTAATAATGGGAGATTTCAACTGCCCCACCATTAATTGGAAAAACTAGTCATGTACCAACTCTTTTGCTCAACATTTTCTGGAATTCATAAATTCCAATACCTTGGATCAACTTATCCACACCCCCACCAGGGGTAGCAATATCCTAGACCTGGTCATTACCAACATGGGGGACCAGTGTGCCACATCAGAGGTCAATTCCTTGTTGGTCATATCCGAACACAAGCTAATCACCCTAAACATCCACATCCTGCCCCCAACCCCCATTAGGGAAACCACCGTAAAAAATTTCTCCAAAGCCAACTTCATGCTTCTTAAGACATAAGTGGCAAACTTCACGACACCCATGCAGATGGACAATAGAGGTACAACTGCTGAATCCTACACAGATGACCTTTATAAGCACTTACACACATGCATGGACTGTGCTATCCCTAACAGAACCAAGATGCTATCCTCCAAAAAAAGGAAGCCAATCTTGTGGTCTCCTGCCATAAACAAACTCTACAACAGAAGAAAGAAACTGTTGCAAAAAAAGAGTAAAATCCCATGATTGGAAGACCTCCCTGATCAGCCTCCGTAAGAAGCTGAGATCCCTCATAAAATCCTCCAAAGCTAGTTACGAAAACAAAATTGCCACTGATTCTAAAAACAACCACAAAGCATTCTATAGCCATGTCAAGAATCTCAATAGCAACACTCAGATCTGCTCTGAGTTACAGCACAATGGCACTAAATATACAGAACCAACTGATATTGCCAACATCCTGGCAGATAGGTTCAGTGCTAACTTCCCCCCCCCTCTCACCCCCTAAAGGGCCCATCTCTATACCAGAAGAATGCAAAGTTCCTGTACTCACGGCTGCACAGGTAAAAACCACACTATCCAAAGCCAAATTTTATTATCTAATTGTTGATTTTTTCATCTAATTGTTGATTTTTTATTCAATTGTTCACTTTATGTTTTTTATCAAAATACTAAGTTTAAAGTACATGTTGAATCATGTTTTATAGTTAGTTTGTTTTTATCTTGCATGTATAATTGTGGAGCAAATAGGGAGTCTGTACCTTTAAATGTCTATGGTGTTTTTTACAAATTGGTTTGGAATGTGTTTGTAATGAGTATTTAAGGAGTGGGGTGGAGGCACTCTGCTTTTTCTGAAGAAGTCAACTGTAATCTGTGACGAAAGCGCTTAAGAATAAATTTTATCCTTGTTACTTGTAACACCAGTCTGCTTTGTGATTTCTCAGTTTGTGTTACTTGGCTGGGTATTAAGCCGTAGATGAGGTTAAGGTGGTTCACACAGCCTATCTAAATCTCACCAATGCTTTTGACACCATCCCCCACTCTGGAATTATAGATAAACTCACTAAACTAGGTATAAATCCCTATGTCACAAGATGGGTTGCCAACTGGCACACTGACAGAACCCACACTGTGAAAGTAGCAGACTCCAAATCTGACTTCAGACCAGTGACAAGTGGAGTACCACAGGGTTCACTACTGGGTCCTCTCCTGTTTGGTATCTACTTTTCTGAAGTACAGGCTAACACAGAAGGTCTTTGGCTAATGAAGTTCGCAGATGACTGCAAACTAAGAGCCATAATTGAAACTCCTAACGAAGTGGACAGCCTACAAAAGGGCCTCACGGAAACAGATGCCTGGTGTCAAAGCCATGGTCTCAAGCTCAATGCCAAAAAGTGCATTGTCATCTCCTTTGGTAAAAACTCTGTACCCATGAGCTACCACATAGGTGGTAGTCTACTTAACACCAAAAGTGTGATAAGAGACCTTGGGACACAGGTGGGCATTAGTCTCTCCTTTGATAATCACATCACCACAGTAGTCAGGAAATCCTTCTACATGGCACACCTCATCACAAAAGGTTTCTCATCCAGGAAAAAAGAGGTCATTGTTCCCCTCTACTCGTCACTCATTAGACCCATTATAGAGTACAATGCCCCTTTTGGTATGTACCTCACAAGACATCTACAACAACTGGAAAGGCCGTAGAAATACCTCACAAAGAGGATTACCATCCGCAAACAGATGCCCTACGCAGACCGTCTAAAAAAACTCCAGCTTTACTCTGTTGCATATCTCTGCCTAACATACAAACAATGTTGTGCTAGTTTCTTATAAAAGTAATGTTAGTATTACTAGTTACTTTCAAGTGAAAGTAATATATTACTATTACTTATTACTTTTCTAAAAAAGTAATATATTACTATTACTAGTTACTAACTAAAGTAACTAGTTACTTTTGAGTTACTTTTACATAAGTATAGTTTATCAATTGTCATATTCTGATTTATTCATACGTTACTTGTGTTTAAGGAATACATGCTTACTGCACATGAATATGAGTGCATTATTAAAGCTGTATATACTGTATTACAATAAAGATAAATAGCATTCTACATTTTACAAAGTCCCATTGACCAGTCTTTATAGTCAGAGCCACAATTTAATACTTAAACCAAAGTACACACAGCCAGCAGCACAAGACCCATAACAAGTTACAACCTATCAAATTTTCAACAACATACATTAGGCTAATCTGCTAAGCTGATAAAAGTAATGACGAGGACACAAAAATACTTACAGAATACGTCATAAATGTCTAACAAAACTACTCTCATAACAAAGTCAACTAAAATATCACTATATATAATTATTCATATCACAATGACTAAACAATCACTACACATTTTTGTTGGCTCGAAGGAGGAGCAACTTTTCAAAGTGTTCGTCGGTGAGTCTATTTCGTCTTGCAGTCAGCACTTATCCACCAAGACTGAACAGGCATTCAACAGGTGCACTAGATGGCAGAGGTGTATTAGTGTTCAGAAATATCTTCTTGACTATAGGGTAACTGTTGAGAGAAGATATTTCTCTAGAAGGGTCAGCCAGATACATTTCCATCTGAGAAGATATGCTGACACTGGCTGCTGTCGATTCTTTGAAGTTGAAGAAGCTGTCTTCAGCAATTAGTGCAGAAGCTTCAGATGACACATGCTCAGGTTCATCCAGTTTCTGCATGGCATCAAGGAGCAGAGCCTTGCCTCTGAGTTTCTGCTCTTCGCTGTCCATCTATCGCAAATGGTACTGCGGATGCACTATGCTAGCCAGAATTAGCTCTTCGCACTCCAGAAGGTGATTGAACTGAGTCTCAATGCCTTTAAGAAGAGCATCAAATAGTGGCACAATGAGCTTCACAGACGGCCTAACTTTGGACAACTTGTTTTTCAAGCACATAATGGTGGGGATCAGGATTCCCATGAAGCATTTCAGCTCTGACTGCAAGATGTCCAGCGCCATTGCCAGGGGCTGCATTGCTTGCACCAACTCAGCAACAAAGGTCATTTCAGCAAGCCTGAAGATGGCAATTCCAATCTCTTCACATATCTCATTCAGCAAGCCTTCACCCTGAGTTGCAATGCGGTGAATTCTCTCCATCGCTTAGAAAGTCTGATTCCATTGTGTTGCATTGGGAATAATCAATGCCAGATCACACTTATTTCGAGCCACCTCAGCAGCTTGGGTGCGGTGACTAGCCTTGTTCCAAGCAGCATAGCATTTGGCCATGGTGCTTCACATGATCTTTTTATACTGTGCATCATCACAAGCAGATTCAGCATCATGCACAGCAACTAGATTCAATATATGTGCTGCACATCTCAGATGAGGTGGCAGTGAATAGGTGCTCTCATTTTTCCCTGACTGACTCAGTACGGCTGTCACACTGTTGTAAATCACTTCACCATCGTCATCGTCATCCTCATCTTGGGAAAGAATGCTTGTAGTCTGAGATCTCTCACATTCTGCAAAGACATTGAAAGCCTTTACAAAATTGCTGCCATTGTCAGTAATTGTCGCACACACTTTTTGATCTATTTTGTACTTGATGTGAATGCTCTCAAGAGTTGACACTATGAGATCATATGTATGCCTCCCCTGTATTCTGCAGCATGACAAAGCAGCTGACTTTCGTTGAAGTGTGTCACAGTTGATCCAGTGGGTGGTGACGCCAAAGAAACTATGATTCCGATGGGTCCAAATGTCAGCTGTAGTGCAAACAGTTGAAACACTTGCTAAAGTTTCCATCAGATTCTCCTTCATATCACTGAACTGTTTCTCCACCTGTTCGACAAGAGTTTTCCTGCTCATGACCACCTTTCCTGGCTGCAGGCCAGTTACAAGACTGATGAAGGATGGCTGCTCAACAACGCTGAAACACTGCATGTCATTCACCACAAAGTCATTGATCAACTATCCACCTTGGACTGTGTGACATGACCAGAGCCAATAAATGCTGCAATAGACGGCTGTGTTAATGATTTCTTGTCCAACTTGTCAGGCCCAGAATCAACTGCTTTCCTTTTCAAACTATTTAGCTTTCCATGTGCGATAGGATGTGACGTCTGAAGATGCCTTTTAAATTCAACATACTGTTTGCTGAAGTTCTGTAGGTCTTCTTTGTTGGTGAACATAGCTTACATTTCACAGCAATGTTTTTTTCCATCGTTTGTAATTAGGTCAAAGAATTCTGTGTAGACAGATCGTTCAAATGAATTTCGACTTTCCATTTCTGAGGGAAAGCACTAATCAGAAAAATAAATGGATGTGCATGGAATATCTATATATTGCAAATGTTTTATTTCATAACCTCTGTCAAAATGTGGCTCTGATCATCTGAAGCTTAAAATAAAGGGACTGCCAGAAATACAAAAAAAAAGAAAAAGTTAACTGTATAGAACATGAACCTACAGTGAATGAATTTTCTAAGTTTTCTTTAATAGCTGTATAAAACACTGATTTTGTATCTGAAACACCTCAATAGTATATAGAGCAGCATAAACAACTGAAATGCTACAAGACGAAGCTGTTATGTTAGAAAAAAAGTGAAGCCCTATCCTTTGCACTGGCTGTGGGTATGGTTTCTCCTGCAAAAACTTTTTCTACAAAAAAGTCCTTCTTTGAGCATTTGAAAAGGTGGCAAACCCATTACTTACTTAATCTGTCAGTAGCCACAGTTTCAAAAATATGTCTACATATAACCAAATATCCAAATTCTTTTGCCCTAAGGAATGTATGATGTTTAAGTAACACAATATGCATTGCAACAACTATATTACCAGTAAAGCAGATCAAAGATGGCCATACACAGTAAAAGCAACCTTTATTGTACCACTTCAAATCACCAATGGCCATTTCCTTCCATCAAGACATGCAGTGGAGGAATTCAACTGCCTGTCACCAGGGGGGAGTAAAAAGACAAGGCAATCATTCTTTAAATGGCTTTTCTGCTGGACTTTGTTGTTTTAAAGTATTCCACACACAATAGAGTTTGTGCCGCCCCACTGCAGTCTTTGAGTTTGCCGCCCCTCCCCTTCACAAAATAAAATATACCTTTTGTGGGGATTTTTCCAATCATAGCACCTGGCTGTCAGTCAACAAACATTTAAAACATAAAAGAGAAGACAAGTGCTCCAGATGATGAGGAACGCTCTGCATTTGACCGTAAATGTACCCATTGTTCTGCATTGAACAGCTTTGGCTCCACTATACAACTTTGATTAGTTCATATGCCACAATTACTGCCAACTGGCATCAGAGTCCCCCTAGATCAGCCCTTCCTGCAGCAACCCCTACCCCCCCCCAAAGCAGGTTCCTACCCAGCCATTCCAATATTCCATTACTTGGCTATTTCTCCCCGTTACCATAAACACTGATCAAACCTTTCAGTGTGCATACTGCTTTCTTACTACAATGATTATTACAGATGTTGAACTAAATTTGCACAAGCACTGATAGCCACTTGCTAAACAAACTATACAGCCTCACAATGAAACTAGACTTAGCATGACCAGTAAACTTCTCTGCCCTTGAAAGTCACATTAATTGAAATGGCATTAAAACTCACATTCAAAGAAAGTTAATCTAGCCAGTGGAGGATTGCATTTACCTTTGGGCTGTTTTCAAACCATAGGCTCCTTGCACACATTTTTAGGGACATGCATACATGTATGTGTTCTTTGATTCACCTTCCTGATTGATTGTATTAAATGATATTACTTGTATAATACAGCACCACTTATTAGAATGTGTTTCAGATTTGTAGTTTTGAACATTCTTTCAGTAAGCAATGTATGAACCAATGATGACAAAACTACCCATTTCAGAAAATTTCAACCATAAAAGGCCACTCAAACATCTGTCATTACAATCCATCAAATATCAGTCAACAATAAGCAGAAGTAAACATTGTCTGAATATTTCCACATTAATGAGAACTGTAACTAATGACGAGGTTGCTACTGGGAAAGAACTTTACATCTACAAATTCAGTTCCCACTGCCCTTGAACATTGCCAATGTTACATTAAAAGAACTTTTTAGCAGTTGTTTTCGCATGTTCCAAGTTCAATGACTACATTTATGGTAGACCTGTTCAAACAGACACTGATCAGCAATCTTTAGTATAGTCACTATCTGGCTTACTGAGCACACCCAGTGTGTCACTTTCTATTCTTAACAAGACCGACTGGTGGCAAACTCTATCCAGTACTACTGTCGTGCAACATAAGTTGTACTATCCATTCCTTATTAATGTTGCTTACTACTTAATTCTTCTGCAAAAACACTGCATTTCTGTGTGTTTAAGGAAAGTGAACAGTGTGGTGTCCAATGAATGGGTAATCTGGGGAACAGAACTCACTGATAGTTACACTGATCATTAAACATATACCCAGCACATTAATCAAGTGATGGTAAGTAACCCTAGATGTTACACAGGTGATTCAGCAATCTTTTCTAATCACACATAGTTACACACAAAGACGAGGACCTTAATTGTATAACCAGTACATTAATCAGGTGATTGACTGATCTCACACACAGTTACACACTGAAAGAGGGGGACCTTGTCTATAATGCTTTAATCAAGTGAATTCTGCAGGACTGCCTATAAAGCAAATGTTATAATAGTGTTGCAAAGCCTTTGGTATGGTACATAATCAAGAGAAAGCAATCTGCCTGTGGCATATTAGTCATATGACTTTTATGGCTGCAAAATGATGCAGCACCTTTAATGTGAAACAAGAAAGAACTGACTGTGCACTATGTCTCAGCACAATAAAAATTATACAATGAATTGATGGAAAGCTTGCCTACATTGTGGTAATCAGGTGATAGCAGCAAGCCTAAAAACACAAGAAATATCTACACTGTGCCAAACCTACACCACTAACAGTACTATACACTCAAATAATCTGATCACAAAAGGACACTGCACTCTTTCTGTAATGCTCAGCATTTTTAAGAGAAGAAATGAAAAATGCACATCACAAAGTGCGACTGGGCAAAGAGGTCTGCAATCATGCACCATGGCCTTCACCAGATATAAAAAGCTAAAATATATAATAGAAACAAAGCATGAACAACTGACATTTAGAAAAAAAAACATACAATTGGCACCAATACCTGCACTTGCAAGACCTAACTAAAAATTATCATTCTAAATGCTAAGTAAAACTATTATACTGCCATACAAGAAAACTACAGTAAAGTTCCAAAAATGTTTTGGTCAGCAATCAATGAACTTATTCAGCAATGTCAAAAATCACAACTCTGCTATTTCACAGATGAAACAAATTATAACATAGCATTCATTCTATATATATGCTACTATCATCCTTAATAAACCCAGTATGGCTAATATAACATTAAGTCATAGAGAAGGTACTACCTACTCACTTACCACAAGACAAAATATGCAGCAGACAGCATTCCTGTAAAATATCTCAAAGCAGCAGATCCCACTGCATACCCAGTATTTGTACTAATAAGTTGCTCTCTCCAAGAAGCTACAGTCCCAAAAGTCTGGAAACAATCTCATGTTATTTCTACACATAAAGATGGCAATTCTCTTGAGCTTGGAACCTATAGCTCTATAGCCTCTCTATCTAAAATACTTGAAAAATGTGTTCACCACCGTTGACCAACTACCTAGCTGAGAACAAATTGCTTTTCTCAACACACCAAAGTTTTACCAGCAGAGAAACAGCATTACTAATATTGACATGCTATGTTCTTGAAAAAGAAATCAAGGTGAAATGGTTGCATCCCTATTTCTTGACCTATGTAAAACATTTGATACCCATATTATTATCTAGGATCAAGGAACCAGGCCTCATAAACAGTACAGTCAATTGATTTAAAAGTTTCCCTATCCTTGAAACACTGTGCTTACCCTTGGCAGATGAGCTGTCATCTTCTCAGGAAAAAAACATTAGGTGTACCACAAGGTTTAATATTAGGACCATTACTCTTTAACATATTTATTAATAAAATGCATACAGCTTCTTTCCCAGCAAATATACTCCAGTGTACAAATGATTCAACACCAGTATGTACAGCTTCTTCAGTCAAACAGTTCAAAGATGATCTGCAGCATTTCTTTACAAAAATAGAAAATGTCTACACTAATCCAAAGTACTCCTATTACATACAAAACTTTCCACAAATGTGTAATACACAACTGCATTGCTGTTTTTCTTAAATGTTTCTTGAAACAATCCACTTAAAACTCCTGCAATTACAGAATTACCCTTCTATACTATGTCCAAGCAGCTAACCAGCTCAGTTTTTATACACCCATACCTTTCAATCTCTGCACACAACAAATCCGGACAAAGCCAAAAATAAATAATGGTGGGGCAAAGGCCAAAACTAGAGATGATGTTTAAATATCACTCTTTTAAACTTAGTAAGCTACCAAAATAAAATGTGTTGTTGTGTTAGAGTGCATTTTTGAAAGACATGAAACAAAGCATCTGTGTTATTACTCAGGGACCCGGACTTCCATACTCAATAATTTGCAATAAAATATTTAGAAAAAAAAACAAAACTAACAGGCACATACCACGAATTTCCTCAAAAGATATTACTTTTTCATTCTGTTTTTCTAGCCAGCCACACAATGTAACTGCTAACTGATGAAAAATGTCGCAAACTTGCGAAGCACGAGGAAGGAGTTTGCACCCTTACCCTGCTGGTAAGAGGGGCGTGGATCATGTTGTATAATTAATCAGGCTGTGTGACCAGTTTTTGTATGGAGCAGAATGGTTTAGGCTGCCTTCAAAGGGGTTGAAGGGTGTGCTTCATGCATAATTAATCAGATTGGTGACAAATTTCACCTAGAGCTGTCCTGTCTGTAGACTGCTGGCTGGAGGGGCATATTTTTAAACAACTGAAAGCTGTTTCTTACTTTTATCCTTCAGAGTCACTTTAATTCAAGGATGTAGAGTCTTGTTGTTCACTGCTCTTTTTTTGATTTAAAATAAGGAGGCTTTTATAACGGGTCCAAAGCTAGACTTTCTCACAATGCATTACAGTCTAAACAGCCGCTTTACTTTATGCACATGGTTTATGCTATGATCCCTCTGGAGCTAGGATGGTGCGATATTTAAAACAACGCATGCAATCAATTAACTTGGCTCCTGGCGCACGCGGGCAAAGTAACGGTTTGACATTAGCTAAATGGGAGGACGTCAACAGTTTGTGTGACAAGGGGGCTGCCTTGACATGATGTGAATGGAAAAGTAACGCAAAAAGTAATGCACATTTGCATTACTAGTTACTAAAAAAGGTAACTAATTACTATTACTGCGTTACTATATTGAAAAGTAATGCTGAATATTAGTAGTTAGTGAAAAATGTAATATGTTAACAGTAACGCGTTACTTTTGTAACACGTTACTCCCATCACTGCATGCAAAGCTATGTCAAACCCAGAGCTGTTGGACATGCTCCACTTAAGGAAATCCCAATCCCTCTGAACTACACGCTCTAAGGACCTAAACCTTGTCACTACAATAAACAGAACATGATGGAAGGATAGATTCCTGTCCCAGAGAATTTCCATACTCTGGAACAAACTACTTATCTATATCAAACAAAGCTCCTCATTAGCACTCTTCAAGAAAAATCTTGATGATTGGATGGGAAATAGGAAATTCACCCCAAGGATCACCTCTGTGGGTCTGCTGGACAGGAGCACAGGAAAATAATTTTCTTGGGTATCAAAAGCCAGGGTACCTTTTTGGCTAGGCTTATATAGGCCCTAGGGCCAATAGCCTCGTACCTACCTATGAACCTATATCTAGCTTCTACTGCACACTGCATTTGCGGTCAGACATCCAGCTGTGAACCTTTTCTGTACCTTTCAAACTACACTAGATTCATAGATCATCCTCTGCCTGCCTGTGTTTCTCATTGTTTGTCTGCCTCTCATTCCTTGCATATATTACTTACGCAGCTGTGGACTGCAGGAGTGTAGGTTAGTTACATAAATGGACATCTGTTCTTGTTTTTGCATTACTATATTTTCCTATGAACTGTGTTTACAGTAGAACATTAAAATATTCTCTGACATTTGTAAACTTATAAAATGTTGATAAGACATTGTGGTCTCACTTACAATTCTTCCTCCATGTCACTTCCAAATGTGATAGGGCCCATGCAGATGGTACAGATATTATTAAGGAACTGGAAGCACTGAGTGCAGTAGAATCCTAGAAAAAAAGTTTACAGAATACACATTTTAATTACTTATTCAAAGATTGTTTCCAATCTGCCCTCCCCAGTATGACTTGGTGTCACCTTATGTACATGGACTTTCTGAAAGAAGGCATGCAGCAAAGAGGAATATTGAAGCAAAATTAATATTATAGACAGCAATAACATCAGACAGTATGTGGAACTGTAGCAAAATCAATTTATCATGCAGTACATTCTTCCAGATAATCTTCTTTATCCATATTTTTTGAAGTATTTATATGAAAAAAAACATATTCTGGGTCTCTACTTTCAGTATGATATTGTAATCAACCATTTTTCACTTGCCTATCATTGCTCAAGAAGATGTAGTGTTACTGAGTCAATTTTGTTTTAATATTTTATTGAAGTATTATATACAAGAACAAACACATTAGCATAATGAACCAAATAACTATTTACACAAAAGTCTACATCAATTATTGCTATATACATGACTGAAATTCATTAAACAATCATAAATTGATCACAGAATATAGATTAACATTTCACTGTTAATGAGTTCAGTTTCATCCAATATTTATGTTATGTAGTTATTTTGTTTGTTTTCATTTTAATGATGTGTCAGGTTTTGTTGGAACAGCTTTCATGGAAACTGAAATGTTGGAATTCACTTTCCACAAATTGGGGTATCTGCAATGTTTTTACTGTTAGATTTTGGTTAAATGTTTTTGTATCATAAAAGTTTTCTATGTGTTCAAGTGTATTTTGTGTTTGATATTTGTGGTTGGTAGATAATGGTATGATTTTGAACTTTAGATATAGTTTGATTTGCTGTTTGCTGCATCAGGATGTTATGGATAGGGTATGTGAACCAATTTTCCTTTGTAGGCTGTTTGCTTCTTCTCCATAGGCATGTGACTGCCATTGGTACTATAAAGTTTATATATGTGAGTAAGGAAGGTATGTGCCCACTGAAATTCCATACACAGTAATTATAATCCTTGGAAAAGGGAGAATTTAAGTATGACTAAGGGGAATATATACTCATTCCAAGATCCAAGTATCCTTGGTGCAAGGAATGGTGGTCTCAAAGTTAGTTTATTTAACTAAAAAGGTGTATACAGGAAGTGAAGCCCTCCTGGGAAATGCTTTATAAGTAGAACAGCAAGATTTCATGATATAGATAGAATGTTTGTTTTTTTTTTGTCAAAGTCGCAGTTTACCTTTTGAAGTATGAGAAAGTACAGTTGTGTAAAATTTTACCGTAACAGTAGATGCCCTTCTCTTCACTGTTACTTACTTTCCTTACATAAGGCATCTCCTGCCAAGGATAGCTCAGCTTCTGGCCAGTATACCAAAGCCTTTAATATTTACAGGTGCTTACATCATACGTATGCTCCCTGTGCAAGGCATGCGGTATAAAGATGATGTATGGATGCACATACTTCAGAAGTGAAAAGCCCCCAGGAGGAACATGTGCATTGAGAAGGAAGAAAGGGAAAAGAGCCATCGGCCAGGAGGGCAAGAAGAACACGATAGAGCAGAGTAGGGCAGGAGGGAGGCAGCAAATACTATAACAGTGAAGAGAAGGACATCTACTGTTATGGTCAAGGTTTACACAACTGCACTGTCTCTTCCAAATCACCGCTGCAGTATTCCTTACATAGGAAAGAGTACAAAAGCTAAACAGGAAACCTGGGAGGAAGATGGCACTGAAGAGCCCTCTAGAAACACATGCAGGATAGCCCTGTAAATAATATTTAATGTTCAGTGTTTAGTGATGGTATGGACAAAAGACCAAGTAGTATCTTCAAGGATGGAATTGGTATCCAGCCTCTTGAAAAAGCACTAGAAGAAGGAACAGCTTTACTGATAAGGAAAGACATTTACCATGAAAAGAACAACAAAAAGAAATGGCCTTAGAAATCCAGGATGAGATGGTTTGTTTAGAAACAGCCAAACCCAAAGACCTGGGGTGAAAAGAAACAAAAAGTTGGCCAAATTTGTAAATATCCTTAGCTTTATCTAAATAATATCTGAGCTGACTATGCAAATCCAGGGTGTGAAGAACCTTCTCACCGGCAGACTGTGGAGAAAATAAAAAGGAAGGCAAATTAATAGACTAAGAAATAATTCATTGATCACCTTGGGCATAAAAGAAGGATTAGTATGAAGAGACACCCTGTGTCTGTGAAAAAAACAAAAAGGGAAGAACAGCCATGAGAGTCTGAAGCTCAGATACTCTCTTAACTGAAGTGTAGGCTGAAAGAAGAACAGTTTTCCAAATACAATGTTGTAAGGAAGCTGAAGCAGTAGACTCAAAAGCAACCTGGGCCAATGTTTTCAAGGGCAAAACTGAGGTCCCAGGAAGGCAGAATATGCTTCCTGGGAGGCCTGATATGAAGGATGCCTTTAATAAATTGTTTGACCTCAAATCTAGAGGCCAGAGGAGGAACTAAGGCCAGACACACAGAAATTGCTGACATGTGAGCTTTAACTGAAGAATATCATAACCCAGTATGGAGCAGATCACACAAATAACAGAGAACCATAGGAACCTGCACACATAAGGGATACTGGTTTCAAAAGAGGCACTAGACAGAAAATATCTTCCATTTGTACAAATACGATTTCCTGGTAGTGGGTTTCTTGGCCTCCTACAGGACCCAAAGCATGTCCTTAGAAAGAGGTCCCTAAAAGGTATCAAAACCCTATCACCCACAGCATCAGTTGAGGAGTGGACAAGTGAGGATGGATAAGATACCCCATGACCCCTTGTCTTCTGTGAGA
This sequence comes from Protopterus annectens, assembly GCF_019279795.1. NCBI lineage: Eukaryota > Metazoa > Chordata > Ceratodontiformes > Protopteridae > Protopterus > Protopterus annectens. The sequence goes on along the minus strand of NC_056741.1, from coordinate 579,331,798 downwards.
AGGTCCACCTGCTGAGAGAACTTGTGGTGATTGCCTCTGGCCATGTGAGAAGGAAGAGGAAACCAATACTGTCTGGGCCAAATGGAAGTCATTAGAAATATTTTTGGGGGGGGTCTTGCTTGATCTTGTACAACACCCCTTGGAAAGAGAAGAAGGGGAGGGAAGACATACAGAAACATCCCCTTCCAAGGAAAATACAGGGCATTCACTTTCCAAGCCAGAGAACTTGGGACTCTGAAACAGAATAGTGGAAGTTTTCTATTCAGAGGAGAGGCAAAAAGATCTACCTGAGGAATACCCACTGAAGGGACAATGCTTATGAACACATCTCTGTGAAGCATCCATTTGTGAGCCTGTGTGCTAGACCTGCTTAAAGAATCTACCACTAGATTGTGCTCTAAGGGAATGTAAACTGCCTGAAGAGTCACTTGATACTAGACAGCTAGATCCCAACCCTGAATAGCTAGCCTGCAAAGAAGATAAGACCTACTACCCCCTTACTTGTTGACATACCACATCACAGTGGTGCTGTCTGAGAAACTTTTGAGGGGCCTGGAATGAAAAACTGAATGAAAAGCCTGAAGGGCCAGAAGGACTCTCATCTCCTTTATGCTGAAGTGATCTAACCTCTGATACAGAGACCAGAAACCTTGAAACTTGAGAGAACCAAAGGAGGCTCCCCCATGCCCTGTCTGTGGTGTCTGAAAAGAGCTCCTGAGTTGGGGCTGGAGCTTGGAAAGGCAACCCCAGACTGAGAGTGAATTGATAACTCCACTAATGAACTCAAGCTTGAGGCAAGGGGGGGAAGGAGATTGGGAAGTCCAGAGGGTGGCAATGTTGCAGCCATATTGATTTGAGGTGAGAATGTAGCTTTTTTGTACAGAGCCTGGCCAGAAGAAGCATGGGAATGGTGGAATTCAAAAACCCAAGGGCCCTATGAAAAGCTTTGTCCGTGACTGACTCCATAGGAAGGAGACTGGAAAAAGGCAAAAAAAGACAGGGTTTAGGGGGCAGGCAGGGATGCCAGCATGGGGATTGTCTGGATCCTGCAACCATGGAAAACATGATTCTGAGAAGGAGTCAGAACTGATTTTTTTTAATTTATGGTGAGCTCCAGGCTCTGTAATGGGGAAAAAGTGAATTGGAGATCTTGAAGCAGAGCTTCAGAGGAGGAAGCTTGAAAGAGCAGAGTGTACAGATAAGGAAATATCTGAACTCCTCTCATCTCGCAAAAAGCAATGACAGGAGTGTGGCATTTGGTGAATACACTTTGGGCAGTAGAGAGGTCAGAGGGCAAAGCAGGGAATTGAAAATGTAAGGAATAAACAGAGAAATATAAACGTTTCCTGAAAAGCTGATGGTTGTGGATATGAAGGTAGACATCCTTGAAATTCAGAGAGACCAGAAAGGCCCAGGGAAGAAAAAGATGAAATAAGGTTTGAAGAGACAACATCCAAAAAGAAGGACTCTTGAGAAAGGTGTTGAGCTGGGAAAGGTCCAGAATTGGTCTGCAAGTGCTCTCCTTCCTGGGAACCAGGAACATTCTGGAGTAAACCCCCCTCCCTCCCTGAGCTTAGGGTACAGCTTGAATGGTACTCTAGATCAAAAGAGAATGAAGCTCCTCAGGGAGAAAAGGAAGCTATTCTCAAGGAGGTTGAGGGATGCCCAAAAATAAATACCCCTGACAGATGACAGACAGAATCCAAGAGTCTGTTGTGATTTGGAAGTGACAGGAAAAGATGAAGGAATAAAAGGATCTTGCCAAGGGAAAGGGGAAGCAAATGGTCAAGTAGAACCTGACTTGTCCTGAGTAGACCAAGCAGGAGGCATATGCCTAGAACCATTTTTACCCTTGGGTGGAAGATGAGATTGCCAATGAAGAAAAGCCGGTCTGGAAGGGTAATTCCATTGAAACTTTGGAACAGAAGAAAGGAAAATATGTTTCAACTCCTGCAAACCCTTGTCTTTATCTTGGAGAGACTTAAAAAGTTCACCAGCAGCATCAAAAATATTTTTGTTATCCAAAGGAGTATCCAATAATTCGGCCTTAATGTCATCAAGCAAAGCCTGATGATGAAACCATGAGTAATGCCTTATGACAGAATCAAATGCAGCAACCCTGAAGGCAACATCAGCAGTGTCATAACTACACTTAATAGAATGGCAGGCAACTTGAAAGGTGGAACCCTACAATTAAAGGGCAGAAGCCTTCCTCACAGAGTCAGGGAGATCAAAAATAACCTGAGAAACCTGAGAAAGGAGGGCCAAAACATAACTAGCCATATGGATTTGGTAGTTGATTGCTATAAAGAATAAGGTTGCCACAGTGTAAACATTCTTGCCTAGCCTCTTCATGGCCCTACTATCATTATCTGAGGGAAGCAACTTGGTAGACAGCAAAAGCTTGGAGGGTTTGTCTGAAGATACAGACACTACAGAAAGATTAGAAGGGCATTTATACAAGAATTTACATTCATCAGGCACTTTGTAAAATCTGTCTGGTTTCTTGGGAGCTGGGGGCTGAGAATTAGGGGCCAAAGAAGCTGCTGATAAGGTATCCAGGAGGGCAGCCAAAAGAGAGGAAACAGCAGAAGGTTTGGGAGACTCCATATGAAGGAACTCGTAATACTTCTTCTGGATGTCAGAAACCTGAGAGAAATCTCACTTAAATAATTCTATCATACAGGTAATACTGTCCCGAAAAGAGAGCTCCTCCAAAGAAGAATCTGGACTAATAGAATCCTCTTCCACTGAACCATATTCCAAAGTGGAAGAAATTTGGAAAGAGCAAGCTAAGAACTCTTCCCCAGAGTCCTGATCCTCATCAGAGGAATCCAGTTCCATGGGTCTTTTAAAAAGGAGTGGAAGACCAGGGAGAAGCAGGAAAAGATGCCCTTTGAGGAGGCTTTAAAGACTTTAAAGCATTAAACAACCCCTAATTAAAATCCTGCCATTCATGTTGGGGATCCTTAACTGCAGGGGAAAAGATGCTTGGTTTTCTGTTGCTTTTTCTGCACAACGTCCGCATGAAACACCCTAGGAGGGTCAGATCCTTTGCAACACCCAATAAGTGTTGTAGAGATCTCCTCCCTCACTAAAATATGTATAATCCCCCTCGGTCTTCAGATATAATCAGCTGAGGTTCTCCCTCATCATCTGGAGCAAATGTCTGTAAGGTCTCCAAAGACGTGCAAGGAGTAGGAGCCATGCCGGCCTCCAACAGGCTCATGGTAGAGGAATCCAAAGCAACTGCTGGACAATTCAACAGGCTTTCACTAGCCCTGAGAGAGATGTCTGGGTAAAGGTAGACAGTAGTTGTGTCAGGCCTAAGTTTTTTGGCCTTTTTCTTGGCAGATGGGATGACTACAGAGGGTCTTAGGGACAAATGCATGGCAGATAGAACACTGCATATGGTCATGGGAAGTATCCAAACAAAAGAGGTCTTGATTGTGATGGTCTTTATGGGGAATCTGCCTCCCATACTGACATTTTCTTTTTCTAGATAACATGAAACCAATCAATACTAAAGAAAAAGAAAAGGAGAAACCCCAATGGGGCACTTATCTGAAAAAAACAGCAGCTCAGTAACCAGCACAGAAGAAAGGCTTTCAGACTCATGATCGATGATAGTGTTCGGACTGGCAACAAAGAAGTTCTGAAGTGTGTGGATCTGTACATCACCTATATGCCCTATGCCTTGTGTGGGGAGTATACATGTGACGTATGGCACCTGTAAATATTAAAGGCTTTGATCAGACAGGATATCCCTTATGAAAGGAATACTGCAACAGTAATATGGAAGGACATCCCAAATATCAGGTATCTCACTAATGAGCAATTGGGAGTTCACCCCACATGCAAGTATTGAAGGTTGTCACCTGCAAAAGCACTTTTTTCTTTCATGTGACATTCAAGCTTGTGTTATCAGTATTTGCAGTGTCTGTGTTTATTTTTTACTTTATTATGACATTGCTCATTCTTTCTCTGTATCTGCAGCTGTCCCTTTTTCTAAGCTTGACTGGGAAATTGCTAAACTTGTATCTGATAGTATTACAATATTAGAATGTGAGAACTTCACAAGCATAGAGCCTCATTTGGAGGCTGTCAAGGATCATGTATCCTATAGATTTAGGTCTAGAGCTGAGGCCACCTTCCAGGTTATCAAAATTTGTTTTCCAGATTATCAGTCTGTGCTTTAAGCTGTGAGGGATCTAGCTGTGTGAAGCAACAAAGGGCAATGAAATTTAAACCTTAACAAACTAAATTCTCTTACTTGAGGTATGGGTTACTTCTAATTAAAGATGACCCCCCCAACTGTGTGAGTTTAATACACCAAACTTGTTAAACCTTGGATATAATTGGTATTTTTACATGTTCAATAAATCCACCTGAGCAACCTGTGGTAGGCTTAAAACAACTTTACTCTTTGCAGTCTACAGCCTAGCACAATATCCACAAACGTGTGCACCTAAAATACGTTTTGTAAAATATCTTTGTATGGCTTCCAAATACTGTAAATCTTTACATGAATAAAAAAGTAAACAAAATATTATATCTATTAAGTATTATCAGTATATCAGTTTGAAATTTGTCAGCTGAGTCTATTAAAAGTCGAGTTTGGGCTCTAAACCCTTCAGGGCTTTCCTGCCACTGAAAAGAATGCTCATCTGCGGGCTTGTGCTTGAGATGAATAACATCATGGGCAATTAAAAGTGCCCTGAAAGTGTTGGAAGCTGGCCAGCTGTTTTATTTTTAGCAGGCTATATCCCATATAGCTTAGGCTACTGTGGCAGTGATCCTTGTGAAGAACATCTTTCTTGGCTTGGGAAGATATGATCTTGGTGATTACTTGTGATATATAAAAGGATTTACTGACTAAGGTTGCTACAAGGTTATCCAAGATGAAGGAGCCATCTACCCAGGTCCCCAGATCTCTAGTGACAGATGGCATTTCCAAACAATGTCAGGGCACTATAAGGAACTGTGGGTGTCAAGTGGACTTATATCAGAAGGTGCTACAGGTGAGAGTGAGATAATATTGAGTATTGCACTGTTTTAATGTAATTACGTAAAAAACTAACCATACTGTTAACAATTGTCAAAGGAAAAAACTTCAAAGACCAATACACGTAAGGTTCAGATAAGGCACTTTTAATTTACTTGCCGCAAGGAGACAAAAACATGCAAATACAAGGATTTGTCTAACTACTAACAGGAAGTATGTTCATTCTTATACTGTTTTACAAGACATGGCCTTCTAAGCTGACGTAATCAAACACAACTTTTAGCATTGTTCTACAGCAGATATTGCCCAGATTTTCTGCTGACATGACTAGATTTGTCAGAAACTTTTGAGAAAAACAACCTGGCTTTGGTGACCATTAATCCGTTTACAAGCCTCTATTGTACAGTGTTACTTTTCAAGGTACTCTTCTAATTCAGATACAAGCAAATGCTGATTGCAGTTCATATTTTCAAACAGGCTTTGTCCTAATTATCTGTAACTTCTACAGCTGTGTATTTTCTCATAGCACAGCGGAACTTCTTGTCTAAGCTTCATACAAGTAGTATTGTTCTATTCATTATTTTCCTAACATAAGCAGAAATCACCTGCTTCTCAGTAAATTTCCAAGGCACAAGCAAGATTTTAGCTAACAATACAAGGTCAGAAAGCAACTGCAGTTTGTACAGATTTATGCAGTATGAAATAGAATAAATGTGTTCTTCCACTCAGGATTTGCAGTTAAGAGAGTCATTCAGTTTAAACTTATGAAAGCATTTTCAGTCTTTTAACAGTTCTTCAAACTCAGTACTTTGATATAAGGTTTCAGAAACTGACATGTCTACAAGGTCTTTAATCAGTCTTTTCATGCAGGGAATACCACAACAAACAAATACTCCCAGTAGGAGCATACCTACACAAATGGCAATCAGAATGTTCATTAGGATGGTACCCCACCCCCCCAAAACCATTTCTGGAAAAAGTCTGTCAGTGGGTTTGGGCCTGGTTTGGTCATGGCCGACACTTGCTGAATTACCTCAAGATAATTGTCTATCTCGTGTTTATGGTCAGGAATATATGAACAGCATTCTTCTTGGATTAAAGCGCAAGTACCACCTCTCGCCGCTAGGGTGAAGTCGAGAGCCATGCAGTTCTGGAGCACTATAATTCTCATAGCATTCAGTTCATCAGTCACCAAATCAAGAGCAGAAAAAGTTGCATTACTCATTACTTTGAGAAGTTTCGACAGTTTTCTCAGCTCCCAGATCGATTTCACTGCTCCATATGCCGGTAAAATGCCTGCCCACGATATAACGCTATCAGTCAAGTCCATATGTGTCAGTCCTTTGCCAAGAGAGTGATGATCTTTCCAACGTGCATCTATTTGTCCCACTGGATTTACAGGTTTCTTGACGACCTCTCAGACATTTCAAATTTTTCGAGGCAAAACTGCAGTGTGTCGTATGGCCGGAACCAGGTAACCCAAAAAACAATTGCCAGACCAATTCTCAGGTAACCATTTGTATGCCTTTCTGACACACACAAAATAACAGTCCTCTACTTTAGTAGTAACCTTGCTATGAATATACACTCGCCCTGCATGAAACATTTTTCTATCAATTGTAGACAGCTGTTTATAAAGAACAGAATTATGTTTTACTTCATCAAGTGTTTTGTGCATCAATCCAAGAAATGAATCATAGTTTGTATTACAATAAAGATCTACATTGTTACCTTTAGTGTAACATCTATAAGGAACAGTCACATTGCAATTGCTCAAACCCACCTGAACAGTATCATTTTAATAAAAACACACAGTTCCCTTTTGTGGAACAGACAAGTGCAATGCTATTTTATCTTGTGCTGCAATGGTTGAGGTATCATAAATCAAGTTCTCCCAGGTCTCATTGACCCCTAGGGGGACCGTAGTCATTAATAACCCCCCGTATGCTGTCGGCAAAGCTGTACAAATCCAGCAATTCGAAACATTGAAAGTCTCAGCATACACATATTTAGTTGCCTGGTAAGTGTTAAAGTTTGGATGCCAGTTTATGAGTAATGCTTCAGGTTTATTCAGTTCAGTCTGTGTGGCTGGGAAAAGAAAAGGCCACAACAAAAAGATTATTCTCACTAGTACAGTTAACAGGATGATTATGCAATACTTCTGAGGAAAGGGTTGTTCTGCATTCCTGTTTCTTCTGGACTCTTATCATTTTTGCTTTTGGCATGTAAAGATTTTTGTCCAGTTTAAAGTTTTTAACTAATTTACAGTGCGTCAGGTGGATCCAGGAGGCACACTCCACAATTTTGACTGCAGTGGGTGTTGACAAAAGCACTTGATATGGACCTTCCCACTTTGGAGATGCCCAGTTCTTCTTCTTAACTATCTTCAGCCAGATCCACGCTCCAGGGGGCACTGCCACTTCTGACAGTCTGGTTCATTCTTTATCTGAAACAGAATTTAACTGCAACAAATGTTTAGAATTTAAAAGGTTTCGCATATACTCAGCTAATGTACTGTCAGCTTCCTGGTATGCGGGCATGAGAGATTTCCACTGAGGTATACAATAATCCCTTCCAAAGAGTTTTTCGAAAGGAGTCAATCCTTTTGCATTTGGAACAGTTCTCATGCTCAACAGTGCCAGGGGCAGACAGTACACCCAATTTCTCTGTGTTTCCATTATTAATTTTCTTAGCTTACTTTTTAAAATCCCATTATGCCTCTCTACTAGCCCTGCAGATTGAGGGTGATACACACAATGATTTTTTAGGGAAATACCAAAATGTCTACTTAACTGTTGTATGGTCTAATTTACAAAGTGTGTGACGTTGTCACTGTAGATCCTTTCCGGAATGCCAAATCTAGGAATGATTTCTTTAACAATAACTTTGGCCACAGTCGTAGCATCTGGATGTTTAGTCGGAAAGGCTTCCACTCATCTGAAAAATATATCTACAATGACAAGACAATACTTCTTATTTTCACATTTGTTCAGTTCTATGAAATCCATACGGATAGTATGAAACGGATACGGTGGTGTAGGGAAACTCCCTTGCTTGGGCTTTAACGCCCCTTGTGCATGATGTTTATTACAAACATGGCATAATGAACAAAATTTTTTAGAGTAATTTGTAAATCCATACGTCGTGAACACTTGGTTCACCAGCTGTACCATCCCCCCTGTTGAGACATGGCACTGCCCATGGCTCAACAAAGCTGCATATCTAAACAAATTAGATGGCAATATCGATTTTCTTTTTTTAGAGATGTACAGCCCCTTTTCAAGAATTGCTCGTCATTTTATCCATCTTTGTTTTTCAGCTTGCGTAGTAAGTGTCTGCATTGTCTTTAACATTTCTAAGTCTAAAATCTCAGAGGGTTGTAATTCCTCATTCAAAAGAAATGCTTTTGAAGCTGCCTGCTTTGCAGCTGTATCAGCCCTCACATTACCTTTTGAAATCCTATCCTGTTGTTTGGTATGAGCTGTGCATTTACAAACAGCTACTTTCTGAGGTAACTGAATAGATTCTAAAAGATCTAAAATAAACTGTGCATGATTAATTGATTTTCCAGTAGATGTTATCATTCCTCGATTTTTCCACTGTTGCGCAAAAACATGTACAGTAGAAAAATCATACTGGCTGTCAGTAAAAATGTTCACACATTTACCCTTTGCTAAGGTACATGCCCGTGTCAAAGCAATCAATTCTGCTGCCTGTGCAGATAAATTATGTGGTAAAGATTTCGCTTTTGTAATGTCAGTATCAGAAACTACTGCATATCATACTAGGTTCTGTCCTGCAGGACCCCTTTTGCACGAGCCATCCACGTAGTATGTCACGTCGGCATCATTCAAGGGAACATCCGTAAGATCTTTTCTAGGCAGTGTCTTTTGCTCAATCACCTCCAGGCAGCTGTGTGGTATGCCATCTGCAGGGGTTGGGAGCAGGGTAGAAGGGTTCAAAGTCGTACATCGTTCAATTGTCATAAGAGGTTGGCTCAACAGTATAGTCATACAGGAAAGATGCCTAGCAGGGGAAAGATATGCTACCTTCTCTTGCAGTAAAATAATTGTGACTGCATGAGGCACTCTCAATGTGAGAGGGTGGAACAACACTACTGAGGCCGAAGCCTGTACTGCCATTGCAGCTGCAACTACTGCTTGTACACAGTGAGGTAAAGACCGTGCCACTGGGTCCAGTTGTGATGAATAATAAGCAATAGGGCGTTGCTTGTCCCCATGCTGCTGTGTTAATACTGATGTCATATAACCTTGCTTACAATCTACAGTTTGGAAAAAAACGTTTATGATAGTTTGGTAATCCCAAAACTAACAAGGACGCTATTAACTGTTTCAGTTTGCAGAAAGCAGATTCTGCTTCTAGTGTCCATTGTAACAAATCCTGTGCTGCCATAGGCTTTTTATAAATCAGGTTAGACAGCGGTGCAAATTCCAAGGCATAGTTTTGAATCCAACTCCGACAAAAATTAGTCGTACCCAGGAAGAACATCATTTCCATCTTGGTGGTAGGTTTTGGTGCTTGCAAAATCGCTATTTTTCTGTCCTCATCTAATGTCCTACCCTCCTTGGATATTACATATCCTAGGTATTTAACTTGTTTTTTTCCAAAGCTACAGTTTATTTTTGTTTACTTTATGTCCTTCAGTGGCTAAAAATTGTAATAGCGCTATGGTATCTTCTTTAGAATCTTGCTGGATGGGGGATGCCAGCAGGATATCATCAACATAAAGCAAAATTTGGCTACCTCTTGGTGGGGTAAATCCCGCCAAGTTGCTCACCATTTCTTGTGAGAATATTGTTGGACTTTCACAATACCCCTGTGGTAGTCACGTATATGTATACCTTTTCCCCTGAAATGTGAATGCAAACCAATGCTGACTGTCAGGGTGTATCGGTATCGAAAAGAACGCATTGCTAATATCTACCACAGAAAAATATTTCTGTTGTGGTTTTAAATCATTCAACAGGGTGTGTGGGTCTGGCACCGTAGGCGCCCTTGGTATTACTGCGTCATTTACGGCTTGCAAATCTTGGACCATACGCCATTCTCCATTTGCTTTCCTAACAGGAAATAAGGGTGTGTTACATGGTGAATCAGGAGATTCCACCAGCACCCCTTCCTTAAGTAAAGCTGCTATAATAGGTTTGATTCCTACCTCTGCATCTTTTCTTAAGGGATACTGTCTTTTTTGTGGTCTAAATGCTGACTTTGGTATTATAGTAACTGGTCCCGCTGTACGAATAAGTCCTACATCTGACTTTCCTGTTGACCAGAGAGTTTCTGGTATATTATGTAAGGCATTCTCTTCCTCCTTTAATAGGAGTGTTAATCAGCTGTCCTTGCTAGACTGCAAGTGTACAGCTGGGCGGGTCTGAGTTATCCAATTCAACTTCTGCATTTGTATTCCCTGTTCTGACAGTTCTAACTCTGTCTGTTTCTCCCATCTCGTGACTTTTTCTCCTAAGTCTACCCATTTTATATTCTTGTCCTTAGTCAAGCTAACATGTGGTAATCGATTAGATTTATAGAGTGCAAAGAACTCCTGGGGCAATTAACATAGGTTCATAGGTTCATAGGTTTATACTAGGCTATCTGCCCTAAGGCATTTATAAGCCTAGCCCAAATTTTTGTGGCTTACGCCACCCCTTATATGAAAAAATACTGTGCCCATTAGTTTGTTGTGCCTCCGTCCAGCAGTGACACAGAGATGATTCCCGGGGTAAACCTACGATCTCCCATCCACAGGTCAAGATTTCTCTTGAACAGAGCCAGCGAGGTGCTCTGCCTCAAATGGACCAGGATTTTATTCCACAGCATAGGGAGTCTCTGAGTGATAAATCTATCCCTCCAGCACGTCCTATTTATGTCCGTGCTAAGGTTTAAGTCTCTTGCTCTAGTCATTTTGGTGGATTTGGATTTTTTGAGGTGGAGCATGTCCATTAATTCCGGGTTGGACATGGCCTTGTATGTCAGGCACATGTCACCTCTGAGCAGACGGTATGAGACTGAATAGAGCTGGAGTTTCTTCAATCTGGCAGCATATGACAGATTTTGGAGTCCCTTTATCCTTTTGGTGAGGAACTTTTGGGGTCTCTCCAATTGCTGCAGATGTCGGGTGAGATGCATCCCGAATGGGGCATTGTACTCGATCATTGGTCTGATAAGTGAAGAGTACAGGGGAACAATGACCTCACTAGATCTGGATGTGAATCCCTTCATGATCAGGTGGGCAATGTAGAAGGTCTTTCTAACCACTTTAGCAACGTGAGTGTCAAAAGAGAGGCCACTGTCAACCTGGGTCCCCAGGTCCCTGATAACCTCTTCTGTGCTTAGTGGATTGCCACCTATATGGTATCTTGGGGTTACCTTGTTTTTCCCGAAGGGTATGACTATACATTTTTTGGTGTTTAACTTCAGGCCATGGCTCTGGCACCAGCTATCTGTTTCCGTGAGTCCCTTCTGAAGGATATCCATGTCTGATGCACTTTCCACTATGGCACCCAGTTTGCAGTCGTCTGCAAACTTTGTCAGCCAAAGTCCTCCCATGTTGGCCTGTACTTCTGAGAAGTAGATGCCGAACAATAGGGGGCCAAGGACCGAGCCCTGTGGGACACCACTTGTGACTGGCTTGGAGTCTGACATAGCGCCAGCAACTCTAACCCTGTGGGTTCTGTCCTTAAGCCAGTTTGCAACCCATCTTGTGACATATGGGTTTACATTTAAGCTGGTAAGTTTTTCTACAATACCCGAGTGTGGTATTGTGTCGAAAGCCTTTGCAAGGTCAAGGTAGGCTGTATGGACTGCCTTTCCCTCATCAATGGCCTTGGTGACTGTTTCAAAGAAGTCGACCAAGTTCAAAAGGCATGATCTTCCCTTGACGAAGCCAAACTGGGTCGAGTCCAATGTCTGCAAGTCCCCTATATCTTTGTTTATGAGCTCCGTTATGATCCTCTCCATAGCTTTGCAGACTAGACTTGTTAAGCTTATGGGGCGGTAATTACCAGGGTCCAGAGGCACCGCCTTTGTGGAGTGGGACCACAGTTGCCATACGCCACTCCTTGGGCACGTATCCTGTGGTAAGGCTGAGATTAAACAGCTGCCTTATGTGCGGGTTTAATTCCTCATTTAGCTCGTGTAGCACACAGCCGGGGACACCATCCGGTCCCATTGATGCTGTGTTTTTAGCTTTAGAGAGAGCAGCTTTCACCTGCACATTTGAGATGTCTGGGAGGCTACACTCCGCTGGGATAGTTATCTCTCCTTTAGGGGGGGAGAGGGGGGTGAAGTTTGCACTGAACCTGTCTGCCAGTATGTTGGCAATGTCTGTGGGTTCAGTGATTTTTGTATAATTTTGGACTAATTCTGAGCATATCTGGGAGTTTCCACCCAGGTTCCTAACATAGCTGAAAAAGGCCTTATGATTGTCCTTTGAATCTGAAAACAGCTAGCTACACTGTTCCCTTCTGTGTCCTAGTACAGATTATGTAATATCAATCTGTTTGCACAATTTCCAAACAATTCTTGCTCATATTCCTTATCAGGTCCTGGTGTGTTACAATAATACAGAGTGCAGTGCAACAAATGCTGTTTATCAATGTCAAGGGAGGGGAACTTGCTGATGGCTACATTCATCAATTCTTCGGTCACTGCCCCTGGACCAGTCGTAACCAAGTCTTGGCTGTACTAATAAAATGTTTTACCCTCCGTTTGCACTGCAAAGGTGTCAATTTGTTGCTGTGCTTCCATACCCTGCATAGTCGGAACTACTGCTATACTAAATAGCTGCATAAGGTCTCTGCCCAAGAGGCTTACTGGGCATTTTGCAGAAACAACAATTTTGCTTTTCTGGGTCAATCCCGAAACAGGATCAGTTATTGCAATATTATGGGAGAGGGGCTCCCGATGCAGCTGTCCATTAGCTACTTTCACTAATATATAATCAAGTGGCTCTGAGTTCTCTGGCAGTTTGGAGGAATGTATCAGGGTCCGTGATGCCCCTGAGTCACACAAGAATCTGACTTCCCTCCCTTCTACCAGGAGTGTAACTTCTGGTTTTCTGTCTGCTAAATAGAGCTCTAAGCTCAATAAAGCCAACGCTAACATTTCATTTTCTTCGCTATCCGTGACTTCCTGCACTTCCTCTATGTCTTCTGTCACATTCTCTACTCCCTCTATCACATTCTCATTTGTCCTTTCTCTGCTATCCCCTTCTAGTGATTCCTGACTATCATATAGTCTGTCCTCAACCTCCTTATCCTCCGTGGTTGCCTTCTTGTTTTTCTTGCAATTCCTTGCCAAGTGTCCCTTCTTACCGCATTTAAAACATTCACCCCTTTTCTTTTGCCCTTCAAAGTCCTCTGATCGTTGATCAGATTGTTTGTTTCCCTGGGCATTTCTCTTGCCCTTTTTCCCAGACTGTACTACATAAACTTCTGCTCCATCTTCCATAGAAAATACTTGGGCTTTCTTTTTCTTTTTGCTATTAAAATGCCTTTCGGCATGCCTAGCATATTCAAGTAATGACTGTAATCTGCTTGTATGATGATCTACCACGTGCTTTGTAATAAAGCTGCTTATGGTTGCAATACTGCCTTTCAAAAATGCATTCTTTATCTGCTGCTCATATGGGGAATCGTTTGTCTGATCTTCCGGAACCTGCATTTCACAGTGATTATTAAAACATTCTAACAGTCTGGCATAATATCTGTCAACAGTCTCACCTTCTTGTTGGATGCATTGATTAATGCAAGTCCAGTCTGCCCTAGGCTTCCATTTCTCAGAGATTCAGTCTGTAAGACCTTTCACTCTGTTGTCTAATTCTGTGCTACTATGTGGGAGGGGCCTGAGCGTAGCGTCACGGGGATTCCAGTCGCCACTAATCATGTGCCAATCTGGTCCCACAATTTGTCTGACTACTTTTTCTACCTCTTCTCCATTTAAATTATAACTTAGCCTCATTCCTTGCAAATCTTCTAAGAACTTTCTAAAATTAACTTTTGGATGGGGAATTCCCTCAGTGGCTTTCCGGATGTCTTCCGGAGTCCAGTGTCTATACACTAGAATAGTTGGGTCCTGACCGTCTTGCCCTGCCTGAGGATTAGGTACTTCTATAAGTGGGCATATTTCTTCTTCACTCATAAATCATGAATTTCTACCCATTTGATATAACTCAATGTCTCCTTTTGAGTTTCCTGCCCGTGTTCGAGACCTGGTCTCGATGGGATCTCTAATAAACGGTTTTGCTTTTGTAGTGTCTCTACTCTCAGTGACAGCAGGATATCGCAGGGGTGGACTAACTTGTTCACTTACCTCATATTCTGGTAAGGGAGGCGGAGGGGCTGATGCTATTACTAAGTTATTGCCCTCCTTATCTAAAAACATTGCTTTTGAATTATTATTCTTTTGTTCCCTTTGGTTTACTTCCTCAATCCACCTGTGTGCCTGAGGAATTCCTAATTGACGTTGCTTTTTTGCCCGACCTTTAGAATAGGTTTTAAGCTGTCTGACAAGTTTGACAAGTGAGGATTTTTCTAATTTGCCATCAAATTCATACTTATTAACCCATTTTGAGTAGTATTTAATATTATCAGCACGCTGTGACTGCATGTATTTTGCGTCTTTGGTTAACGGCGGATTTTGGGATATTTTTGTACAATTATTACCCATTTTATTCTACCCTTTTAATCGTTACATAACACCTTATTTTTAACGTGGTACCACGGATGTTTTTATAGTCTCATCAGAATGACTGCCTACCTGCTCTGTTTCCCTGATCTATGACAAGACAGTAATCTTTCTGTCCCTGACTTATAAACAAAGTCTCTAACAGAACAAATACAAATCTAGTCCCTGATCTAAAACAGAAAAAAAGAAGGTGGATTCACCTTATCTGAGCCTTCCTGATTGATCACCTGATTCGAGTAAACCCGTCCTTCAGTCGCAGATCAGAAAGTGGCTGGCCTCTTTTGTATGACAATTCAGTCGGAGGGCTTTTCAACTAAGAAGAACCTATGTGGTTTGGTTTCTTCCCCGTACGGTTTCAAGCCACCTGGTCTGTCTGATCCGAGGTGAAGTGAGGGTTTCCAGTCCGAAGGATCAATCTGTCAAAGGAAAAAACTTCAAAGACCAATACACGTAAGGTTCAGTTAAGGCACTTTTAATTTACTTGCCGCAAGGAGACAAAAACATGCAAATACAAGGATTTGTCTAACTACTAACAGGAAGTATGTTCATTCTTATACTGTTTTACAAGACATGGCCTTCTAAGCTGACGTAATCAAACACGACTTTTAGCATTGTTCTACAGCAGATGTTGCTCAGATTTTCTGCTGATATGACTAGATTTGTGAGAAACTTTCGATAAAAACAACCTGGCCTTGGTGACCATTAATCCATTTACAAGCCTCTATTGTACAGTGTTACTTTTCAAGGTACTCTTCTAATTCAGATACAAGCAAATGCTGATTGCAGTTCATATTTTCAAACAGGCTTTGTCCTAATTATCTGTAACTTCTTCAGCTGTGTATTTTCTCATAGCACAGTGGAACTTCTTGTCTAAGCTTCATACAAGTAGTATTGTTCTATTCATTATTTTCCTAACATAAGCAGAAATCACCTGCTTCTCATTAAATTTCCAAGGCACAAGCAATATTTTAGCTAACAATACAAGGTCAGAAAGCAACTGCAGTTTGTACAGATTTATGCAGTATGAAATAGAATAAATGTGTTAACCCTTTTCAAGCTCTAAATGCACTATGCATATTACTAATACACACATTAATACATATTTTTCTGACAACGCAGTAAAAACCAGGCTCTCTCACCACGAAACAGTTGGAAGCAGCTGGAGTATTCAACAAACGGCCCAATGTCACCAAGATAAAATTGAGTATCTTGGTGACATTGGGCTGTTTGTTGAATACTCCAGCTGCTTCCAACTGTTTCGTGGTGAGAGAGCCTGGTTTTTACTGCTTTACCTGCCTTGTTATTACAGGCACTCTCTTCAGCTACCGGTGAAAAGTTTTTTATCATATTTTTCTGACAACAATATAGACTACATTTGTTTGATTTCACTTCTATGTTAATAATTGTAAGCCTTTTTTGAAGGCACCCCCACGGAGATAAAGTTAATTTACTATTGTTCAAAATTTATGGATGAAATAAATGTTACTTTAGAGCTTTTGAGTGAGAGACATGACTTAGAAAAGAGTATATGGGTGTTGTAGCATGACTCCTTTGGAGTTTTGAGGTGCAAATCTTTTTGGTAAGGCTAATGTGAAGTATACTCTAGTGGGGCATCTTTTTCTAGGTGCCATCCATTGTCTGCCTCCTATTAACCCCCCCCATTGGACTTAAACCCATTCATTCCCTAATGGTGAGGGCTCTCCAGCTTTGACATAGCAAGAACTGTCTAGATGGGTTGTCATTCAGGCAGATGTTAGTTTGTTCTCTCACCAACATGCTGACAATGAGAATATTTCTGTAAATCTGTAAACCCTTCCCCTGGGTGAAGGGAAAGGTTATTCTCATCACTATTTGGATTCACAAAGTCCTCCCCCTGTGATTCCTCACTCCTGTGTACTCTCAACAATGGGCTATAACCAGACAGCAGTTTAGTGAACCTCAAGTCCGTCCTAGGACACTCATTCAGTCACAGCATTGAGTCTCTTGGACTTGATGTTCTCAGCCTTGATACTGTAATCAGTGGCATCAGGATCAATGGCTGTGCTCAGTCAGTCAACATTGACATTGGCTCTTTTGTTTTTAACAATGATGTGTTTGCCATCTATCGTGATGTTGAGTATTTGTCACAGGTTGTTCTGTGGCTGATACTGTTTTCAGCAGCAGTTTTGATTCCATGCCTACAAGTCACAACAGCTTCAATGTCAGCATTATCATTAGCACTGGAAAAAGGCTGTCATTCACGTTGTCCAACTATCACTTTATTTAAACACAAGTCTTCAAAAACAAGTGAACTAACTCAGCTGATCTAATGATATTCTTTTGTACATTTTATTGTTTATAACTGATAATGACAGTTTATGATTTTTTGATCACTGGTATGAGTTTTCTTAAAATGTTATAAATAATATTGTAGTTTGCTTTATCACTGTCTGCTTGCTGCATTGTACATGCTAGTAGTGGACTTCCAATGTTTTTCCCCTCTTTTACACTGTAGTGCTACCATGGGGTTGTTATATATATAAGGTGCAAAAACATTTATATCTGTGTTTTTTGGGGGGGTTTTGAGTTATGCTGGGTTAGATTAAGTATGTTTAGACCAGTTGTATTCATTCAGTTGTATTTAAACATTCAGTCTTTTAGAGCAAATAAAATACACTCCCAAAAAGCCTGCTAGTGTGCTGAAGTACCACAAACTGTCATCCAAGGAAAACAGAACAAAGCTCTTCAGAAACTACTTCAGGCCACTTCAAACCCAAACATTTTGTCTCCTAACTTACTACCTCCAAAGATTCATAGGAAGGCCACTTACAAGAGGAAGCATGTAGATTCCCCTGCCAAATCTCCCCCATCATGGATTATGAGGAAGATACAAATTCTACTGTATCCCTTCATGATTAAGTTTGGAGAAGTCTTGAAAAAAATGTGTCTGAGAGGCAGATGGACCTCAGAACCCATATCTTCTCCACAGCTGATGCAGCATAGGTTCTTCAGGTCTACTCAACAATTTTCTTGGATGGTCCCATTGTTGGCAGACATTTTAAAGTCTGACACCAGCACTGTCTAGGAGAATGGATATATTAACATCAGTCCTAAAAAATGTAGACCATACCCCTCACCTGCCCAGAGAATCGACAGACTCCTAAAATTGGCAGTTTGGTATCATCAGCTGCTCTTAAGAGGGCTCCTACACTGCTGATCCCATCAGTCCACTCCCTAAATAAAGAGAGCAGGGTAGTGGATTAGCTAGTGAAGCGCAGTTATGTGTCTTACATTTTATCACTGAGGCTGCTCAACTACCTGGTTCACATGGGGGAATTCCATAGGGATATTTCTGATAAAATGCACCAGAGACAAATCAGTTGCCCAACAGACCCATCAAAGTCAAGATGCAGTCTCAGTCAGCAATGGAGTTCAAAATGTCAAATTTAAGGTGCAGGTCACCTATAATACTGCCAAAAATTGTGCCATAAATGTAACTTTTGGTATAGTAATTTGACAGTATAGATGGTTCCATTTAACACATTTTGCTGCAGACACTAAAGTGACCTTTATGAATGCTCCAGTCCAAGGGCCAGTACTGTTTGGGTCTGAAGATAATACAAGGAGACAAAGAGTAAGACTCTTATGATAGTTGGTAGAAAGTTCCAGACTTCTTAGCAGCCACTTTCTAGGACACATAGAAGCCTTCACCAGATGTGGTTCAGATGTAGGCAAGTGTCATAGAACCAACAATTTGGGAAGGTAATTAACTGGATAGGTTATTCCTGGGGGATGTTATAAGTAGCCATGCCCTAGGACCTTTCCTGACAAGTCAAGACAGTGTAGGTCTGTAAATCATCCAGGATCGTTTTAGTGGTAAAAGAAAAAAGATGCAGGATCTCAGGCAAATTTTAGATATAAGCAATCTAAATGCAGTTGCCTCCACATAAACATTTCACGTGGCCTAGGTGCCATCTGTCCATCCTTGTCTGGGTGCAGTTTTTGAACTCCAGGACACCTATCTTCTCAACAACATTGCAAAGGAATCCAGGAAGTTTCTATACTTTAGAGTTGGAACCAGTCATTTTCAGTTCCAGACTCTTCCATTTGGTCTCACATCAGCCACTAGGGTGTTTACCAAATACACATCTGTAATTCCACCTCATCTATGATTGCAGAGGCAAAGTGTTCCCATATATGAATGATTGGCTCCTAGATACCACATATTTATAGTACTTAGAGTCAGGGAAAGAGTATTCCATTCTCAGACAATGTTGAATCTGTCCATGTCCCAGCTATAACTTGCACAGCTGCTCATGATTGTGGACTACAGTTTGGGCACAAAGTTCTGCAAAACAAGATTCTCTATAGACAGGACTTCTGTCTCTTAAGGCCATCTGTCATCTCTTCTTGCACCTTTGACAGCATCTCATAATAGGAGCCATCCCCATGGGTCTTCATACAAGATACAGTATTGGAGTTATTCTGTGAACACTTTGTCCAGTGTTCCATGAATATGGATCCTCTTGCATCAGATGCACACTTATGTGGCCCATAAGTCAGACTTACCATGGTGGATGCATCCAAACAACTTCTTCATTAATAATCATTTTCACCTACCTTCTTCTTTGATGAAAATCACCACAGACATGTCAGCCAAGGAGAGCAGGTGCATTTCACTGGGTGAACAGTTTAAAGTGTCTGGATGTCTTCAGAGCTATCCTGTTATATCATAGCAGTGTACCAGAAACAAGAGCAGTTTTTTTACCTTCCAGACTTCCCTCCCGATGACAGTTCATCCTATACAGGTAGAGTGTATGGCAGCTGCATAGCAAATTAACAAACAAAGGGAATGTGATCCTACACCTTTCTGAAGAAGATATGAGGCTACGGGAATGAATAATTTCCAGCAACCAATTACTTATTACTTTCCACATTCCCAGGGAGTCCAATTTCCAGATGAACAAAGTAAGCAGATGTCTGGTGTTATCCCATAAGTGATAGCACCTCTCTAGCTCTGAAGATTTTCTTGAAAATGAGGAACCCTGCTGCAACCTATTTGCCTGTCTGACCAACGCCAAATGCAGTGATTATTTCTTACTTATTCTAGTGATATAGAAACCACCAGATATGCTCTATCCAGACTCTCTCATGTTTTCCCCCCATTTCCTGTGATGAAAAATTCATGCAAAATACAAACCACTGAGACAAAACCACCCTCATAGATCTTTATTGCCCCTGCAGATCTGGCTTCCTCCTCTTTTGCCTCACATTTTGGAAGAGTGGCTATTCTTAAGTTTCATGAAAACATTATTGACCCATCCTTCAGGTCAGTCTTGCACAGAGGTTTGCTCCCTGTGATTCAGTGCCTGACTTCACCACTTCTCCGCTTCCAATAGTTGTTAGCAATCTTTCCTTTTCTGGGGGAATAATCAAGATCCCATCATCTCCCCATAATCATAACAAAAAGAAAACTCATGGGGACAAATGGGCATGTTTTGCCATTTAGGCTGATACCAAGGACTTAGATGTATTTTCTGTTCCCATTTCCGCAGTCCTAAAATATCTTGCACATATTTTTGAAACTGGACTTCATTAACCATCCATTAAAGTGCATTTTGCAGCTATTTCTGACTTTATTCAGGAACAAGTTTCAAGTTCATTAGCTTCACAAAAGTATGCCGGATCTTCCTTACCGGTACATTTTTGTTAAGGCCTCAATTGCAGGAATCAGTATCCCCATGGGATTTGCAATTTGCTCTGAAAGCTCTGGCTCCATGCCAATCTGACAGATAAGGAGAGGTAAATCTGAAGATTCTGTTCATAGTAGCCATAATATCACTCAGATGGATAGGTGAGCTTTATGTACCTTTATGTTCTTTTAAGTGAACCCAGAGTTTATCATAGGATTAGTCATACTTTTGTGACTAAGATTGTGCACAGTTGTGACAGAGACAAATCTCAGTCAGCACTGTCACTGACGTAGTCTTTCTTTGTTATTCAAATTCTGCAGAGTGCGTGCTGCAGCACATGGGTGTTCACACTCAGAAATGATATATTATGTGGACAGACCCAGGCCTATATGCAAAGAAACCCATCTTTTTTTTCACTTCCTTCCATTAACATGGCCGAAACTGCCTTTATTAAATGGCTGTCTAACCTGCATTAAATGTTGTTACCTCAAGAATATAAGCCATTACCACAAACTCTTTCTTCTACAACTTTACTACCCTGGTGACTTTTTAAAAATAAATGCATCTCTTGATGCTATTTTATGAAGTGACAACATGGTCTTCACTTAATATTTTTGTGAAGCATCACAAGTTGGATTTCACCTCCACCCCAGGCCTTCCTTTGGAGCTACCATCATTGAAGGTATGTTCTCCTGAGGAAACCCCCAAGTAGGAAAAGACAGAGGTTAGTACTTCAAGTTACCAAGGATGGAACCTATTCTTCTCAGGTTTAAGAGTATGTACTTATCATAACACTAGATCAGTAAAAAGAGGGTCATCTATGCTAATTATCCTATTTATCTTCTCCTGCCTTCATGAAGAAAGCTTCATGTGTCTTCTGTGGTTGCCCTTTAAAAAAAATATGTATTTACCATAATGTTCCATTTGTGTTGTCCATTTTCATTCTTCCACAACTGTTGGGTGGATCCAACCTTTGGATCTGACTCAGCTGCTTTTTACAGCTCGTGAAACACTGAAGCTCTTGAGCTCCTCTCTTACCCATAATGCACTAGTCTCCTACCATACTACAGATCTTGTTTGTGAAGTTTTAGTCAATATAGTAAATAACAAATACCAGTATCTGGAGCTCAAATAAAGGAACATCAGTTCCTCTAGCATCTAATAATCTTTCCAGAACTTAGATTGGTAGGGTCTGGAGGGAGGAAGAATGAAAATGGGCAATACATATGGAGTGTTATGATGAACACATAACTTTTTTATCTGATGTTGTAATTTTCATTCATTCCTCAGCTGTTGGGACAGAGTCCCCAGCCACCTAAATCCCAGGAGGACTTTAAGGAAGGATATTCCTGAGCACCACTCAGCCGATAGCTGCTCTTCCCCTAGAGACTAGATCCAATTTGTAATGAGCAATAAAGGTATGAGGGTTAGCCCAAGTTGCGGCTGCACAAATATCATCCAAGGAAGATCTTGACAAAAATACTAAGGAGGTTGCCATAGACCGAGTAGCGTTCAGAGGTTTTGGCAAAGACAAACTTATTTTTTTTTTTGTAAACAAATGAAATACAATCAGGTAATCATTTGGCTAAGGTTACTTTAGTAACTTGCTTGCCCAATTTTGAATCCAAAAATGAGACAAATAATTGATCTGATTTCCTGAAAATTTTTCTTCTAAGCAGGTAAAAATATAACTGGCTGTGAACATCCACATATACCCCTTTGTTTGAAAACTTTGGTTCTCTGGGATAGATGACTTCCCAAAGGATGCAATAATGTATTTTTTCACATTTAGTTTCAGACCATGAGTTTGACACCAGTTACTTAATTAGACAAACCTTCCTGTAAGATGGCTAAGTCATTTGGGGATTCAGTGACTGCTTCTAGCTTACAATCATCTGCAAACATAGTCATCTAGAGCCCTTTGATATTGGCTTTTACTTCAGAAAAGTAGATGCCAGGCAGGAGAGGTTCCAGCACAGAGCCCTGAGGGACTTCAGTGGTGACCGGTCTCTGTGGAGGTAACTTCCCCTATTTTGAATATCTGCAGCCTGTCTGTGAGCCAGTTGGCAATCCAGTGGGTGACATGGGGGGTTATTCCCAGTTTATTTAGCTATTCTACTATGCCTATATCTTCAGCCACAGTATAGGTAACATCATTCACAATTAGCTCAGCACAATTACTGTGTTGTGTTTTTGAGATAACGAACATAATTATAATAATATAATGTAATATAATGTAATATAATATATATATATATATATATATATATATATATATATATATATATATATATATGTAATATATTTAATAAGAATGGATGGTGCAGTGGTGCAGCGGTCGCGTTGTCGCCTCACAGCAAGAGATTCTCCTGTTGAATTCTTGGCTGGGGTGCCTTCTGTGCGGAGTCTGCATGTCCTCCTTGCATTTGTGTGGGTTTCCTCCAGGAGCTCCAGTTTTCTCCTACGTTACAAAGACATGCGTCTGGAGCATTTTTCCCCGAGCATCCACTGAAAATTGGCTTTGTTCCAAGTCAGACAAGTGCAATCTTGGAGTTGATATATTTAAGTAGCACGGGGAGTGGGGGGCGCAGCCCCCCATATGGTGGGTGCAGGGGGGCTTGCCCCCCTGCTGATACTTGGTGGAAAGTAATATGATTTATCTTGTTTAAACTCAGTAAATGTATCTTATCTGTTTTCAGTATTTTGACATTCAGGATTTTGAGTTTTCAGGATTTTGATTTTCAGTATTTTGAGCTTCCACATTATAAAGTTTTCTCATTTTCAGTGTTTTGATATTTTAGTATTATGAAGTGAAACTGTGTGTGTGTGTGTGTGTGTGTGTGTGTGTGTGTGTGTGTGTGTGTGTGTGTGTGTGTGTGTGTGTGTGTGTGTGTGTAAAAAAAGAATGGTGTGCGAATACATAAATCTGCTGGGCTGTGAAAAAATAAGGCATAAGTGCATCACAGAACATCTAGAACTTCACTGCTTCTGGGAGCCATCATTCCTGGTTGTATAAGTGGCTGCCATGAGTCACATCTAGTCTACAACTGACCCCACTCAGAGGTGGGTGCAGAGATTGCTATAATTTCTATGGGGGCTGGGGTCATTTCTTTAAATTTCTTGCAAAATCACACCTTATAAGTGTTCACAGAATGCCACTGTAGCTTGTCTAGGGCAAATGTACTGTGTAGGAACAACAAATTAGAAAGAAATACTGTAAGAGATATTTTTTTCACATTTTCCTCAGTTGAAATCAGATGTATATAAGTGGATATCATCTGGGAATAGGGGAAAGAAAGCATGCTGCATATGTACAGCTGACAGAAACAGAGTACAACACACACTTCAACCTATTTAGCTGTCCTGGTGAGATAGAAGTTACAGGCTCAAAACTTAGACCCAAGGGTGGAATAGAGATAGGATCTGAGGGGGGCAAGGACATCCTCTATCTAGGCAAAGAGAATGCCTAGGGCCTAGGAGAAGAAGAAGCCAGCAGCCCTGGAGCTGAAGTTCCATGTGCCACCAAGCCCTGAATACCCCCAGGCCCCCTTCCTTAGTATGGAGTCGGACCCAAGCTATCTACTGCTAAAGCACCTAGAGGCAAGGACAGCTCTGATAACTTCAGAATTGACCCCAACCACCCAGAGGTGGAGCTGGCACTGACACTTTGGCTACAAGCGTCTTCCTGCTCCAAAATGATCAGAGCCAGATGACTCAGGGAAGTGATCAGAGTGGAAGAACGACCTGTCTTCAATTCCAATGAGGACACCCTCAACGATCTTGGGTCCAAAGGCTTCAAAACCATGGGACTTATTGGAGAAGGAGATATTAATTGAAAGTCAGTGGGGGGCAGGCTCATGGGAGATGGAGGTGGAATTATCCCCATCTGGATCTGAGCTCTGAGGAACTTCCTCATCATCTTATCCATTTCTGCTTCAGAAAAGCTCCTGCAGTGCCTAAGGGAATAACTGGTAGATGGTGGTCTGGAATGCTTCTTTGGAGTCTCATGGAGAAAGGGAGAAGGAAGTTGAAGAGATATTGGCTCCAGTGAGTATTTGGGTGACTGGATCCAAGGTGACTTAGACTTCGAGGAAGTAGTATCTGAGGGAGTCGGAATTGACTCCTCCTACCACCCAATACTACAACCTGTGAGAGATGCACTTACATAGCCAAAATGGAATCAAAGCTCTCTCCACCCAAGATTGTGCTAGACAGTCAAGAGGAGAAGGTTAACACCCACACTACACCTCAAGCAACACATAGCCCTTCTAAACCCACACCACCAATACCCACATTTAGCAACACTAAATCCACATATGCAGAGGCCCTTAACTGTAACCTGCCCAAGCAACAAGGACCTCTGAAGCTGAAACGCAAACAAACACCAATCACAACCAAAGTGTCACATAGTTCACAACACCAGTGTGCCACCCAGCAACAGCCCCTAAGGCAAGACAATGTACCTAACACTTTAGTCATAGGTGACTCTATAGTCCGGCACACTGATGTCCCTCTCACCAAGTTAAACAAGGAGAAAATTACAGTCAGCTGCCTGTCGGGTGCCAGGATCCACCACATAACGCATGCACTCAAGTCACTCCACAACAAGTACAAATATGACTCTGTCATTGTCCATGTTGGAGTGAATGACTTAAGACGTACCTCCCTGGACTACATGAAAAGAGACATGGAAGAGCTCTTGGATCATGTGGCCCAGGCAGGTATGACCCTAGCCCTGAGTAGCATCCTGCCTTCACCCAGAATGATACCACAATATAAGGACAAAATGATTGACTTCAGCAATTGGCTAAGCTTCAGGTGTCATTCAAAGGGGATCCAGTATCTGTCTGCCTGGGACAACATGACTGACAGACCACGATGCTTTGCCAGAGATCGTCTGCACCTGTCGCCCCTGAGATTCAGGTTACTGGCTAAGGCTCTTGCCACCCCTATAGTGCCTTTTTTAGGCAAAGTTCAAAGGACAAAACCACCATCGTAACAGGTACAAGCATGCAAAATCTGAAGGTAATGCTACTCAATGCTAGAAGTCTAAACCTCAAAATGCACTCACTCGCGGCACTCCTAAAAATTGAGAACATCGATATCTGTGCAGTAACTGAGACCTGGTTCAAGGCTCTAGAGAGCAGCCCTGCAATACCAGGCTACAACTCTTACCACACTTTTCCGCCACCAAACCAGGACCGAAACACTAAAGGTGGAGGAGTGTCAATATTCACCAAAGATATTCACACCACCAGGCCAGTTGCCCAACACAATGTGTCTGAAATTCTCCAGGTGCAACTAACACTAGGTAAGAATGCAATCCAAATTGTAGCTTGCTACAGATCCCCCACCATATCCCAAGATTCTCACTACACCTTTCTAAACATACTGAAAAATATTAAGATAGAAGCAAACACCCTAATACTGGGTGATTTTAACTACCCTGCCATTAACTGGGAAAACTACTCATGTACCAACATCTTTGCCCAATGGTTCTTGGAATTCATAAATTCCAATGCCCTGGATCATCTAATCCATAGTCCCACCAGGGGCTCCAATATCCTAGACCTGGTCATTACCAACATGGGAAATCAATGCTCCATACCTATGGTCACCCCCTCGTTAGTCAAGTCTGACCATAAGCTAATCACCCTTAACATCCACATCCCACCCCCCAGTAAGGAAACCTCCATAAAAAACTTCTCCAAAGCCAACTTCATGCTACTCAAGTCAGAAGTGACAAACTTCATGACATCCATGCAGACGGGAACTGAAAGTTAAACTGCTGAATCCTACACTAAGGCACTGTACGAGCACATCCACTCATGCATGAATTGTGCCATCCCAAATAGAACCAAGATGCTCTCACCCAAAGAAAGGAAGCCAATCTGGTGGTCCCCTGCCATAAACAAACTTTACAACAAAAGGAAGAAACTGTTGCAGAAAAGAGGAAAATCCCAGGATGCAAAAAACTCCCTTACCAGCCTCAGTAAGAAACTGAGATCCCTCATAAAATCCTCCAAAGCTAGTTATGAAAATAAAATTGCCAAAGATTCCAAAGACAACCACAAGGCATTCTATAACTATGTCAAGAATCTAAATGGCAATGCTCAGATCTGCTGTGAGCTAAAACAGAATGGCATTAAATATACTGATCCCAAGGATATTGCCAATATCCTGGCAAATTGATTCAGTGCCAACTTCACCCCCTCTCAACCCCTAAAATGGCCAATCTCAATACCGGAAGATTGCCAAATTTTGGTAATAACAGCCACACAGGTAAAAAACGCACTCTCTAAAGCTAAGAGTACAGCATCCATGGGACCAAATGACATCCCGGGCTGTGTACTACATGAACTACAATATGAACTGGCACCTCACCTAAGTGTCATGTTTAATCATAGCCTCACCTCAGCTTACATGCCCACTGAGTAGCGCAAAGCTACAGTTATCCCACTGCACAAAGGGGGATCCACCTTGAATCCTGGAAACTACCATGCCATCAGTCTGACAAGCCTTATCTGCAAGGCCATGGAGCGTATTATTATGGAACTTATAAACAAAGACATTGGCAACCTTCAAACACTGGACCCCACCCAGTTTGGGTTCATGAAGGGCCGATCTTGTCTCCTGAAACTGATTGACTTCTTCGAATCAGTCTCCAGAGCCATGGACAAGGGTAAGGTGGTCCACACAGCCTATCTAGACCTTGCCAAGGCCTTTGACACCATCCCCCACTCTGGAATCATAGATAAACTTACTAAGCTAGGCATTAATCCCTACATCACCCAATGGGTTGATAACTGGCTTACTGATAGAAGTACATGCACAAAGCAGATGCACGTAGGTCCCTTGCATGGCAGAATAAGCAAAAATCCAAATGAACAAGCCAGCAAGTGTTGGAAAATGCCAAATACCAAAAAGTTATTCACATAAAAGGGACAAATCCCCCTATAAATTTGATATGACAAATTTAGACCGGTTTCAGCTCAGCAGAGCCTTCTTCAGTTCTACTGATAGAACCCACACTGTAAAAGTAGCCAACTCCAAATCCAGCTCCAGACAAGTGACAAGTGGAGTACCTCAGGGTTCAGTCCTGGGACCGCTCTTGTTTGGCATTTACTTCTCTGAAGTACAGGCCAACACTAAGGGACTCTGGCTAACAAAGTTCACAGATGACTGCAAACTGGGAGCCATTATTGAATCCCCAAAAGATGTGGATACTCTACAAAGGGGCCTTACAGAAACAGATGCTTGGTGCCAGAGCCATGGGCTCAAGCTCAGTGCCAAGAAATGTATAGTTATCCCCTTTGGGAAAAAACATGTATCCATGAATTACCATTTAGGTGGCAGTACACTAAACATCGAAAGTGTGATAAGAGACTTAGGGACACAGGTGGACAATGTTTTCACCTTCGATAACCACATTGCCACAACAGTCAGGAAATCCTTCTATGTGGCACACCTCATCACTAAGGGCTTTTCAACCAGAAAAAAGGAGGTCATTGTCCCACTGTACTCATCCCTCATTAGACCCATTATAGAATACAACGCCCCATTTGGTATGTACCTCTCAAGACATCTGCAACAACTGGAAAGGCCACAGAAATACCTCACTAAAAGAATCACAGGCCTAAAGCAGATGCCCTACGCTGACCGCCTTAAAAAACTCCATGTATACTCTGTCGCATATCGTTTAGTCAGAGGCGATCTCTGCTTAACATACAAGGCCATGTCAAACCCAGAGCTGTTGGACATGCTACACTTAAAGAAATTCCAATCCCTCAGAGCCACACGCTCCAGGGATCTAATCCTTGTCATCACAATAAACAAAACATGCTGGAGGGATAGGTTCCTGACCCAGAGACTCCCCAGACTCTGGAATAGATTGCCCATACATGTCAAGCAGAGTGCCTCTTTGGCCCTCTTCAAAAGGAACCTTGACAATTGGATGGCAGAAAGGAAATTCACCCCAGGGATCATGTCAGTCACCCTGCTAGACAGGGGTCCAGGGAAGTAAATAGTGTGGGAAGAAATAGCCATGGAATTGTTATGGCTAGGCTTATATAGGCCCTAGGGCTGATAGCCTAGTACCAACCTATGAAATTTTTGATGAAGACTCGGTGGTCAGAGCCAAAGTAGGTCAGGGGTCTGGAGACCTTTATCTGGAGTTCTTATCCTTAGGAGCCAATTCAAGAACCGATTCAGGCTTCCCCTTTTTGGACCTCTTGGAGGAGTTTGAGCCCCATAGGTAAAGAACAGGAAGTAGAAGAAAGAAGAACCTTCAACGCCAACGTATTCCTTCAGTCACTAATAGCTCTAGAATTAAATTCTACACAGACAGTGCAGTCGGTACCTAAATAGGCCTCGCCTAAGCAGTAAACACTCTCCCTGTGGGCATCAGACTTGGGAATCTTATCCCCACCGGAAATGCAATTTTTAAACCTAGTCAGCTTATCTGTCATGATAGTGAAAAAGAAAAAGGTGGTTATACAAGAGAACATTTTTTTACAGCAGAAAAGCAGTATTAACAATGATACAAAGGAATTCCCTCTAAAGGGTGGGATTAAGGGGTAAAGAAGGAAAGGCAAGAGTACCAGCAATGGTACTTAAGGGAATATCCAGGAACTAATGGGTATCAATTAAAAAGTACTGCCTGACAGACAGACAGACAGAACCCAAAAACTAGAAGTCATGGGAGGAGAGATGAAAGGAAATTTAAGATAGATAAGGGAAATACAGTAAAAAACTTACAACCCTGAGGAAAAAGCACCGAATTGCTTGAGACAGAGAAGGATCCACATCTGAGCAATATGGCAACAAAAAAAGATCTGAGGTATGTTAGGTTAGTAGGGCTTTATGGATAAAGGGAGGAGCTCGAGAGTTGGATCTGTGAATCTGGAAAAAGTGGCAGAGCCAGATCTGAGACTCATCAGTTGAGGAATGAATGAAAATGACAATATCAGATTTACTAATAAATATAACAAAGAATTAAAATAATGGGCTGGATTCCATAAGCTAGTTGCAGATGGCATAGCACACCAAAGGAAGATTTCAGCACACCAGCTGCTGATGGGATTTCAGAAAACATCCCAATCAGTCTAAGTACTTGATTATTCAAGGTAGGATAATTATGCTTTCTGTGCACACCCATCGGATTCCAAAACATACTGTGCGCACACAATGCAAGTTAAATGCAACAAACTGCGATGCCAGTTCCGTTTCCAAAATCCTCGGCAAATGCTATACTGCAACACAACAAACAGAAGCTATTCCCATGGAGTCCTACAGAATCCATAACCATACCAAAAAAAAAAAAAAGTACCTACAATGAATGAACTGCAACAAGCTGTGGTATTGTAACCTATGGAGGAGGATCTGGCTGTGCATCCTAGAAGGCAGCCAGCTAGACAGAGACATAGGCTGAAACTAAGCTAACTCTCAGATCAAGAAATCATTGCAGGTACCACCTAGTCAGACAGCTGGTGCAGTCTGTGGGCAACATGTGTGCCCCACAGTTGGTTGTGCAGACATTGCAAGGCAACCTCATCCCTGTCAAAACAAAAGTGTATCTTAACCTAGGTGTACTGGCATCTGGAACACTTCAACGACATATGGGAGATGCTGAAGTAGTGCCACAGACAGTTACTATTTGTATCCTGTCAAAACTACTGGCAGCAATGTGCAACAAGTTAGATGAACACATACACTTACTATCTACCCCCAAGAAGCAGCGAACTGTCATGCACCAGTTCTATAAATGTGCAAACATCACCCATGTACTCAGTGCAATAGACTGCACCCACATCCCTATTAGGACCCCCATGCAGCCAGAAGCAGAAAGATAAATCAATAGAAAGGGGCGGCCATCCCTGAACTGCTGGTGTGTGTAGCAGATGGCAGCATAACAAACATCATGGTGACATACTCTGGATGTGTCCATGATGCTGCCATATGGAGGGAAAGTGGTCTGGGGGCTGCATTCCAGAAGGTGAAATGCCTGAGGGACTACTACTGGGTAAGTGCAGAAACACAGCTAGGATGTAAACTAAGGACATCCCTGTCCACACTGTGCATGATGATAACATATGTGTTTCCACTCCCCATAACAGGTGACTGTGATTATCCACTTGAGCCATGGCTAATGACCTGGCACACAGAACCATCAAACCCTGCAAAGGAGGCCTACAATACAGCACATGCAACAACACAAAATACTATAGAGCATGTCTTTGGTGTACTGAAAGCCAGGTTCAGATGTCATGACATATCTGGGGGTGAAGTTCAATAACACCTGAAAAGGCAACACAGATGATTACTGTGTGCACTATGCTACACAATATGCTAATGACAACACATGGCAGTCTTCCAGTAGCAAGTGTGGGTGAACTACCCCATGATCCCCAGATGTCTGAAGATGGTATTCCACAGCTTTTAACGGAGGAACAGGAGGACACACGGGGAAGAAGAAACAGACATGGGCAACGGAGTGTGCCACCGCAAGTCCAGGTTCAGGTGACACACCAGCATCTGACACACACCTTTGAGTCATGGCAGCACATAAAGAAGTACACACACTAAACATTGATGTTTAGCTGTTGCCCTACCACAGCAGCACATATCGCATCTAATGGCAATTACTCAGTAGATGTACACACTGAGCATCAGACATAACAACAAAACAACATAATTCTAACATATAACAGTATGCAAACATTTTCAAATCTTTCACAACATGGACCATCAACTCAGGCCACAAGTGACACAGGTATGCATACAGACTCACAGAGGCTTATATGTATTTGACAGACAACAATGGACATATCTGTGAAATACATTCCTATCTGTCCACTATCAAAAGATGCAAACAGGAAACCATCTCAGGATATACTGCAGAACTGTTGTCAATATCACAAGCAACATATATCAATGTAAAGTAAGGATAAACTTCAATGTACTAAATGGAGTTACCTGTAGTTAGTAAAAATGACTCCTTGGTATCAGACTTCACAATATCCACAGACAGATGACATCAATAATCATCACCCTGGAGTGAGACTGACACTACAGGACACAGTGAATCAACTGTCAGTATTACTGTACGCAGTCTATGGTGCCCACTCTGACAGCTTACACTTCTGTTCTGGCTGCCCCTACTACATATGGAAACACTCAGCCAAGGTTGCTCCACAGAGGAGACTGATACGGTGATACTAGCATGTGGAGACACATCGTGGTAAGGAGCGTGTGTGTGTGTGTGTGTGTGTGTGTGTGTGTGTGTGTGTGTGTGTGTGTGTGTGTGTGTGTGTGTGTGCATGTTGCAGCATAGACATTGAAGCCTGATGGGCAAGGGTTCATCTGCTGAGAGGTGGCTGACATCTCCCGTGTGGCACTTAGATCATCACAATCTGCTCATACTACAGCATTGCTGTAGTACTGCCATAACCAGGGATTCAATGGACAATGTCACAGATAACAGGCTTTTATTCTGTGCAGCCAATACTGCCATGACCTCACTGCGCACTCCTGTTCTTCGTGCAGCACACCCAGATGGTGTGCAACACAACCCGTGCATGGGCAAGTGTATGAATGTCAGAAGCATGACGTCACTGGGAACAGTAATTTGCTTGTAGGAGTAGGCAGACAGTCTCTGACATACAAGCCTACATCTACTGCACCAGGCAGTTTCGCTGTGTTGTGGGAATGTGTCAACATCACCAGCAGACTCAGCATGGGGCTATGGTCCACAGGCTTCATCCTGTCCACCATTTGATGTTGCCACATTGTCAGAATGGTTGGACAAGTTCTCCTCCACATCTGAGGCTACATCCTCATCCACATGGCTGTCACCATCTGGACAAGACTGTATCACCAAATCTGTGTCCTGTGTGCCAGGGGCCATGCTATCTTAATGAGACAACATCAGATCCCACATCAGGGTCTGTTGACAGGCTAATGGAGGATGAATGCAGTGGAAATTCTAAAAGAAGAAACATCTGACACAGGTCAGGCAAACGTGCCTATTTCACATGCTGGATATAATTAATGACATATGCCACATATATATCAATGCAATGTTACATATAATAATGACTTATCAGGAGGTCTTGTCCAGGTATGGCCCATGGAACCTATATAACAGTGAGATGACAATTATGTTACATATGCAACATGAAGGAGATATGTAAGGAATACAAGCATAACACACACCAGACATGTCCTTGTGGGAAGTCAGTGCCAGAGGCAAGGGATGAAATGCAACTGTTGTAGGGAAACAAAGGCATAAACATAAAATTATTAATCACATACTTGCCAGCATGTACCATTCCATCTAAAGTAAAATACAAAGTAGGTAATACATGGTTGGTTGTGGCTGAGTTGCTGATGGTGGCTGCCCTATGCAGGGGTAGAAGGGCACATTATTAATGGAGGACAACAACAGAAGTAACAACAATGATATCTAGGGAACAGAGGTAATAGCATACCAGTGACACCCTCCCAGTGTGGTGAGTTTGTCTGTCGTAATGCAGATCCTGCAATGGGAAAATACAGACAAAGCAAGCACAGTCATGTATGCAGGTACTGGCACAGCCGCATGATGACATATAAAACACAGTAACAGGATATGGTGATAGTCATGTCACGTATGGTGCACCTATTGGCAGATGTCGAAGATGTAGAAAAACAGTGACATTAATTTCATACAAGACAGTTATGCTGCACAGTACTGCAGCCTACGAACATGGTGGGGAACCATACATGGTATGTCTGTAAGTTCACCTGCTTGACTCATGTCCCCAGAAGATGTACCTGTAGTTTACAATGTGAGGTAAATATCAGTACAACAGTATGCATGACTGGCATGACAGGAGGCTGAGGCAGTAACAGGTAATGGTCACAGTAACAGTATATGAAATGACAAAGCTCACCAATGGCTCTGGTACATCCACCTCACACCCAGGAACCCCGTGAATCACAAAAAGTGAGTCACAGGATGAACAAGTACAAAACACACAACTGAGTTGGGAGGAGATATCTTTCTCCAGTGTTAAGGCAGAGGACTGACTTCACGTCCTTGTTATTTGTGAAAAATGAAAAATAAGAACACTTAAACATTACACTATTAAGCAACATTAATAAACAGTCATAAACTTCATATGTTAATTCCTCATCTTTGAAGGTACTGAAGAAAAAAACTCAAACAGGCTCAGTCTCCTGAATAACTCAGCTTTAATTCATGATAAGTACTTTCGGCCACCAACTGGACTCCATCAGATCAATTTTTCAATAACAACTTGGGAAGTTAATACATAGATAAAAAGCACAAAGGATCATAAATTATGATTGACAACCTTATCCATAGTAATAAGCCTAGCCTATATCTAAAAACTAGCCTGATGTAACACAAGTCGTTTTTACAAAACAAAACTAAAATAAGAAACATAAAGAGTACTAATGAAACAAAGACCAAATAAACTGAAGTGCAGAACTGGTAGTTAATTCCTAGTCTGTCTCTAGACAGAAACAACATGTCACAAAACTCCCTTCAGTAAAGGCTATTTAGCACCAAGGCGACAACAAGATCCTTCAAAAAGGAGTGATAAACTAAAAAAATATGTAGAAAGAAAACAAAACAAAAAAAATCAGAAAGCTGAAATGAAGAAGGGTGTGTGTGTGTGTGTGTGTGTGTGTGTGTGTGTGTGTGTGTAAGTATATGTATATACGCCCACGTGCACATATTTGAAAACAGGCACATGAATCAAGAAAACAGCACTCACTAAGTAACCTTGGAAAAGATGTAATATAAAGAAACATCACAGATAGCAATATTTATTTATTTATTTCTAGTTTGATTACTGGGGAATCCACTGGGACCAGAGAGCCCATTTTCAATGGAGGCCCGAGGAGAAATGCTCAGTGAAACAGATTACAGTAAAGATAGTAGTCCAATAAAAAGAAAAGTACAAGTACAAATACATATCAAATAATACAGTGTGAGCAATATTGCCCATAGTGGAAAAATATCGTGCAGATACATTTTAACAAATTCACACAGTTAAAGTCAAAAGTCAAAAACTATTTACAATATTTACAGAGTGTGAGAGATCGTATGAGAGTTTGCTATAGAAGGTTATAGCCAGCTACAAGGTGCTTAGGAACTCAGGAGGATACCCTCCCAGGGGCTTTTGTTAAAGAGTTCTAAGTAGGGAGAATGCAGTTACATTTCCATTTGGAGGAGAGGTAGGTGTAAAGCTGAGTTTTGAAGTTGTTTGTGTTTGACATTGTCCTTAGTGTGGAAGGGAGAGAGTTCCACTTCTTACCTATGGAGAAGGAGAGGAGAAGTTGTCCAGCAGGACATTTAGGTTTGTGGACAGTAATTAAGTTTTGGTGTTCAGATCTGAGAGTTCTATTTGGGGTGTATGGGGGAAGGATGCTAGTTAGAGCGGGGCATTTGGTTGGATTAAATATTAGTCTATGTGCTCTAGTGAGCTGGAGGAAATCCAGGTAATTTTTCTAACCAGCTGAGGGATTGGAGGGTAACACAGTGATGAGTGGAATGTTTGGCTTTGGTGGCAAATTTAGAAATTTTGTTATAACAGCTTTTAAGTTTGGAAGTGATGGAAGAGGATAGGATAATTAGTAGCAGGACGCCGTACAGAAGGGAGGGAAGGAGGTAAGAGGAGGCCAGAGTATGCTTGGTAGAAGTAGAGAGGAAGTGGTTGTTCCTGTATAGCGTACCTAGTTTTTGGTGGGTTTTCTTTATATATTGAAGTTATTCATTCATTTATTAATTTATTATGTAACACTCAGTTACATAATATTTAGGCACATTCCCCCTCTTTTATGCTTGTTCATCACGTATGATTATACTGTATCCATAAATAATGTTGATTCCTTTAACTGCATTAATGTATAAAAGTCTAAAAATATGCATTGTTTAATTCTTATTAACACACATATACAAATATACATCTTACAATACAGAATTTTTATGATTTATTCAAGGTAGCAGATCGATTATTTTCTGTAAATAGAACCTTTTACAATTATTTATGCAGTTGAAAAACCACACATAATTTAAATAAGAGTCTTGGGATTAAGTATTATGATAATAAATATTACGTACTATGCATACCATGTCATTAACTGTGTATACATACGCACATGTTGATGAACTGTATTTCAATAGTTAAGTCTATTAAATTATTCCGTTAATTGCATCATTTACGTATATAAGTGTTACCTATGCATTGTTTAGTATTTCATTAACATTTTTATATATAAACTTTATTTTATAATATGCAATATATAATTTTATTCATTTTAATGCAGTATATAGTTCACTATCTGTGAAATATATATTTTTACAACCACTAGCACATCGAGACATTAGATACATTTTAATATAAGAGTTTTGGCATTAAGTATTGTAGCACCAAACATCATTGAAAGTTGTAAATGACATTACCAATTGTGTGCACATGCACATGTTGAACTGGATGGTTATGTTTGTTAAGTTACGCACATCATACAACATAAAGCTATCGTAATGTAACACACATAGAACATAACAGAAATTCTATGAATTGTAACAGATTTTAATATAATATATTATAGTCATTATATATGTATAATCTGAATAAGAGTGTTGACAGAAAATGTGGCAGCATTAATTGCGTTATGATGCGAAAATCTAACATAACTAAAGCATTCGCAAACTGTATTTGTACTATATAGATCACTAATGAAGCGCTTCGATTTGTTTATTTTAATTTTATTTTTGATTGCATTTATATATTATGTATGTGTTTTTAAAAAATTTATAT
Organism: Protopterus annectens; assembly: GCF_019279795.1. Classification (NCBI taxonomy): domain Eukaryota; kingdom Metazoa; phylum Chordata; order Ceratodontiformes; family Protopteridae; genus Protopterus; species Protopterus annectens. The sequence continues at coordinate 579,295,586 of NC_056741.1, read as the reverse complement.
CAGGAAATGACATCACCATAGCAGTACCTATATAAGGATGCTATTTGTAAAGTAAAACTGTTTGGCCTGATGAAGACCTAGTTGAATGCACTTGCCTTGTGTGTTTAATAAAGTATTTTACTCGCCTTACGCTTGATGATTGAATTCGTATAGTACAAGCATTGTTTGGCGGGATTATCAGTTTGAATTGGAAGTTGGTAACTGACACCGCTTATAACGCAAATGGTATTTAGGAAAGTGGAATTTCGAGCTGAATAGCTGGGTGTGATACCTTTGGATACATCGTTTAATACTGACAGTTATCTCTGTCGGTACTCTGTATCAACTACGTGACTGATTCTTTTTGTGAATTACTTACAACTCAAGGTACTGTGTATCCTAGATAGTAAGCTGAATTTATTACAACCTGTGACATTTGCGTGGTCTGCCTAAGAGTCCGTTCCAAGCTTTTTTGTTACTTTCTTTATATTTTGCTGAATATGGATGTCGAACTTGAGGTGTTCATCTATAGTTACATCGAGTAGTTTGGCAAAGGGAACAACTTTGATCTGGGAGTTGCTTTGGCTAAGGACATGGAAGGAATTTTTGTCAAAAGAGAAATATTTTGAGGGTGTGAATAGTAGTATTTTAGATTTGTTAGCATTGAGAGAAAGGTGATTTTGGCACATCCAGATCTCAGTAGTTGAGAAGGCAGTCTGAGTTTTACATAGGCATTGAGGGAGGTTACAGGCAGAGCAGACAAGTGTTGAGTCATCTGCATACTGGATGACTTTGGCATTAGGAATAGCAGAGTGAAAGTTATTGATAAAGATATTAAACAGCATTGGTCCGAGTATGGACCCCTGTGGTACTCCAGTAGGGGTGCGTAAGAAAGGTGAGGTGCCTTTTTTCCATTTCACAGCTTGAGATCTATCTGACAGATAGCTTGAGAACTAGGAAAGAGTGTTTTGGGAGAGATTTAGGTTTGAGAGGTGACTTAGAAGGTGCTTATGGGACAGAGTACCGAATGCTTTAGAGAGATCTAGGAGCACTGTGGATACTAAGTTCCCAGAATCTCGGGCTTGATTGACAGTTTCTAAGAATGAGAGTAGATCTAGAACTAGAACAATACAATCAAAATAAAATCTGTCATCATAAGTGTATTAAAAACAAACAAGAAAGAAAAGTGTTTTCACTCATAAGGCTTCATCAGATTACTTTTAAAACTGAACAACCATAAAAAAATCATACACTAAAAATAGGGGGGAAAGCAATCAATAAAATGTGTTATAATGCAAATGACTATGTATATGTATATGCTGTGGCAGAACAGAAAACAAGCAGAAACAATAAAAAATAAAAGCATATATAGGGACAAATTTTAAATATTGTGTGCAAATTAAATATAATGTGCATACTGTTTTACTTCTACTATGATTTGGATTTCATTTAAAAGTTTTATTTTACAGCACAAACACTAACAGACATCTGCTAAACAAAGCAATGCAGTTTCACAATGAAAAAAGTCTTAGCATTAAAACTTTTCTTCCCTTGAAACTCACATTCATTGAAACAGCATTGAAACCCACATTCAAAGAAAATATATCTGGCCAGTGGCAGATAAAGATTAACTTTGGACTGCTTTCAAATCATAGACCCCTTGCACATGAAACATACATGTGTTCTTTGATACACCTTCCTGATTGTATTAAATTATATTCCTTGTATAATACAGTACAGTTGTTAGAGAGCGTTTTAAATTTATTGTTTTGAACATTTTTTCAGTAAACAATGAAACAAAATGCATGCACCAATAATGACAAAACTGCCCAATTCAGAATGTTTCCATCAGAAAATTCTACTCAAACTTCTACAATCCACCAGTATCAGTAAATATGCACAATCTCTGCAGAAGTAAAAGTCATCTAAATAATCCCACATTAAAGAGATCTGTAACTAATGAAGAGGTTGCTACTAGCAAACAACTTTATATTTAATTGTTTCATCTACAAATAAAGTGCCTGTTGCCCTTGAGGAATAAATTGCCCATGTTACATTAAAAAAATGATAATAATATTGCAGTAGGGAATGGATGGCAAACTGATAACAGGTTCATAGTTACTAGGTATTTCCACCAAAGAGGACATTCTCAGGACTGCAGCATCCACCCCCTTTAAAAGTACAACACAGTACAGTATCAGCAATGCCTCTACATAGTGTGGGAGTAGAACCTACAGCATTCTGTATCGAAAGGCAGTACACTAACTGTTGTGCTATTAACAATGCAAGCAAACTCAGCATAAGCAACTAAAAACTTTTCTTCCCCTGAAGCTCTTAGTTCTTTGTAAAATCCACTCGGCACTCAACTGTATCTCTCAACATTGCAGCATATGAGCACAAAAATCTGGAAAAGCCAAAATGTATTGGTTGGGGGGAACAACAGCACATTTTAAACATTGCTTGTATAATCCTGAAAAGTTGCTAGAATAAAATGCTGTGCTACTGCCATGCATTTCACTGCCAAGTCTTGAACTCAGGACCCTGTACCCTACAGTCACAGCAACATACCACTATGCCAAATCAGCTGTTTCTTGAAAGACAGGGAGACTGAAACTGAAATGGATATCATTTAGTGAATTCAGTTCTCACCATAGCTCTCAACCTCTTAGCACAAAACACCTGGACAAAGCCAATAATGGGGAATACAGCCCCAAAAATAGGGACCTCTTTCTTCCTGAATGCAAAACCTTTAGTAATGAGATGTGCCACATAGAAGGGCTTTCTGACCACAGTGGCAGTGTGGTGGTCAAAAGAGAGGTTGCTGTCAACTTGTGTTCCCAGATCTCTTATAATGCCTTCTGTGTTCAGTGGACTACCATCTATGTGTTAGTTCATGGGAACTGGGTTTTTCCCATAGGGGATGATGACACATTTTTTTGGCATTGAGCTTAAGGCCATGGTTCTGACACCAGTCTTTGGTCTCAGTGAGGCCTTTCTGTTGGATGCCAACATCACTTGAGGAGTAAATAATGGCATTACAGTTCCTCTCAAGTAGACCCATCCTGATCATATCCAAGATGTGGTAATTCAATGTTGTACTTTGCAAGAGGATTCTTGCTTAGTCTATTTCTAATTTCAGATGTGTGTTGGGCTATCTTCCTTTTAAACTTAGAAATAGTTTTCCCTACATAAAAACCTGACACTTGAAGCACTAGGCTCTGTAAACAACCTTTTCACTGGTACAGTTCCCAGTCACCTTACTGTTGTATTTCTTACCAGAACTGGGGCAGATGAAAAAATCTCTGCAGCTCATGAACTCACAAAAGGTACAGAAAAGGGGCCCACATTTAAAGGTATCAAGCCTCTCCCTACTGTCCTTGTTGAATGTCCCTTCTAAATAATACCTAATATTCCTATCTTTTTTGAAAACAGAAGAAGGGCCAGGATCCAGAATCTTGCTCAACAGCCTACTACTAGACAAAATGGACCAGTTGTTTCAAATTATCATTTTAATCTCATGGGCATCATTAGTGAAAGTTAATGTCATATTTCTGTTTGGTTTCCCTTTCCTTTGGTAAGTGTAGAGACTACTGAAATCATGTAAAAAAAACTTCTTTGTAGATCATATAAGGAAGTGTCTTCCCTTATTTTTAGGTCCTTAATAGGATCACAAATACGTCTGATAGTCTCATTTTGATACCTCTCTCGAGAAAATAATGGGGAAGTCCTACAGATTCTTTAGGAAATTAGCTGTTTCTCTGGAGACACGAGCAATCTGAATATCCTGTTACTTTATTACATTATGCTTAGTCATTTGCGGGTTCCTGCTACTGGCATGACGCGGTAAGTTTACCTAGGTGGGTTTGTGAAATAAGTCATTTTAGAGAATGGGATTACTGTACATCAACACCCTGAGTATTAATGTACAAGGAATGCCCACTGAAAAACATGTCTACCACTTCACGGCAGCATATCAAGCCTCCATGGAGCATGGACTGAGAAAACAGAATGGCCGCCATTATTTTACACTTGCTAAGCAGGAAGGGTAAGTGTGCGTGTATATGTGTAGTGGGGGAGGTGTCTGTCTGACAAAGGGAGAGACACAGTGGCAGCTGGTGACTTCAAATCAAAGGGGGACTACAGGAGACAGTTGAATGGATGGGACCAATGAGAATGGGGTACGACCAACTAGAAAGGGGTGGAGCTATGCTCAAAACCACAAAAACTGGAACTTTAATTAAATACGCTGCCATGGGTACCAAACCATCATTATGAGAGTCCAATCAAGACAAAATGAAGTGTAGAAGAAAAGAAAATTCAATGCATTGGCTACATGACAGCTTACTTAATATCAAGATGGAAACAAAAAGATCGTGAGGCATGAAAAAATAAATTACTTTTTAAATACATTACTGGAATGCCAGTCAAAATCAAGTATAAAAAACAAGCAGATCTCAACTCAATCTCAACTCAAACCACTTCTCTTTGCACTGTACTTCTAATTATAATTTATATTTAGCTTTATAAAAGTACCAAGCAACATGCTGAAAGTAGCAATCTCTGTGATACCCCCACTTGTAAAAATGTTTCTTATCCAAAAAAGACCTGCTGCCTGACAAAAAACTATCTACTTATTTCATGGGGAAAACATGATCACAGTAAAAATGAACAAGAAAGAAGCTCAAAATAAATTGCTTAAAGGATTACTGCACAGGTGATGGACCACATATAATAGATTGGCATTCTGTTTAGTTTACTAGTAAATCCTGCAAAGATGACTGTGAATCTCCAAAAAATTTAATGAGCTTCTGAAAATACTGTAATCCAGTCCTTTATTACAAATACTGTCATATGCATTTCAACACCTAAGGCTTACACATTATCTAGTTAAGTAAATATTCTCTACATGGCAACAACAATAAGGCTTTCAATGTTGGTAATTCTTTAACAGTATGCTTATTAAAGCTTACTTGCATCTTACAATCTCAGACAAGGTAACCTGATGGCCATTAAGCCATTGCTACTTAAACAGAAAGCAACAGTCACTGCAACAACATGCATTTTCTGAATAATAAGAAACATAAATCAACAGTATAAAATATGACAGAAAACCAGAACATTCTGCAAAATCAAGGACAGATGAAAAACCATTGTAGTACGTGTCTACCTTGGATGGGGGGTACTCTGCACACCTACACTGCATAACTGCTCCTTCCCTTGCTTGGGCACATCCAGAGTCACTACATGGGGGAGTGGGGGTGCAACAAGTGTGTCACAATTTGAAATGTCTCTGGCTGATGGTGATTGCCCTGACACATTTGTCATACCTTTCAAACTCAGAGCAAGAAATCTGGACAAACCATAAATGGAAGTGAGACAAAGGCCCAAAAATAAGGACAATTTTTAAATATTGCTCTTATAAACTTACAAAGATAATAGAATAGTAGGTATTGCATTAGTATAAATTTTCTGAGGGGTATGAAATCTGAAACTCAAATGTCTGCCATTATTTTCTAACTTCATTCTTTAATGACTTTATGAAAAATAGACCAAATATGTGATGCAAAAATATAAAATAGCCACACAATACAGCTGAGAACCTATCAAAGAAGGGACACTTTTTTAATATTAATACTGTTAAGTTGAGCAGCTGAGAAAATAAGAGAATCTACATGCATTTCTGAAATAAAAGTAATCTATAACTCTGATCATTACAATTATTTATTAACTGTAAACCCTCTACATTTTCTTCCAAAATTGCCATTTTGTGGAGGGATTATTAGGAGGAGAGCGACATTTTGAGTCAAAGTCAAGGACAGTTGAGAGATTTGGATATACCTAATTCTCTAAAGTGGTTTATTTATGCGAATCCTCTCAAACTTTTAACACAAGAAATCTGCGCAAGGCCAAATATATAGGGGGAATATACAGACAGTACTAAAAATTGCTCTTGTATAAACTTAGACAGTTGATAGAATAACAGGTCTTGCTTTAGCATGCATTTTTCTGAAGGGTATGAAGTCTGAAACTCAGCATCTGCCATTATTTAGTGACTTCATTCCTAAATGATTTGCCAGAAAACTAGACATTTTATGAGGAACAAATCAAAAATAAGAAGCAAAAATCCATTCATTCTGTGAAAATCTGGACAGTGGAGAGGTATAGTTCAGATGGGGCTGTCTTTGACTTTGCTGCCCCTCCCCCTCACAAAATCATGGTCAAATGGGGCCTCCCCCCTGCAGCCATTCTAAAGTCCCATTACTTGGCTATTTCACCCTATTTACCATAAACACAGTAATGTGCATTCTGCTTTACTTCTACGATGATTTGGATTTCATTTAAAAGTTTTATTTTACATTTTACAGCACAAACACTACTAGACATCTGCTAAACAAAGCAATGCAGTTTCACAATGAAAATAGTCTTTGCATTAAAACTTCTCTGCCCTTGAAACTCACATTCATTGAAACAGCATTGAAACCCACATTCAAAGAAAATACATCTGGCCAGTGGCAGATAAAGATTAACTTTGGGCTGTTTTAGGGGGCATTTTAAATGTATTGTTTTGAAAATTTTTCCAGTAAACAATGAAACAAAATGCATGCACCAATAATGACAAAACTGCCCATTTCAGAAGATTTCCATCAGAAAAGTCTACTCAAACTTCTAAAATCCACCAGTATCAGTAAATATGCACAATCACTGCAGAAGTAACAGTCATCTAAATAAGTCCACATTAAAGAGATCTGTAACTAATGAAGAGGTTGCTGCTAGCAAACAACTTTATATTTCATTGTTTCATCTACAAATAAAGTGCCTGTTGCCCTTGAGGAATAAATTGCCCATGTTACATTAAAAAAATGATAAGCTAGTAATATTGCAATATGGAATGGATGGCAAACTGATAACAGGTTCATAGTTACTAGGTATTTCCACCAAAGAGGACATTTGCAGGACTGCAGCATCCACCCCCTTTAAAAGTACAACACAGTACAGTATCAGCAATGCCTCTACACAGTGTGGGAATAGAACCCACAGCCTTCTGTATTGAATGCCAGTACGCTACCTGTTGTGCTATTAACAATGTAAGCAGACTCAGCATAAGCAGCTCTAAACTTTTCTTCCCCTGAAGTTCTTAGCTCTTTGTAAAATCCATTCAACACTCAACTGTATCTCTCAACTTTGCAGCATATGAGCACAAAAAAATCTGGAAAAGCCAAAATGTATTGGTGGGGGACAACAGCACATTTTAAACATTGCTTGTATAATCTTGGAACGTTGCTAGAATAAAATGCTGTGCTACTGCCATGCATTTCACTGACAAGTCTTGAACTCAGGACCTTGTACACAACAATCAGAGCAACATACCACTATGCCAAATCAGCTGTTTCTTGAAAGACAGGAAGACTGAAACTGAAATGGATATAATTTAGTGAATTCAGTTCTCACCATAGCTCTCAACCTCTTCGCACAAAACACCTGGACAAAGCCAATAATGGGGGAATACAGCCCCAAACATATTTAGTGAATTCAGTTCTTACCATAGTTGTTAACCTCTTAGCAGAAAAAAAAACTGGAAAAAGCCAATAATCGGGGAATACAGCCCCAAAAATAGGGACAAATTTTAAATATTGATCGTATAAACTTAGAAAATTGCTAAAAAAAGTTTTGTGTTACCATGTACTTTCTGAAGAATATGAAGTCTGAAATTCAAATGCCTGCCATTATTTAATGAATTCAAAATCCAGAAAACCACAAATTTTATGAGAAACAGAACAAAAATATGACCACTTTTCAAAGTGGTGGTGGGTAGGGAATTCAGGCTACTGGGGCATTTTGCACACACACACACACACACACACACACACACACACACACACACACACACGCACACACGCACACACACACACACACACACACACACACACACACACACACACACACACACACACCAAAAGACCCTTCCTAACTGCAAAACAGTAGCTGCATAAAAGCAAAGTCCCATTCCCCATTCAAAATCAGCAATCATCCTGGGGGAATGCAAAAGTCCCATTCCTAACTGCAAAAGCCAGAAAGAATCCTTAGCAGCTCCTGTTGCCGATCACACACACACACATGCGTATGCTGAATCCAGCCTCCAGTTCTGTTCTGAGCATGCACAGTCTGCAGACCTTGCAGTCCGATCCCCTTCCAGTCTATGCAGTTGTAACCGCATAGACTTCTGGGGCATCTGTAGACTGCTGCCTTCTTTCCTAATCTGGACTGGTTAAACAGCAGTCCGTATTTGAGTTCCGAGCATGCATGCGGGGAGTTCCATGAATCGTTCATTTTTTTATTTTGTTTTTTTCTGTTTTTGTACACCTGGGGGGGGGGGCTGCAGTCCTGCAGTCCAATACTACGAGCCACCATCAGAGAGACAGCGAGATCGATGGAACACTGGCAGCAGCAGATAAGAGGTTTGCCTACCTCTCCAAATTTTACCTCAAGAAATGTGGATAAAGCCTGAAACAAAAGGAGAACAAAGGCTCCAAAATAGGAACAGATTTTAAATAAAAAAATAAATAGTAAGTTAAATAACTGGTTTTGTGTTACATGAATTTTCTGATGGAAATAAATTCTGAAAGTCAAATGTATGTCATTATTTAGTGACTTCAATCCCCAAATGACTGGCAAGAAACCATTTTAGCAGTAAGGGACCAAAAATAAAGCAAATATCTAGATTTTGTTTTTAAAAAAATATATATTTTAGATATAAAATGCTTTCTCTAACACCATTTACATATACTACAGCAACTTTGAAACATTAGGCGGAGGAACTATTTTACATCCAAAATACATAACAAATAATATAATAATAAAAGAAATATAAATAAATAAGTAAAACACAATAAATTTACAGCAGACCATTTTCTAAGCACAATAATGCCCTCCAGAGTGTGCGTTACTGTGTAATTAATGCCCTTCCAAGGGTGTAGAGGCCCTCTGCCTGCAGCTTCACGCCTCACAACACCCCTGGGTGGGCATTAATTACACATTAACACACTCCCTGTCAGGCATTATTGCTTGTGTAAAGTTCTTCCATCTTTGTGTGCTTATAAACAGTGATAATCAGAATATTAACCTTATAGTAATTGTGATGAGTAGTAAATTTCAAAAAGTGAGTTGATTGTGTAATGTGTACAAAGAAATTCTTAAGAACTTCTACTACAATAAAAATATCATCAACAAATCTCAGGTAACTTTTGATGAAGCACCAGGACTTTGAGTTATAGATTGTTTCACTCTCCCACTTAGCTAATGCAATATTAGTAAGGCTAGGGGCCATAGCTGTTCCCATTGTAATTCCACATTTTAGTTTGTAAATAATGTCATTAAATCTAAAAACAAGTTGCTACTCATTATCAAATGCAGTAAGTTAGAAATTAGGGTAATCTTCCTGGGAGGGATAAGGTTTCCTTAATCACAGAATCTCTCACAGCCTCTATAGACATGGGACAGCATGGTCTAGAGTGCCTCTACATCAACAGCTGCCAAAATAGAATCACCAGTGCCAGGAACTGATTTCATTATCCCCAGAAAATTAAGAGTGCCCAAAATAAAGGAGTTAGCCTTGCTAGCCAAGGGTTTAATATGATATTCCAGAAAAATTGTTCCTAGTTCAGTTATGCTGCCTTTCACTGTTACCAGTGACCTGTATGGGGGGGGGGGTCCTGAAGATTTTTTTAAGGCTTCCTTTCATGTTCTGCTGTTGTATAGAAGTAGATGGATCTGTGCAAATGAATGCAGACAACATTACACATGTTGGTTGGACTGTTAGGTATATACTGAAGTTGTATGGTTACATGTCATTATACTTACATTGGTCATCATCAACCTGTGTGGACCTATGTGCAAAGTGCAGTTCTGCTGCTGCAGCAGAAAAATGACAATACATGAATATGCATGCAACAGCAATACATACTGAGTTACTCTATATGCATCAAGGTTATATGTGCGGCCTGGAACACCTGTTTCTATCTCACCCCCGGGTATGTGGCACTCCTCACTCATATGCAGTCATGTGAAAAAAATGTGTGATCTCATCATGGGGTGCCAATGGTGGGACACCACTGTTGGCATCTCTTGATCTCTCATACTAGTCAGCGCACCATCGGTGACAGGCCTCCTGGGATCTATTGTGACCTCCCACAGCATTAATCATGTTATTGAGGTTGGTCCACACTTCATTCCTCCATACTGTATTTCCTGCCCATTAAAGGAGACTCTGTCCATGTTGATGTAGACCATCTATTATAGGTTTTTTTCCTGTGGGGAAAAATTGTCATCAGCAAGTAAGTCTGTTTGCTATCTGGAGGATAGTTAGATGCACATGTTTATATTGATGTAGAGGCCCACATTTGGAGATGATTATGTTGACAGCTTATGCCAATTTAACCTCTATGCAGTCCTGTGCAATGCCAGAATCTAGGAAATAATCCCTGTTCCTTATAGTACTCTGACATATAAAGCCATATGTGATATGAAAACAATGCATGAATACATAAGACTTGGAACAACATAAACTGTGATATATGTACAGGGTGTCTATGGGATTTGAATCCATTACAATGGATATCATAGTAGTGGCGGTCTAAAAACAACAGCATTGTTTTACATGATCCACACACTCTTCATGCAGTACACATTAGCATTCTACACATAGCATATATGTAAAACAAAATCTTTTGATGGCTGTTGCACACATACTGTAGCAGACAACCTGTGTAAAAGAGGCATGTGATATTAACAAGAATTGTTATACATGATGAGCTTATATCAACACAATCATTATTAACAAGTGAATGTTATCTTCATTAGCAGAGACCATCTGAAAATGATCAATTGAACAGCTTATGGAACGTGTCATAAACCTTTTATAGCCGTAAGCATACCACACACAGTGCATGGTAAACAGACATAAATATGGATCTTGTTTTATTGAGGCAGTAGTTCTAGAACATGTTTTAATAAGCATCAGTGAATAAATATCCATAACATTACTGCAAATACATACTACATAGCAACATATGGATAATGTTGGAATCCATAGGTATCTGTACATATACAGTACTGAGTCACCAGCAATATATATGGAAAATCCATTAGTACTTCCTTATGTACTGTTCACTGGTGTTTTTCAATTTATTCCTGAACAACTGCATATAGGAAAATAGTACTTGTTAGTGATATAGATGTACCAACCTGTATGCATACAGGTCAATCCTTCACCCCTCCAGTAAGTCACATACATTGTTTATATTGCACACAATTTTCCCTAGCTGCATCAATATAAGCATACATACATAAATTTCTAAGCAGTAATGATAACATAGCTCTATAAGGAGAAAAATATATCCCACCACAGCAATGCTAGCAGTTGCAAAATTACCTTTGCAGCTACCTATGAGTCAGTTATACCTGAAAGTAAGACCGTCTATGTGCACACTATGTGTACACAGCTTTTAAGTTCTATTTGGGCCACACATAATTAATGCACATGCACATAAATTCTCAAAATGTGTGCATTAACCAATAACTCGGTGTAATAGGTAGGTACTCTGTGCAAATACCTAACGGGTATCATTAAACGGGACCATATATAGCACATGCCCATTATCTTCCAATTAAATTGTGATTTTGATACATTTATAGATTAGACCATTGCTAGCTGCAAACTGAGTGGGACCTCAGTGAACAGTTTATTGAACTGTGACCCATCCAACTTATCTACATTAGTCTGTGGATATCCAAGGTATGGAGTATCATTTTCCCTCATTTTTAGGTTCAGGAAAGAAAACAGTGAGACGGATAATCTGGCTTAAAGTAAACTTGGATACTACTTTAGGCATAAAAGAAGGATAAGTTTTCAAAGAAACCTTGTCTCTATGGAACATGAGATAGGGTTGACTCATCATAAGAGTCTGCAGCTCAGATACTGTTTATGCAGAGGTCACAGCAATCAGTAAAACTGTTTTGCATGTTAAGAACCTCAAGTCAACCAGATAAGCTAGTTCAAACAGAGCAAGTGTTAGCTTCTGTAACACAAAATAAAGATTCCAAGGATGGGCCACAAGTTTTCTCGGAGACCTCTTATACAAAACCCCTTTCAAGAACATTTTGATATGAGACTGCACTGAAAGAGTGAGATACATGGGCCAATATGTTGAAATGGTCAATAAATAAACTTTGATAGAGAAATAAGGAAGGCTATAGGATAACAACTCACACAAATACTGCAGAACCAGAGAAAATCTAGCCCTGAATGGTTGCTGGTTTGATGGTTATGTTGTTGGCACCAACTAGAAAATCTTTTCCATTTAATAATATATGATTTTCTAGTATCCAGTTTTCTTAACTCTATTAGTATTGGCTGCACGTCTATAAACAGGAGTCTAAAATAAATCAAAACCCTATCATCCTGGCAGTCAACTGAAGTTGATTGATGTTGGAGTGCATCAAACACCCCTGTTCTTGTGTGAGCAGATCCAGTTTGTGAGGAAGCTTGTGGCAATTGTCCCTGGCCTTTTAGAAATGAAGAGAGAATCACAGTTGCCTGGGCCTGAAAGGAGTCGCCACAATGACCTTAGGAGATTTCTTCTGAATATTCAGAAGTATATTTCAGAGAAAAGGCAAAAAGGTCTACTTCAGGAACTCCCCCAAAATGGATCAAATCTTGGAAGACCCCCCCCCCCAATCTAGTTTCCATTTGTGAGGGTCTGCCCTGGTCCTACTCAGCATGTCTGCCACACAGTTTTGCTCTGATGGGATGTAGTATACCTGTACAGCGAGATTGTGCTGTGAAGCTATATCCCAAACTAACATAGCTAGTCTGTAAAGTGGGTATGGCCTGGTTCCCCCTTGCTTGTTAATGTACCACATGGCTGTGTGATTGTCTGTAACCACTTGGAGAGATCCCAGTGACCAAAGATGGTTCAGAAAATTAAAAGCCCTGATCAGGAAAGCATGTCCTTAATACTTATGTGCATGCATCTGTCCTTGGTATCCCACACCTTCTGCACTTTTATTCCTCCCAAAATTTCTCCCCAAACTAAGTCTAAAGCTTCTGTGGTGACTGAGAGGGAAGAGGGGAGACTTAGATTTAAGGAGATTTGTTTTCTCCACCAAAAGATTTATCTTCTGACAAATTCCAGCATTGGGATTTGAAAAGATAAAGGGTGCTGATGCTGGGACAAAGAGATATTATATACCACTGTATCTTTCTCACATGTAGTCTTACTGGGGGTATCATGAGAACAGATGCCACAAGACCAAAAACCCTGAGTTATTCCCTCACAGTGACCAAAAACTGAGTGAAAATAAAACTTAGAAACAGATGTAAATAAAGATCTAGGTTTTCCTGTGAAAGAAAAGCTCTTTGAACTGAGGTGTGTAATTGACATCTCAGGAACACTATCCAGTATGAAGGAGTCAAGAAATGTTCTCTTGGTATCCCAGCTTGTGAAAGAGATCTCCTGCCCAAGAGAGATTATTATTTTTAGAGGGGGGTTAATGATTGACTATAGTATGATATTTTTGGTAAATGTATCATTTTAGTCAAAGTGAGTCTATCTTCCATTGTAAAGTATAGCTTATACCAATTACCTGTTAACTTTATGATTTCACCCATTAAGTTTCTATAGTTTATAAATATGGAATTTTTGTTCTTAGATTCAATAGTGATACCTAACTATTTAATTTGAGAATTATCCCAGTTAAAATTTTTATATGGTTTTAAAAAGCAGTTCTTTTTTATTTATGAGCAATATTTTAGTTTTATTATGATTACATTTCAAACCTGAAAACTTTTCAAAGTAATCCAAGGCTTTATTAAGTATATAATCTAACAAGTGTTCTATGTCACTGCTTGTCAATAGAATGTCAACAGCAAAACGTTGGATTTTTAATGATGTTTTCATCTATTTTGAAGCTCTTAATATTTAATTACATCTTATATAATTAGCTAGTGGTTCTATAGTTAGAGTAAATAATAAAGGGGAATGCGGATGTCCTTGTTTCATACCTGTTGATATATTATAGGGTCTAGAAAAAAAGAAACTTATCTTAACAAAAGATACTGAATTGCTATAAAGTGTTTTAATTAATGTTGTAAAGTTAATGGAAAAATTATATTCATTTAAACAAATATGGTAAGAATCGAAAGCCCTATCTATGTCTAAGCTTATTACTGATGGTCCGTTTTTATTTTTATTTGTCATATCAACTAATGAAAAAATTCTTATAATATTGTCTCGTAATCTTCTGTTTATTATAAAGCCAGCTTGATCCTCATTTATTAATCCCAAGAGTATATGGTTTAGTCTTTTTACTAGTATAGACATGAAAATGTTGTAGTCTACATTCAAAAGTGAGATGAGGCAATAAGAAGAACATAATACAGGATCTTTATCTGATTTTAAATTAGGTGTCATTACAGAGTACCTCCAAGAGGGGGGAATATTATCAGAGCTTTTGACTTCTTTAAAGACATTCAATAAAGTTTTATATTATCAGGTAACAGTTTATACTATTCTGGGATGATGCCATCTATTACTGGAACCTTTTTGGTTTTGACAGTTTTAATTTGATCTTTCAATTATTTAAAAGAAAATGACCTGTCAATTTTACTTTTCTGTTCATTAGTTAATTTATGATGTATATGTTCCCTCAAAAATCTATCAGTTCATTGTTTGACTTTGTCTCAGTTTTATTAATTTTTGCATAATACCTACTAAAACAATGTAATATATCTTTTGGATTTGTTATTTTGATGGGGTTTTTCCCCCTTCTTTATAGTCAATCTCTTTAATGTGATTTATTTTGTTCATATAATGGCTATTCTATGTAAATTCTTTCAGTTTACCGAATATGAATGTAATTTAATATTTTCCAGGTTGATTGGGATCTTGTGTTGAAGTATTTCCTGATATTCCTGATTTAGCTTTTCTAACTATATTTGTAGCTTTATCATTGGGCCTGAAGTTTAATTATATTAGTTTGTAGTGCAATTAAGTCCTTGTCCCGTTCTTTTCTTTTACATGTATACCAGTGCTTAGTTTTACTAAACAAATAGGCGTTCAGGATGTCCCATAATATAGTATCTGTCACCTCCCCATTGTTATTAAATTCCATGAATTAATTTATTTGAAAAAAACAGTCATTAAAGCCTTTTATTTTAATTACGTATGCAGGAAACCTTAGAACATGGATTAAGTTATTTAAGCTAAATGTTAGAGTAAATTTTATGGCATTGTGGTCAGGCAAAGGGTACAAGACTATTAATATATCTTCTATTTTTGAATGAAGCTCATTTGATACAAAGACTTTATCAATATTAGTTTGGGTTCCACATATGAAAAAATAATGTATATATCTTAGAGAGTTTTGTAGTTTTAAATCCAAAATATTTCTTATGCTCATTAAACTTTATAGTGATTAAAGCATCACTACGTCCAGTAGTCATCAAGACATAATATAAAAAAGGCTGCTAAAATGTCTGTTATAAAGCTGAAATGTTGTTTACTTAAAAAAACAGAATTTGTTAAACTTTTATTTTCATTCAAATAATATATTAATACCACATGACTTTGTTTAATATCCTGTAAAAAAAAGATGTCATACAGCAGTTCATTTACTACAAATATTTTAAAGCTCAGTAAAGTTGCTGTTTAAAATGAGGGTGATAAGCTCTTTGTGTTCAATGCTTTAATCATATGCTGACCTTATTAATGGAACTTTCACATGATCCCTTTAGAGCAGCATTATATGGTTTATAAAAGTTACATTTGAATAAACCACCTTCATATCATTTCCCTTGTCTGTCTTGTTTCTTTCCCTCCTCTGTCTTACAGTTCCTGTCACAAGTTTTCTTAGAAGAGAAGTTTCTTTTGTTTCACTGAGGTGTTAATATTGTTTATAGCTTCATAGGTGTGTACTATGCTAATGGCCCTGGAGCCTTTACAAGCCTGGCCCATAGGATTACCCTGGCATTGTGCTACCCGACCTTAGTTCCCAGTGCCTCTGTCAAGTAGAGCCACTGGAGTGATCCCCGGGGTGAATTTTCTATTTCCCATCCACTCATCAAGATTTCTCTAGAAGACTGCCAACAAGGCATTCCGCTTGACATGTATGGGAAGTCTATTCCATAGCATGGGCAATCTCTGGGTTATGAGGTTGAGGTCTCTGGAGTGTGTAGTGTGGAGGGATTGGGATTTCTTTAGATGCAGCATTTCTAACAGAGCTGGGTTATACATGGCTTTGTAAGTCAAGCAGAGATCACCTCTAAGTAGGCGATATGAGACAGAGAATAGTTGGAGTTTTTTTAGTCTGTCCATATAGGACAAGTGTTTAAGGCCAAAGATCCTCTTTGTGAGGTATTTTTGCAGCCTCTCCAGTTGTTGTAGGTGTCTAGTGAGGTACATGCCAAATGGGGCATTGTACTCGATGACTGGCCTAATGAGGGAGAAGTAGAAGGAGACAATGACCTCTTTCTTCCTGGATGCAAAACCCTTAGTAATGAGATGTGCCACATAGAAGGACTTTCTGACCACAGTGGCAATGTGGTGGTCAAAAGAGAGGTTGCTGTCAACCTGTATTCCCAGATTTCTTATGACGCCTTCTGTGTTCAGCGGACTACCATCGATGTGGTAATTCATGGGAACTGGGTTTTTCCCAAAGGGGATGATAACACATTTTTTGGCATTGAGCTTAAGGCCATGGTTCTGACACCAGTCATTGGTCTCAATGAGGCCTTTCTGTAGGATGTCAACATCACTTGGGGAGTTAATTATGGCTCCCAACTTGCAACAAAGCCATGTATAACCCAGCTCTGTTAGAAATGCTGCATCTAAAGAAGTCCCAATCCCTCCCACAGAAATACCTCACAAAGAGGATTACCAGCCTCAAAGAGATGCCCTATGCAGACCTTCTCAAAAAACTGCAGCTTTACTCCATTGCATATCGCCCTACTCAGAGGCGATCTCTGCCTAACACACAAAGCTATGTCAAACCCAGAGCTTTTACACATGCTCCACTTAAAGAAATCCCAATCCCTATGAGCTACATGCTCTAGGGACCTAAACCTCGTCACCACAATAAACAGAACATGCTGGAGGGATAGATTCCTGTCCCAGAGACTTCCCATACTCTGGAACAAACTACCTATCTATATCAAACAAAGCTCCTCATTAGCACTGTTCAAGAAAAATCTTGATGATTGGATGGGAGATAGGAAATTCTCCCCGGGGATCACTTCTGTGGCTCTGCTCAACAGTGGCACAGGAAAATAATTTTCTTGGGTGGCGAAAGTCAGGGTACCCTTGGCTAGGCTTATATAGGCCCTAGGGCCAATAGCCTAGTACCTACCTATGAACCTATGAACCTAATTGTCTGCAAACTTTGTCAGCTAGCATCCCTTCATGTTGGCCTGTACTTAAGAAGTAGATACCAAACAGGAGAGGACCCAGGGCCAAACCCTGTGGGACTCCACTCATGACTGGTCGACAGTCTGACTTGGAGTCAACTACTTTCACACTGTGAGTTCTATCTGTGAGCCAGTTTGCAACCCACCTAGTGATACTGGGGTTGATGCCTAGCTTACTGAGTTTTTCTATGATGCATGAGTGGGGAATGGTATCAAAGGCCTTGGCCAGATCGAGGTATGCTGTATGAACCACCTTGCCTTCATCCACAGCTCTGGTGACTGACTCAAAGAAGTCGACCAGGTTGAGCAGGCATGATCTACCCTTCACAAAACCAAACTGTGTGGGATCCAGAGTTTGGAGGTTCCCTATATTTTTGTTTATTAGGTCCATGATGATGCATTCCATAGCTTTGCATATCAGACTTGTCAGGCTAATGGGGCAATAGTTCCCAGGGTCTGTAGTCACCCCTTCTTTGTGGAAAGGGATGACTGTAGCAGTGCACCGTTTGGTAGGGACAAAGCCTGAGGTGAGGCTGTGTTTGAACAGGGCACACAGGTGAGGTGCTAGTTCACTCTGTAGTTCATGTAGAACACAGCCAGGGATATTGTCAGGTCCCATAGAAGCTGTATTCTTGGCAATAAAATAAAAAAAAAACATGTTTTAACTTGTAACATAATTTCTAGACTTAATAATTAGTGTAAATAAGTATTCAAAACCATCTAATATGTCCGTTTTAATGTTTTGTTTAAATGTTCTATTCATTTCCTATTTCTGGAAGAGTTAGAGGTCATGAAGCTTTTCCTTTCTCATGAACTGTTCAAAATAAAACCAGGCTGCTGCAGTGACTCAAATGAGCTCATACCATTAAAAAAACACTTTAGGAACACTTTTAGACCTTCAGGTGGGAAAATGAAGTTAAAGAAATTTGTTAAAAGTTAAAAGGCTCGCAATCATGCTGGGAGAGCCACAATCTATGTAAAAAAGACATTTTAACAGTTTTAGTGAATGAATAAATAAATGAAAAGGTTCAAATAAACCCCGGTTAAAATCAAATTCATTAAATACATGTTATTTAAGCATCTCCCCAAAATGTAGTAAGACTGCTGTTGATTATTTAAATGTTTAACAGACAACAAAGAACATATCTGTACATGTTCTTTCTTTTAGCACATTGTTTTAAATAAAGCCTTCACTCTGTATGAAACCCAAACAGATTATCATTACTTATATGTCTTCTTATTGATAATTTAAATAAAGTGAACTATAAAACTTTAATCATTTGTTTAAATTCAGGTAATATATTTCAGGTTGCTGTTAGTATAATTATTACTTGTACTTTCCCCCCATCTTGTGGAAGATTAGATGCATGCCATTAAGCAGGAAATTATTGCTTATTTAGATTGTATTATTATATGAAAATGAAAAGTTTTATCTTTTGATGAAAAGCATCTTCCAGGGTTTCAAATGTTTTTCTTCCTTCTGGCAAAAAGTCTCACTTTTGCTGAGTAAGCTAAATGTGTTTTTATTCCAGATTTCTTCAGACTTTTCAGCAAGGAATACATGCTTTCCTTTTTGAGACAAACAAGAAGAAAAGTCATTGTCAAATTTAATATGGTTATCACCTATTTTGATGGGTGATGCAGACCAGGGAATTTTTAAGACTAACCCCCCAGGTTTAATAAAATCCATGTAGACTTAGTGTATAGCCTACATGGAAGGTATCATGGTCGTCTACGTGGTTCCCCCTCTGTAGCACTCCATGCATATTAATGAAGGTGCATTACTGGGGGAGAGTCATGTAACACAGTTATTGAATCAGTGTAGGGAGTGTATTACTGTGTCCAGAGATGAGTAACACACCCCCTGCACTGTCAAAGTGAAGTATATCAATGTATGCAAATGTATTACATTTATTTATTTATTTTTATGTTTGTGCCATGCAGCACACAGCAATTGATATGTGCTGGCCATCTAAAATAGAAACCGGATACATTTAATTATGAATGCAAAGGTCAGGTTTAAGCATAACTGAGTGGGTTTGCATGGCATGGCATGGTCCTCAGGAGTTCTTAAACATAGTTGAGAGATATATGTAAAAGTATAGCAGCATTCTACACATCCACATAGCTAAATGGTAAGACTGACAGCCTTATGTGCAGTAGGGGCAGGGTTTGAGTACACAGAAAGGTTCTGAACTATTTATTTTCCAAATACAAATTATAACAATTATTTTTAAATCCTGATCTGCTGCACTCGGCTAAGCTCCGCTAAGCCCTGTTAAGCCATGCTAAGCACCACTTAAACAAAAGCCATTTTAGCACTGCTTGGTACCACACAGCTCTGCTTTGCTGGTTTCTGCACTGTTAAGCAGTGCCAAGCACTGCTAAGCATTGCCAGTTTAAGCACTGCTGAGCTGAGCTCAGCTGGTTTGCTAATATTAAGCGACACACCACATTTTTAAAAATTGCCCAGTGGCATTAAAGGGCAGGAAAACAGGGTATATTAAGTGCAATAGATGGGAATACTGCAGAATCTGTTGGAGTTCAACCTGTGAGGATACTATGACAGGTGTTTGGATTGGTTCACGCTTTCGGGTGCAGTGGAGAGCATTGAGTAGTCTAGGGTCATGGTCAGACTACTAGTCAAAAACCATGAAGACTGGCTCATTCCAGGTGGTTAACAGGGCTTGGCATGCAAAACGGAGGCCTGGGACCTGCTGGCAAGAGACCTCACCAGTGCAACTGGTATTCCCCGCACAGGTGAGTAGTGTCGTCACAACCACAATGACCTGAAAAGAAGGAATGGGGCTCTCTTAGACACCTGGGTCTAAGAATTCCAGGCGGGCAATGTTCCACAAGTGTGTAAGCATGTTTACCTGTGTTTCACCAATATTTAACCTTGAAAGTATGTTAAACTGGTATGCATAATGGTGCACTTCTCTCCCAACAGCTGCAGAGGTGAGAGCTCGCAACATAGAGGCGAATGCAGGGCGCCTGGCCAGGCTGCACCGTGAGTGTGGTGAGTACAGCTGTATAGCCATATAAGCAAAAAAGAGTAAAGCATTAACTGCCAGTAGGTATATAAAAAGTTTTGATTGTATTGTAATGAATATGGTCATAGACCTAGACTGCAATAAATGACTACTGCCAAATGGACAGGAAGAAATGGAAATAGATGATCTGCTGTGGTAACCCCTAACGTTAACAGCCGAAAGAAGATGGTGATGATGCCAAATGTACTACATTAAGCTTGAAAAATTAAAGTATTAACCTTGATTAAGTAAATGAAATAAAGTTTCTATCATAATAACTGGGGAATTACAGCTGTATTACAACACCTGCATTATATTATCTGCTGGTCAATAAAAACTTGAAAGTATACCAGTAAATGCATGAATGTATCTGTATTAAAATATTTGCGATACTTTTAGAATGAGAGCTGTTATTTCAACCTAGTAACAATATATTGTGTACACCTGCATTTTATTTAGAATTGTATAGGTTACCTAGTCTCTCTGTCATAATTGCATTTCATGCAGGTGTGTCCAACTGTCACTGCACTGTATTATAGCACTGTAGTATTAGTAGCAGGTCATATTTTGTTTCCAGGTTAGCTCTAGGACAAAATCAGTCAGATATCAGCAGTGACTCAATAACTCAGTTAGTTAAATGCTGTGTATGAAATACAGTTTGCTAGACATAGATCAGGGTTCAAATCCAGTTCCATATATTAATAACTATTACTGAATTAGATATGTTATGATGACACATATTCTCTCCACAGGGACTAGTGGTAAATGGGTGATGTAGCCCATAGTATGGATAAATAATTGTTGGTTCAGATGTCACAGACTGTTGAAATCATTCTCACCAATTTGCTATTTATCCAAACAATAAAGGAAGCAGGTTCATTAATAACAAACTATAATAAAATAAAATAAATAGAATGTGTAATAACATATATCATTCTCTCCACAGGGACACATGTAAAAAGGTGAGATAGCTCATAGTATGTGTAAATAATTGTTTGTTCAGAAGTCACACACTGTTAAAATCATTTTCATGAATGTGCTATTTATCCAAACAATAAAGGAAACAGGTTCAATAATAAAAAACTAATAAAATAAAAGAAATAAAATGTGTAATAACAGATATCATTCTCTCCACAGGGATACAGGTAAAAGGGTGAGATAGCTCATAGTATGTGTAAATAATTGTTTGTTCAGATGTCACACACTGTTAAAATCATTGTCATGAATGTGCTATTTATCCAAACAATAAAGGAAACAGGTTCAATAATAACAAACTATAATAACATAAAAAAATAAAATGTGTAGTAACAAATATCATTCTCTCCACAGGGGCACAGGTAAAAGGGTGAGATAGCTCATAGTATGTGTAAATAATTGTTTGTTCAGATGTCACACACACTGTTAAATTCATTCTCACTAATGTGCTAGTTATCCAAACAATAAAGGAAACAGGTTAAATAATAACAAACTATAATAAGATAAAGAAATAAAATGTGCAATCAAGGTATGGCTGTATTCCTGCAGACATTGCTATTAGGTATGATCCCTATGCCTGCCAAGCACAGCTTAATAGTTGTGCACTCTCTGTACTGTACACATGCATGTCTCTCAAGTGTCACACTGTCATGGAATGTAATTGCTGTTGTGTAATCACTCTGTCACAGATGTAGCATCAACATGATTATATGTGAATATCAAATTAATAGTACATTAGCCCACAGTACTCCTTGGTAGTTATATAGGACCACTTGATGGGCAAGTGTTCTTTGTAGTTGTGTACCTGCAGGTGTTACTGCTTGGCCCATAGTGTCCCATGCAGATAGCTTGAGAAGTATGTATGTGCTACAGCAGCTATAGGGCACATTTACACATAAAGAAAGGACAGACCTGTAGAGTAGCTAGCATTACTGTTGTCAACTATATAGCCCATGATGGTATTAATGGACTGTATGTCTCTCTCTTCCCACCCCTTATCTTCACATATTTATTTATTTATTTATTTATTTATTTATTTATTCAGTTATTTATTTATTTATTTCACATTTGTTAACTGGGTTAGTCCCGCTGAGTTTCCAAACAAACCCATTTTCAGTGGAGACCTGAGGGGAAAAACCCCAGCAAACATAAGTAAAGATAATGTGACAATATACAAATATTAAATAACAAGAAAAGGTTATTAGCTATTTGCATTCCATTGATAGTAAACAACCCATTTTCAGTGGAAACCCAAGGGGAAAGAGCCCCAGGAAACATAAGCAAAGATAAACATACAGGACAAAAACAATTAAAAATAACAATGCAAATACGAAATTAATTATAAAGAGAAAAACAAAAGAAAAAAGTTATGAACATTAATGGTTGTACTGATAGCAGTGGTCTTAAATCTACTACATATGAGAGTAAAAACAAAAAGATAATCATTGTTCAAAAGAAGGACAATGTATAGACATTGATAGGAAATGGGGAAAAAGATAAATGGTGTGGAGAATGGGAGGGGGAGAGAAAGGAAGGGGCTATAGTAGGGCTATAGTAGTAGAGCTGAGGGTTTAGAAGGTTAGTTTAAGCAGAAAGTTACTAACAACGAAAGAAAGTTAGGAGATGCAACAGTTTATACAGTAGGTCAGACTAAAACTATATGTAGTCAAGGCAACGGCATAATTTCAAGTTTAGTAGGTGGGATTTAAGCTCCTTTTTAAAACAGGGAAAAGGAATGTTTTTATTTATTATTGTTATATTTTGGTTATGGTTTACTGTAACATATGTTGTTCCATAAACCTTATGTTGGGCATGGGTTTCATTCCTGTTATGTGTTACTATGGTTGCATATTAACATATCTTGTTGAATTACCTATTCTGTTGGCCTTATGCCTTAACTGTTACTGGTATGGTGTTATTATACCGACTGTTCTGTTATTTATTGTTGTGTTTCACATAATATGCATGTAACTGTAATGAGGTTATTTCCAATGTTCTGGCATGCTATTATTACTAACAATTGTTTTGTTCACAACTCAGCTATGTTTATTGCTTTACCTCCATACCCACAGCATGTCTGAGTAGGCTGGTTCCTGCAGATCCACCTACCATACCTCAGCCAGCCGTGGCACCAGGTACCAGCTCATCTGGAACCCAAGCCAATGGCGCCCCCTCTGCTGGGCTTGCACCACCTTCAGGTGGAACCATCTCAGGGGGACAGGGCCCGACCCCCCTGGGAGCAGGGGCGGAGGGGGATTTGTCATCCAGGATCAACTACCAGCCATGGTGCACAGGATTCTGCATAGGAGTTATGAACAATGCCTGCACTGGATTGAGGGCAGACTGGACAACCTGGTGGGGCCTGAAGGTCCTGATGCCCAGCCTCCAGCACAGCCACCTTTGGGGCAGTGAAGGAGCAGTGTTGACTGCCAGTGGATGGGGAACTCAGTCACACTGCTGCCATCTGGAGGCACATGCACCTCTAATTCCACAACACCCTCCCCATCCAAGTTGTGTACCCCCCCTTGTGTCACACACTACCCCTGTATGTTGTCTTATCTGTCTTATCTGTCTGCAAATGCAACCTATCCTACCCAGCTTACCTCCCCACATGTACCTATATCCCTTCCCCAACATTCCACTTTCTCCTTAAAAAAATAGGAACCTGTCCCACAAAAAATATCACCCCATACATAGCTCTTTATTTCACGCACATGTCCACTGGACACAACAAATTATGTCCAACTGACTCGACAACACACTTCTGTTGTCCTCACCCCTCTCTCTGGGGTTTGAGGGTCCAAATTCATGTACAAAATCTGTCAAAATACACAACTGCTTCTGCACAAGAAATGGAGAGCTATGGTCCTTTCCTACACCTGTCCTTCACATCCCTACCTGCCTGTCAAAATGTTTCTTCCTCTGCTTGCCCCCATTTCACCACTTTCCTATCACACCCTTTGTCTTTTTTTTTATTTTTAGCGTGGGTTTGTGTGAAGCTAAGCAGCGCTCTATGCAAACCCACTTAAAACTGCTTAAAAGTGTCTTAATTACCTAATGTGTTTCTCAGAGTGTTAGGCACATCTGCAACATAATCTCCATTGCCATATCTCAAACCCAGGCCCCTGTCAATTACAATACAGTGCATTAGCCCACTAGGCTACTCAGCTCTGAATTGAAACAGGTGTGTACTTGCAACTGTGATGCAGACATTGCAACAGTGCACAGACATATAAACAATAATGGATGTAAGTGAGGCCTAGGATAGCAGTTATATCTGTCAACTGTGCAGACTGTCACAGAATGTCCAGAGTTTTGCCCCCTAGTTTTGGCACAGTTTTCACAAAAAAAGAAGTTATGTACGCACCATAATGAGAAGTTATGTACCTACCATAACGTTCCATGTTAGTTGTCTTCTCTTGCCTTCTTTCTTGCTGGATGGGTTCAGAGCCAAACCTCAGCTCTGACTCGGCCTATACTAAAGCTCGAGAGCTAATTTTACCGGCTCGAGGAAACCCTATATCCCATGATGCTAGGCAGTAACTACCCAGATCTCGTTTGGTAGCTGAGAAACAATAGCCAATTCAGTCTCCCCTCTGAGGTGGAGGAGGAGAAAGGAGAACTCCCCAAATATCACTACCTGAAGCTGTATCTACCCCAGGACCAACTGTCTGGGCGAGGAATAGTGCAAGATAAGGTCCCTTGGAAGAAGGGGAAAACCTTTTGGTCTGTCCAGGCTAGGGGGATGGTGGGCGGGACGCAAGAAAGAAGGCGAGAGAAGACAACTAACATGGAACGTTATGGTAGGTACATAACTTCTCAATGTTAAGTTGTCAATCTCGCCTTCATTCATGCTGGATGGGACCACGTCCCTAGCACCTTCATCCTGGGTGGCTCATTGGAACAGACTCTTGAGAACAGTGGAACCAAAATTTGCCCTGTTTCTGGAGGCCATGTCCAATTTGTAATGTGTAACAAAGGTATGAGGAGAGGCCCAAGTGGCTGCTGCACAGATAGTGTCTATTGGCACTCTAGCTTGAAAGGCTGCTGATGTAGCTAACAGAGTCTGGTTGAATGAGCTCTTGGCCTAGTAGTCAATTCTTTACCTCTGAGTTGATAAATATAGGTAATCACAGAAGACAGCCACCTAGACAGGGTCACCTTGGATACCGGAAGGCCCCTTCTACTTTCTGCATAAGATAAGAATAGTTGATCGGATTTCCTGATTTGTTTAGTTCTGTCCAGATAGTAGCAGAGTTGACGATGAACGTTCAGACAATGTAGTTTTTGCTCTGCCTTGTTTGAATAATTAGGGAAGAAAACTGGAAGATCAATAGATTGATTTAAATTTGTCTGAGAAGCCACCTTGGGTAAAAAAGACGGGTTAGTTCTTAGAGAAACTCTGTCTTTATGGAACACTAAATAAGGAGGACGAATGCAGAGGGCATGAAGTTCAGATACTCTCCTAGCAGATGTAATGGCAACTAGGAAGAGTGTCTTCCAGGAAAGTAACTTCAATGAACAGGAGGCCGCAGGTTCAAAGGGAGGGAGAATCAAGGATGCTAAAACTAAGTTTAAATCCCACTGTGGTGGGGGGTCTTTGATCGGGGGGTCTGAGTAAAAAGATACCTCTGAGGAATGCCTTGCAAAGCTTATGGGACATGATACTGGAGTCCGACAAGCCTATGTGAAAACCTGAAATGGCTGCTAGCTGAACTTTTACTGTGGAGGAAGAAGATCCTGAATGAAAGATTTCAGCTAGGAAATCCAAGACCAAGTGTATTGGAGCAGTGAAGGGATCTATGTTCCTAGCCTTTGCCCAAAAGGAAAAACGTTGCCATTTACTAGCATAGATTCTTCTGGTGGAAGACTTAAGGGAAGCTACAATAATATCCCGGACAGAATTTGAAATCATTGGAAGCCTGGCTAGGGACAGAAGTGGAGCAACCAAGCTGTGAGGTTGAGAGATTGGAGGGATTGGTGCAGCTGCCCTGATTGATGGGCCAAAAGATCTGGCACTGGATCCAGATGCCAAGGCTGCTCCAAAAGATAGCAATGCAGGAAAGGGAACTATATCTGTCGAGGCCAATAAGGGGCAATGAGGATCATCTTGGCTCTCAAGGCGGTAGCTTTCTGAATTATCTGTGTGATTAATGGAAAGGGGGGAAAGGCGTATAGAAGTCCCCAAGGCCAAACGTGGACTAGAGCATCTCTGGGGGGATGGCCTGGAAGGGGGAAGAGAGTGAAGAAGTCAAGGCACTTGCTGTTTTGTGGTGTTGCAAAAAGATCACAGCAAGGAAACCTCCACTTCCGAAATATTTCATCCATCACCAATTGCTTGAGAGACCACTCGTGGGGCATGAGAATAGCTCTGCTCAGCCTGTCCGCTATGACGTTGGACTTCCCGGGGATGTGCATTGCTATCAGAAACCGCTGAGAAGAGATCGCCCATTGCCAGTGTCTGAGTGCTTCTCGACACAGGGGATAGGACTTGGTTCCGCCCTGCTTGTTGATATACCATACTACGGACATATTGTCCATCTGAATTGCAATAGTCCCCAGGGGAAGAGAGTCTTGGAGGGCTTGCAACGTCAAAAGCACTGCTCTCATCTCCAGGACGTTTATGTGCAAGTGGCATTCGAAGGGTTGCCATGTGCCATGGACTGTCCTGCCCTGAAAATGCCCCCCCCCCCCACCCAATCAGGGAGGTGTCCGTTGTGACTGTGGCGACCGGGGGGGGGAGTAAATGGTCTGCCTAGATGGACTTGAGGGGAGACCATCCACCAAGATAGATGTTTTCTGCAAGATAGAGTTATTAAGATCTTGTGTGTCATAGGGAGCTGTTGGAAGGAAAACTGGGAGAAAAGCATCCATTGAAGAAGCCGCATGTAAAAGCGGGCAAGGGGAAGAAGCGTGATGGCTGCCGCCATGAGACCTAATACTTTCTGAACATACCTGGCCTGAATTTTGTTGCTCTGAAGGAGGACGTGAACATGATTTTGAATATCTAAGACCCTC
The DNA here is from genome assembly GCF_019279795.1 of Protopterus annectens. Lineage (NCBI taxonomy): Eukaryota > Metazoa > Chordata > Ceratodontiformes > Protopteridae > Protopterus > Protopterus annectens. The sequence goes on along the minus strand of NC_056741.1, from coordinate 579,268,124 downwards.
TGCTCTGTTAACTTTGCTGAGAGCTGAACGGTGTCCAAGGTGGCGCCTATGAAGGTAATAGACTGACAAGGCGACAAGGCAGACTTTTCTAAATTTAGAGAGATATCTAGCTCTTTGCAAATGTGAATGGTGTAATCTCTGGCTAGAAGAAGTTGACGCCTGGTGGTGGCAGTGAGGAGCCAGTCATCTAGATATGGAAACACCTGGAATCCTTGATGTCTCAGGTGAGCCGTAACCGCTGCTATAAATTTGGTGAACACTCGGGGGGCTGTAGTGAGACCAAAGGGCAGGGCTCTGAACTGGTAGTGACTGGCTCCCAGCCGGAAGCGGAGAAACCTTCTGGAGCGCCTGTGCATTTTGATGTGATAGTATGCATCCTGAAGGTCCACTGAGCACATCCAATTGTCCTTGCCCAGAAGGAGTAAAGTGGACTGTAGCGTGACCATCCGGAACCTCGTTCTTTTTACAAACTTGTTTAGTTTGCTGAGATCCAATATTGGCCTCCAGTCCCCTGTTTTTTTTGGTACCAAAAAGAACTTTGAGTAGACTCCGGATCCTATTTGGTCTGCTGGGACTGGCTAGATGGCTCTCTTTTTTAGCAGCTTTGATATTTCTAGTGCTGCTTGTTCCCTTAGACTGGGTGGAACGTCTGGAAGAGACCCCATTTGAATCATTGGGGTTGGATAAAGGGGATTTTGTAACCCTCGGATATGATCGACTGCACCCATTTGTCTTGAGTGAGGGAGAGCCAGGCTTGTGGGTACAGCAATAATCTTCCCCCGACTGCCTCCAAAGGTGGGTTTGTCAGAGAGGGTTTCTCTGCTACCCTGATTCTGCGGACCCCCTCTGCCTCTTGGACGGCGTCTGTTGTTGTTGTTCCCCCCTCTGCCTCTAGGGGTGAACTGACCTCTTGCGTCAGGCGTGACTCCTTGTGATTTGCGGAACCACATTTTTCCACCCTTTTGACCCTTAGGATATGGTCTAGATAGGGTTGAAAAACGGACTCCTACGGCAGAAAGAGTCTTGCCATCTTGTTCGCATCTGGTCAAAGTATCTTTCACTTGAGGTCCAAACAACGCGGAACCATCAAAGGGGGAGTTAGTGAAAGATGCCTTGAAGGGGTCTGCAAAGTTGCAAAGCCGCATCCAGGCATGACGCCTCAAAGCCACACCTGTTGCTGCGGCCCTACTCGCTCCATCGGCTGCATATGAAATAAGCCGCATGCAGGAGTTGACAATGGAATTCAGGGTTCCTAGCTGTGAGTTAATTTTGTCCTGAGACCCAGCAGCTGATGGATCCTGTAGGACCTCACCCAGTTCTTTAAGAATGTCTCTTTGAAGACGGGTGAAGTGGCATAAGTAATTCAGCGACCGCATGGCAAAGGTCGCTGACGAGAACATCCGCTTGCTGTACCTATCCTTTGTCCTAGATTCCTTATTAGGCAGATGGATAGGCACTGAAGGATCAGCCAGTTCCTTCTTGATGGCTGCCGCCACCACCATGGCATCAACTGGGACACCTTTAGATAAAAATTGCTTATCAGAAGGGGCTGTTATAAATTTGGAAGGCCTCCATGGGGTGGGTTCCATCGAATCAGGGGCCGTCCATGCCTTCTGCGCCACCACTTCCATAAGGGGGTCGAAGGGCGGAGACACCCAGGAGGTGGAGGGTCGAGAACCAAAAGCCTCCAGGTAAACCGACTCGTCCTCGGAAGGATTAAGGGAAGACCAGTTCCCCCTCTGTTTAAGGATTTCAAGGATGTCAGAGAAGGAGACATCCTCAGAGGGGGACCTTGGGGATCCTTCTGACTCATCCAAGTCAGTGTCAGATGTGACGGACTCAGGGGAGTCCACATGCTTCCTCTTACACGTCCTCTTACGTGGGGTTCACCTGATGGATCAGGAGAAACCTCAAAAGAGGAGGATATTCCCAATGGGGAAATCTGAGGTGTTGGATCTCTGTGGCTGGGGCGAGAGAGTGTGAAGAGACCTCAGCAGGCACTACAGTGGGAGGAGCTGATGGAGCTGACCGTAGAGCAGGCACTGGGGCCAGTACGCTCCTCATGACCTCGAAGGCACCCCTATCAGGTAGGCTAGAGAGCTCCCACTCCAAAGAGCTAGGAACCCCAGCCGGCACTGACAGGGACGGCTCTGAAGCCGATGTCAGGGCTGAACTCACCAACGCCGACGCTCCGAGAGGGAGAACAGGGTCGGACAAGAGTCCGATGCCACTCGCCCCCTCGGAGCCAGCGAGAGAGTCCAAGCGCCCGGATCCCTCCAAGGATGGCACCATGGACTAGATTGGAGCAGATGACAGAGCCGAAGGGGGAGGTATCGGCTCCAACGTCACAATGGTCACGGCTCCGAGGAGCTCCGGCTCCGAACTCTGGGGCAGAGTCGAAGGAGGAATAGTAGGTTGTATGGACGTAGCTGCTTTCTGATGAGATGGGCTGTGAAGCATTTGGGCCAGTGCCTGAGACTTTAATAGTCTGCTTACCACCCTCTCAAGGTCATGATCGGAAAGCCTGGAAGACCAAGAGGAATGGCTCCGATGGCTCCGCTCTGAGAGTAAAGGTGACCTCGGAGCCGAATGGATAGATTCCAAAGATGGAGATCTGGACCTCTTGCATGTGGAGGGCATCAAGGTTGATGGAGCCGATGGAGCTGTAGACACATCGGCTCCAGCCAGAGCCGACTCTGAAGATAGAGTCTTAGAGGCATCGGCTCCGGCCGGAGCCGATGCAGGCAACTGCAATACAGAGGTATCGGTTCCAGCCGGAGCCGATAGTGTCACATAGGGTGAGCCACCAACCGAAGGCTTAGAGCACGGAGCCGACGGTTTAGGAGGCTTCGAAGGCTTCCCCGGCACGGACTTAGCCGGGGAACCTTCGGGCTTTAATAAGCCCCTCAGGATCAACTTATTCCTGCGCTCCTGCAGGACTCTTGGGCTGAATGCATGGCACACCGAGCAAGAGTCCTGCAGGTGCAGGGGTCCCAGGCAATAAACACAAGAAGTGCGACCGTCTCTCAGAGACATCTTCTGACAGCATGAGTCACACTTCTTGAAGCCTGAGACCTTTGTCTCCTTCGACATATTGCTGTCGAAAGGAAAACAACAATTGTAAAGATAGAAAAAAAAACACACACACACACACACACTCAAACAGACAGGGATACAGGGATACTAAGGATACATTCACACAGCTAAGAATCCCTGTGAGGGAACTAAGAATAAAATGGAAGGGCCTAAGACCTAACCTAGGATGGGGAGTATGACTGGGATAAGGGATAAAAATAGGAACTAAAAATTTAAAATAACCGAAAAACAAGCCTATTTAGAAAATATATATTACTATTCTAGGGGAAAACTAAGTAGAAAACTAAGATTTTTCTGAAAATTATTCACTAACCTGTGAGCCGGTAAAAGAGCACCTCACTAGCAAAAGCGGCAAACGAGATCTGGGTAGTTACCACATAGCATCATGGGATATAGGGTTGCCTCAAGCCGGTAAAATTAGCTCTCGAGCTTTAGCATAGGCCGAGTCGGAGCTGAGGTTCGGCTCTGAACCCATCCAGCAAGAATGAAGGCGAGATTGACAACTTAACATTTTTCCATGTTTGTTGTCCATGATCTCGCCTTCATTCTTGTTGGTTGGGTCCGGAACCGAGCATCAGTTCTGACTTGGCTGCATACTAAAGCTCAAGAGCTCTTACTGGCTTGAGGCTACACTATATCTCATGATGCCTAGCAGCTGTTCCCCGGATCTCGTTTGAGAACTAACACTAGACTATACTAACTCATCCCATGAAAACAAAATGGAATAGGTGTGCTGTCCCTACACTGAAACAGGTGTGAAGAAAGTCAGGCACCTATAGCCAGTATATAGTTCCTCTCAATCCTCTCAGAAGGGGAAAGTAGGGTGGGTCACAAGAATGAAGGCGAGATCATGGACAACAAACATGGAACATGATGGTGAGTACATAATTTCTTTATGTTATGTTGTCCTATCTCGACTTCCTTCTTGCTGGTTGGGACAGCATCCTCAGCACCTTCATCTTGGGTGTCTCAAGGGAATAAACTTTTCAGAACTGTGGATCCAAAGGAAGCCCTGTTCCGGGAGGCCACATCTAATTTGTAATGAGTAATAAATGTATAAGGGTTGACCATGTGACAGCTGCACAAATTGAGTCCAAAGGGAGTTTAGCTTGGAAAGCAGTAGAAGTAGCCATGGCTCTAGTTGAATTACCTTTAATTTTGCCTGGCAGCTGTTTGTTATGCAGGTTATGGACATAAATGATGGTATCTGTGAGACATTTTGATAAGGTGGCCTTTGAAACTGCAACAGCTTTTTTATTGTCTGAAAAAGACACAAAAAGTTGGTCGGATTTTCAAAATTCTTTGGTCCTATGTATGTAAAAATGTCACTGTCTATGCACATCCAACTGATGAAGCTTGTATTCTGCCTCGTTGCCATAATTAGGGAAAAATACAGGTAACTAAATAGACTGGTTCAAATTGGCCTCAGAACAAACTTTTGGTAGAAAGAAAGGATCCATTTTGAGGGACACTCTGTCTTTATGAAAGATTAAATATGGAGGACAAATAGACAGAGCTTGCAATTCTGATACTCTTCTGGTGGAGGTAATTGTTGTTAAAAGGATTGTCTTCCAAGATAAGAACTTTAGTGAGCACGAGGAGGCTAGTTCAAAGGGAAATGAGGTCAAAGACAATAATACCAAACTGAGGTCCCACGGAGGAGGAGGTTCTCTTAAGGGAGGCCTTAGAAGAAAGGTACCCCTGAGAAAGGCTTTGCATAATCTCCTACATGGTAATTTGAAATAGCAGCTAGTTCCACTCTTACCGTGGCTGCTGATGCACCTTGATCAAAAGTTTCTGTTAAGAATTCAAGAATAGCAGATACAGGAGCTGTAAAGGGATCTATGTTGTTTCTGTCTGTCCAATAAGAGAACCTCTTCCATTTATTTGCATAAAGTTTCCTAGTTGTAGTCTTGTGTGATGAAACCAGAATGTGCTTTACTGCCAGGGATAAATCTGGAAGCCTGTCTAAGACTGGAAGTGGAGTAACCAAGCTGTCAGCTTGAGATTTTGAAGAAAGGGGTGGAGCGTTTCTGACTGATGAGTCAGGAGGTCCGGCACTGGGTCCAGAATCCAGGGCTCCTCCAGAAGATGGGGCTATAGGAAGGGAAACCAAATTTGTCAAGGCCAGTAAGGGGCAATGAGAATTAGTTTGTGACTCAACAACTTGGCTTTCTGGAGTACCTTGGGTATTAACAGAAATGGAGGAAAAGCATACAGAAGTCCCGGGGGCCAATCATCTAGAACTGCATCCCTTGATGACTCCCCTGGAGGGGGGACCAGGGCCAAGTAGCTTTTGCATTTCATGTTGATGGACATGGCAAATAGATCGCAACAAGGCTGGCCCCACTTGCAAAAAATTCTGTTCACAATCTTTTGATTCAGAGACCACTCGTGAGGCATAAGGATCGCTCTGCTCAACCTGTCTGCTATTACGTTGGATTTCCCCGGGATATGTGTTGAAGTCAAAAAATGTTGAGAAGAAATTGCCCATTGCCATACTCTTTGAGCCTCCTGACATAGGGTGTAGGATTTGGTTCCCCTTGCTTGTTGATGTACCATACCACTGACATATTGTCTGTTTGAACTGCAATAGTACCTGTTGGTAGAGAGCTGTGGAATGCTTGCAACGCCAGAAGCATCGCCCTCATCTCTAGGACATTTATGTGCAAGTGGTACTCGTGTTCCTGCCAAGTCCCTTGGACCGTCTGTCCCAGATAATGACCCCCACCCTATCTGGGAAGCATCCGTGGTCACTGTGGCTACGAGATGGGGAAGTACAAATGGTATGCCTATAGTTACCTGGTTGAGTGAAGCCACCATTGTAGGTCCTTCCTGCAGGTGTTTGTGATGAGACTTTTGTGGGACATAGGCAACTCCTGCATAGACCACTGGGAAAAAAGAAGCCACTGTAATATTTTCATGTGTAGACATGCCAATGGGACTAATATGATTGTCGCTACCATTGAACCTAGGATTTTGAGGACAAATTTGGCTTGTACTTTTTTCTTCTTGATTAGTATGGAGACTTGGTGGTGAAGTGTCTGTACTCTTTCGTGAGGCAGTTTTGCCATCATATTTCTTGTGTCTAAGTCTGCCCCTATAAAGGTAATATGCTGAGATGGCAACAAGGCAGATTTTTCTAAATTTACCATAATTCTCAGCTGAGAGCAGAGATGAAAGGTGGAGTCTCTTCTTCTGGTTAGTAGATGCTTAGTGGTGGAGGTCAGGAGCCAGTCGTCTAAGTATGAAAACAACCGGAATCCTTGACACCTCAGGTGAGCCGTTACTACTGCCATGCACTTGGTAAACACTCTGGGGGCTGTAGTGAGACCAAAGGGCAGAGCTCTGAACTGGTAATGACTGGCTCCCAGCCGGAAGCGCAGATAGCTTCTGGATTGCCTGTCCATCTTTACATGGTAGTATGCATCATGAAGATCTATCGAGCACATCCAATTGTCTTTTCCCAAAAAAGGGAGTGTAGACTGCAGTGTTACCATCTGGAACTTCATCTTTTTGACTGACTTGTTTAGTCTGCTGAGATCTAGAATTGGTCTCCAGTCCCCTGTCTTTTTTAGAACTAAAAAGAACAATGAGTAAATTCCGGATCCGACTTGGTCTGCGGGGACTTCTTGGAAGGCTCTTTTTTCTAGCAACCTTTGGATTTCTAGGATTCCTTGATCCCTTTGACTGGCTGGAATGTCTACTATGGACTTTGATGGGAGAGGTGAATGGGAGAAGGGAATTTTGTATCATCTGGATATGATGGACTATACCCATTGGTCTTGAGTTAAGTCTAGCCAGGCTTTCAAGTACTGTGATAATCTCCTCCTGACTGCCTCCAGAGGTGGGCAGGCAGGCCTCCTTTCAAAAGCACTGGAAGGGTCGACCCAAGAACGTATCTCTGTCACCCTTGCTCTGCAGACTCCCTCTGCCATGTGGGTGGTGTCTTCCATTGTTATTTCCCCCTCTGCCCCTGGGGGAAAATCCCCATGAGTGTCCAGTGAGGTACCTTTAGATTTCCAGAACCACATCATTCCACTGTTCTGGCCATTGGGATAGGGCCTTGTTGGGACAGACAAATGTACTCCCACAGCAGAAAGAGTCTTGCCATCCTGCTCACTCCTGGTTAGGGTCTCTTTCACTTTTGGCCTGAACAGGGATGAGCCATCAAAAGGGGTATCAATAAAGAAAGACTTGAAGGGTTCAGCAAAATCACAAAGATGCATCCAGGAATGTCTCCTCAGAGCTATTACTGTGCCTGCTGCCCTATTCACTCCATCAGCTGCATAGGAAATGAGGTGCATGGATGAGTTAGTAATAGAGGTTAAGGTTGCAAGCTGAGAGTTAATTTTGTCAGACAACCCCTGAGCTGTTGCACCTTGTAAGGTATTTCCTAACTCTTTAAGGAGATCCCTCTGCGAGTAAAACAGGATAGGTAGTTCAGCAACCTAAGGATAAAGGCTGCTGAAGAAAACATACACTTCCCGTATCTGTCCATCGTACGAGATTCCTTATTCCGTGGGTGGACAGATGCAGACGTTTCAGTGAGTTCCTTCTTAGTGGCCACTGCCACCACCATAGCATCTACCAGAACTCCTTTTGTTAGAAACTGTTTGTCCTCCAGAGCTGTGATAAATTTGTTTGGCCTCCTCGGAACTGACTCCACAGACTCTGGAGAGCCCCACGTCTTCTGACTGACCACACCCAGCAGCTGGTCAAAAGGCAGAGTCACCCAAGAGGTGGAGGGTCAAGAACCAAAAGCCTCCAGGTATACCGACTCATCCTCAGAAGGGGAAAGGGCTTCCCAGCCAGCTCTCTGTTTCAGGATCTCTAAGATGTCTGAAAATAAGACATCCTCAGAGGGTGACCGTGTGGATCCTTCCGATTCCTGTAAGTCAGTATCAGACATGACAGACTCAGGGAGTCTATGTGTTTCCTCTTACACTTTCTCTTCCGAGGGACCTCTTTGGTGGATGTTCCGGAGAGGTTTCAGAAGAGAGGGCTTCACCCATTGGGGCATCCTGGGGCATTGGTTCTCTATGCATGGGTTGGAGGAGTGATGTAGAGGTTGACACTGGGCCCTTAGGGGAAAGAGTAGCTGTAGCCAAGCATGGAGCAGTCTCAGAGGAAAGCACACTTCTCATCACCTCAAAGACACCCCAATACGGGGCAGAGAGAGACTCCTGGTCTGAGGAGATCTCCACTGAACCAAGGACGTGTTTCTTCTTACACTTGCACTTTCTCTTCCAAGGGACCTCTTTGGGGGATGTTCCGGAGAGGTTTTGGAAGAGAGGGCTTTGCCCATTGATGCATCCTGGGGCATTGGTTCTCTATCCATGGGTTGGAGGAATGATGTAGAGTTTGACACTGGGCCCTTGGGGGGAAGCGTAGCTGTAGCCGAGTGTGCAGCAGTCTCAGAGGAAAGAACACTTCTCATCACCTCAAAGGCACCCCGATCCAGGGCAGAGAGAGACTCCCAGTCCAAGGAGATCCCCACTGAACCAAGGACGAGGGCTCCGAGGCAGATGTTGGCACTGAACTGACCTGCGCCAAAGCTCCGGGTGGAAGAGTCGGATCCAACAAGGGTCCGGTCCTAATCCCCCCGGAGCAAATGAGGGAATTTTTGCCCCCAGACCCTTCGACAGAAGAGGGTATAGAAGTGAGTCGAAACTAACATCAGCACCAAAACTTCCAGAGTGGACTTCAGAACTGAAGGTTCCACCACAAGGACTTCCAGGCACTCTGGCTCCAAACTCAACTGAGTCGGAGGAGGAACCAAGGGTAAAGACACTATTGGAGTCAGCTCCACGACCTTCTGGGCTGGGCTGGAAAGAATTTTTGTCAAGGCCAGTGTACGAAGCAACTTTCTCACCACTCAGTCCACATCATCATCTGAAAGGCTCTGAGAGGAACGAGAGGAATGGGAGGTCTTATGGCTACCAGCCACAGATTGAAGTAAGGGAGACTGCAGCACCGACCAAATTAGTTCCAATGATGGTGACCGGCTTCTCTTTTTACTACTTGATGGCTCCAAAGACACAGGTGGAGCCAAAGTAGATTTTTGTTTGTTGGAACCGCTAGGTATCGGTTCCGAAGAAATAGGCTGATTGTGTCTCTTCGAAGACTCCGAGCCTGGAGCCGAAGAAGTTTTTAGAGTTTTGTCTACGGTTTTTGAAGCCTGTCTGCCTTCAACTGTATTAAAGGGTCCCTTCAATAAACCCCAGAGAATAAGTTTGTTTTTCCTTTCCTGCAGGACCCTGGAACTGAACCCATGACAGATCGAACAGGAATTCTGCAGGTAGATGGTGCCTAGACAGTACACACAGCTGGTGTGACCATCATTAAGGAACATTTTCTGTATGCATGAGTCACACTTTTTAAATCCTGACTGCTTTACTTCTTTAGACATCCTGACGCAAAGGTTCTAAGTCAAGAAAAAAAACAGTAACTACTTTGGTAACAAACTCCACTTCACAATAAGCAAGGATAGTGAGGCCTCTATATATAAAAGATACACATATATATATATATATATATATATATATATATATATATTTTTTTTTTTTTTTTTTGAAGAAACACAGGTGTAGGGAAGAAGAAAAAGTTAGAGGAGGGTCTCTAACTTAAATGACCCACTCCCCTAACTGAGGAGATGCCTCTAACTTAAACGGTGAAAATGGAATGAGGAAAAGAGGAGAGGAAATCCTCTAACTAAAACAGATTCCTCTGGGCAGTACCAAGTAGGCCTTAAGAAGGAAGAAGAAGTTCAAGTTAAGTCAATAACCAGGGATAGAAAAAAGACTTGCTGAAAGAAGGAGAATTACATTGTGTAAAGGTAAAGAGCAGTTAGAAAATTTACTATAACTACAATGAAATACTAACAAATTAAAGTCACTTAGCCTGAGCCAGTGAAGAACAATCCTGAAGCTGCAAGCGGCAAATGAGATCTGGTGAAGAGCTGCTAGGCATCATGGGATATAGTGTAGCCTCGAGCCAGTGAGAGCTCTTGAGCTTTTAGTATGCAGCCGAGTTAGAACCGATGCTCGGTTCTGGACCCAACTAGCAAGAATGAAGGTGAAATAGGACAATATAACATCATATGTTTCTGGTAAACTACTGGCAAGTCATTAAAGTTTGAGGTTAGAAAATCATGACAGAGATTTGAGTGTCACACTTCATACCCTTCAGAAAACACATGCTAATGCAAATCCTGTGTCACAGACTGTATGTATGCACATATATCTTGCAAATACACCTGCTCCAGCACTGACTCAGTAGCTCAGTCTGTTAAATGCCTTGCATGTAGTGCATTTTGCCACCCACTGTCTTGGGTTCAAATCCAGTGTGTTACACTTCAATTACATTTTTGTGAATACAGAAAATAATGACTGAGTCATGCAATTTTAACCAAAGCAGGTTGCTGCTACTGAATTAACTGCTACCCATGTTTGCAAGTCAAAGGCTTGTAGGTAGGGACACGCTGCACATATTCATATAGCATAACTATATGTCACCTACTAATCTCTGACTGGCACTGTTACATAACAGATGGACCTTAAGCGCATGCCTCAACTGGACTGTTATGGGTACCTCACCCTGGCTCTGCTGTAATGACAGAACTGACAGTGCTCCCTCAGTGACACATACAGCTTGCTGTCCTCCAAAGTGTTCAAACTCCCCCTATTTGTCCTAGGCTGTAGCAGCAGCTGCAACCTGCAACATATGCAGCTGTATGTTAAGCTACCTGCTACAGACCTAACATACCTCACAACTTCCTAGAACAAGGGATCCAGACAACACCCATACATGAAGAGGTGGGGGGCAAAGGTCGAGCTACAGGGACATGTTTCACAGTTTGGCCCTGCACACATAGTGAGCTCATAGACTAGCAGCTACTGCAGCAGCATGCATATTCTGATGGGTATGACATCTGAAACTCACATGTCTCTTCCCCCTTACTGACCTCAACCCACAGTGTTTAACAATGAACTGCCAGATAATCACAATGTCAGTTGACAATGGCCAAACATAGCATGCAAATCTGTGGCCATACCTCATAAATATCAACAGTGGACAGTATTTGTACCTACCCTCTGCAATGGTGTAGTGTCCGTGTCCATCTCAAAGACTAAGAAAGAGGACAAGGCTTATATGAAGGCCTTAAATATTCCACTCTGGTGCCATGTCATTGGTTAATGAAAGTGCAACCCAGCTGTTTTGGATACAATTAGCAATTCTGAGCTACATATTTGTGCACAGGCAATTACCTGTTAATGAGCATGACTTACAAAAGGCAAGCAACTGCCTATGAGACACAGGTCTGTAAGTTGGTTTACCAAAACAGAGTATGATTTAGGAAGCTTTTTTCTTGAGGATTTATTCACAAAAGGATTATGTCACTCTACCAGGTATGTCATACAACTCCCCAAATAATGGGATGCAGTTATGGGAAATAGGGATTACAACAGTAGGCCTGTAGTACATCTCTGGGAATGACATCTTGGTGATATTCTGCTGTCCAACAGCTACAGACATGCCTTTCAACTGTTCTTGCTGTGAATGAAATCACAGCTGTAGCCCTTTCACTCCCTCCTACAATGGTTGGCTCCTGTACGAAAGCTACTGGGTTGTGAGTTAGACATTTTCACAGTAAGCAAGGGCGGACACAACTGTCATATCACATGATGTACAGTCATTCAGCTCCTCTCAGTCTGTAAATGTCACACAGGAATAGTTCAGACATTGTAAAGGTGTCCCTGACTGCTCCTGTTGTACTCTGGCTAGGTCACTGTTTTGTCAACATTCGTATCTCATCCTTCAGAGCTTTGGCTAACATACCTTGCAACCCCCTACAGCAGGAATTCAGGTCATAGCCATTATTAGTGGGGGACACAGGGCCAACCTCAGTGACAGAGTGTATATATTGGCTGTACAAAGTAAGAGTATGACTAGAGTAACAGATATTACTGTAGCATACATATTTTCTGAGGGTTCTGGCATATTTCATAGTTTCATAGTTTCATAGTTTAGTACTAGGCTATCTGCCCTGGGGCATTTATAAGCCTAGCCATAGTGATGTGGCTTTCGCCACCCCATGTAATGGTACAAAAATGTACAGAATAGATTTAGAATACTGTGCCTCTGTCTAGTAGTGACACAGTGAAGACCCCCTTACATAATAGAATTAGTTTACTGTGCCTCTGTCTAGTAGTGACACAGAGATGACCCCCGGGGTAAACCTATGATCTCCCATCCACTCGTCAAGATTTCTCTTGAAGAGAGTCAGTGAGGGGCTCTGCCTAACATGAACTGGGATTCTGTTCCAGGGTATGGGAAGCCTCTGGGTTATGAATCTGTCCCTCCAGCATGTCCTATTCATATTTGTGCTGAGGTTTAAATCTTTAGCTCTCGTGGTTCTGATGGATTTGGATTTTTTGAGGTGGAGCATGTCCATCAATTCCTGATTGGACATGGCCTTGTACGTCGGGCACAGATCACCTTTGAGTAGGCGGTATGCTACTGAATAGAGCTGGAGTTTCTTTAGTCTGGCAGCATATGACATATGTTGGAGACCCTTGATCCTCTTGGTGAGGTACTTTTGGGGTCTCTCCAGCTGTTGCAAGTGCCGGGTGAGGTACATACCAAATGGGGCATTGTACTCAATCATGGGCCTGATAAGGGAGGAGTATAGGGGTACAATGACTTCCTTTGATCTGGATGTGAATCCCTTCATGATAAGGTGGGCAAGGTAGAAAGTCTTTCTAACCACTTTGGCAACGTGGGTGTCAAATGTGAGGTCACTATCAACTTTGGTCCCCAGGTCTCTGATTACTTTTTCCGTACTCAGTGGGTTACTGTCTATGTGATAATTTGTGGGTACTTTGTTTTTCCCAAAGGGGATGACTATACATTTTTTGGCATTTAGTTTAAGGCCATGACTCCGGCACCAGTTGCCCGTTTCAGTGAGGCCTTTCTGTAGGATGTATGTGTCAGCTGGTGCATCGACTATGGCGCCTAGTTTGCAGTCATCTGCGAACATTGTCAGCCACAACCCTCCCATGTTTGCTTTCACATCTGAGAAATAAATGCCGAACAAGAGGGGTCCCAGGACAGAGCCCTGTGGGACACCACTTGTGACTGGCTTTGAGTCTGACATGGCTCCAGTGATTTTGACTTTATGGGTTCTATCCTTTAGCCAGTTTGCAACCCATCTTGTGACATATGGATTTACATTTAAGCTGTTGAGCTTGTCTATGATGCCTGAGTGGGGTATTGTGTCGAAAGCTTTAGCCAAGTCCAGGTAGGCTGTATGGACTGCTTTGCCCTCGTCAATGGCTCTAGTGACTGTTTCGAAAAAGTCAACCAGGTTCAAAAGGCAGGATCTGCCCTTTACAAAGCCGAACTGGGTGGGATCAAGTGTCTGTAGGTCCCCTATGTCTCTGTTTATGAGTTCCATAAGGATTCTTTACATAGCTTTGCAGACCAGGCTGGCTAAGCTTATGGGGCGGTAGTTACCAGGGTCTGTAGAGGTGCCTCCTTTGTGGAGTTGGACCACTGTTGCTGTACGCCAGTGTTCAGGTACATATCCTGTAGTAAGGCTAAGGTTAAATAGCATTTTTATGTGCGGGTTTAGCTCCTCTTGGAGTTCACGTAGCACGCAACCTGGGATACCGTCAGGTCCCATTGATGCTGTGTTTTTAGATTTGCTGAGGGCGGTTCTCACCTGGACATCTGAGATGATAGGGTGGTTACATTCAGCTGGGATAAGTATTTCTTCTTTTGGGGGAGAGGGCGGGGAGAAATTTGCACTGAACCTGTCTGCCAGAATGTTGGCAATATCTGTGAGTTCAGTGTATTTTTTGTCATTGTGAACTAACTCTGAGCATATCTGAGGGTTTCCGCCCAGGTTTCTAACATAGCAGAAGAAGGCCTTGTGGTTATCTTTAGTGTCCATAGCGATTTTTCTCTCAAAGTTGGCCTTGGATGTTTTTATGAGAGAACGTAGCTTTCTTCTAGTGCTGATCAGAGATGCCTTCTCTTTAGGGGATTTTGCTCTGTTGTGCAGTAGCTTCCTTCTTTTGTTATACAATTTGTTTATGGCTGGGGTCCACTAGACAGGACGCCTGCCCTTGGTGGAGAGGGTCTTGGTTTTATTTGGGATTGCATGATCCATGCATTCTTGGAGATGTCCGTAGAAAGCATTTGTGAAGGATTCAGCATGTCACAGTCAGATTCTCTATATACTGACAACAACCATTAATTATTGGCCAACCTTTTGCCAGACATCCACGTTTGTGCCAACAGGGCCACATATATCAGGCAGACATACACATTCTGCAAACATCTGTGTACTGGCGAGGTATGATGCTTACAGGGAAGATATAGTGCAGCAGGTTTGCATTGCTGTCTGTCATTGTGGCACATTGGTGTTGCTGGACTGTCCCCATATACTTGTAATAACACACACCTATTTGTCTGACAGTGGCTGTATGACACAGTAGTGGGACTTTGCTCATAGGGGACACACCAGAGTAGATGGCATTGATGGGTGTGGATACATACAGCACACTCTGTCATGGCACACAGGGACATAACTGGTATTGCTACTATGTTGGTGGTACCCACAAACATAGTGTGTTGATAGACTGCAGGGTATGACTTGGGAGGTAGTAGTGTATACTGCAGACCATTTTGGTTGCGCAGGGTCTGTACATAGTGGATATCCATATATATGGTCCCCTCTTGTTCTCTTTCAGGTAGGATGTATCGAAGGAGGCACCCACCATTTTCAGATGCTGAAAACAATGTTATCCTGGATGGCCTCATACTGTAGCGTAACATTCTGCAGTCACCACCATCATGAACAATGTGCAGTACTATGGGCTGACTTTGTCACAGCAGTCAACCAAATAGGGCTACAGGACAGAACTTATGAGCAGGTCTGACACTGGGCAACAGATATGGTCAATGCTGCATGGCAAAGGGCTGTATTGTGGCCAGGGACTGTGCAGCAGAACAACCACTCTCGGCCACAGAGGAATTCCTGACAAACCTGGGAACAACCACCAGCTCCCAACCATGCATCACCCCATACATCATGGAGGTGGGTGCCACAGCATCCACATCAGAGGAGCATCCAGGTAGGCTTCCTGTGTTCATCACTGTAATACTTTACAAGTCATTGTGGCAGCTTCTACATACCAGTACATGGGTGTCAGGTCTATCTGCATGGGGGGGGGGGGGTTGGTTTTAATGCACAGTTGTGCACACATACTCAGAATGTCAGCAATGTAGGCAGTATCACATTAGCTACTGTACATATTGATATACACACATATTACCATTTAACAATGCCCCATGTGGTATTGCTGACAATACCTCTCCCTCACATTTCAATAGGTATGTCAGGTGTGGATGGAGTCCAACGTTCTGTACCTGGTAAGTGTGGTACTGTCATCTTGCGCATCATATATACCCTAAGAATCTTAAGGGCTGCCATTTTGCCCTAGGCACAATTGTTATGCTTAGCCAGAGTACAATACTTGTATGTTCCATTGCAGAGAAGTTAACTGAAGTGCAATGAATGGGTAATCACAGTTGTGTATTTGCAGGAGTTGTAGCACATTTGCACTTATTGCTGAGATAGTCTAGCCAGTCTGCTAAACAGGAGGCAATCACTCACAGATGCCTGTTTACACACAATATGAAGATGGTACATACCTGAGGCAGTGATACTATAACTGGCATAGTATGCTCAAGATTGGTGCACTGTGTTTTAGGTGTAGGTCTATCTATTGCTTATCTCACAGGCATATAGTACTGGCAACATTAACCAGATGTAGCTGCAGTGCTTCTTATAAAGGGCCTATCTTGTCTGTATATGTTGTAGTCTGTTTGTCTGTTGTGCATGGGATCAGAAATAAGATGTGTTATGTGTATTGCAGTTGTACCCCCTCACCTGTATGTGTGTGTTTTTGGATTACCATACATAATAGTGCAGGTAGTAATGTACTTATTTTCTCTTCCTTCTCACAGGTGAACGTGGGGGATGGACTGTGTCCCCCTCACAACTTGATGTCAGTGTCTCATTGGACTCTGATGATGATGGTGGCCATTGTTGGCCATACTGAGGCACAAGTGTGGTTGTTGGGGGCTGAATCTGTCCCTTTTGTTGACATCCCACTTCCTTCCCCATTGTCCCCACACACAATCAGTATGCCTACACATACAAAGTCCCCTGAGGCCACGGATATTGGATAGTCAGAGTGTGGCGACATCGAACAGGAGAGTGTGGCAACTATGGCATCAGTGAGTGTAGACATTGGCCATAGCCAGGGAGCTGGTGAGGTCCCAGACAGGCAGATTGACAGGGGTGCTAGAAGGAGGACAGCTACCCATCCAACACCTGTCACAGGTGTCACATCACTGGTCACCCGATGAATGTTTTGGTCCATCATGGAGGCACAGGCACATTCCAAACACAACTCCGGAAAGATGCTCAGGATTATGGATGCAGGACAGTCTGACATCCGTGACTCCCTCCACCACATTGGTGATGCCATGGATCATTTCACTGATGTAGTGGACAGACAGTGGGGTGCGACATTGTCAGTCCTTGACCGCACATAGTCTGTGCTGGGATATCTGTTTGGAGTCGGGCATTGGACATGTGGACATAGGTCAGCAACACCATCTGCTGAGAGTCCATGTGGCCATGTACACTCACGCTCCCATAGTGGCAGTGCCTCAAGCACTACAGAAGGGAGTGTGCTGTCCACAACAAGACTTGGCAGGCCATGGGCACTTGGTCCTGGGCAGTCCCATGGGGAATAGGGGCCCAGCAGACACCAGTCACCACCAGCTACTAGCACTGCATCTGACACTAGGCATGGTGGTGCCAGTGCCACTCCTGACAGAGCCAGTTCCCATGTTCATAGACAGAGATGGTGAACTGTCCACTCTGCCATGTACGGTCCACAGCTGTCCAACATACACATGTGTAGGGCTTGCACTGGGCTTGACTGTGTACACACACACACACACACACACACACACACACACACACACACACACACACACACACACACACACACACACACACTCAAACCTCACTGTCACATGCAGGTTACCAACAGACACACATGGCACCTCTCCATGTCCCAGCCAGCCAGCACCCCTTCTTGCCACACACACATGCTGTCAACTGTTTGGCACAGCCTAGTACTCTGGCACCACCACACCACACCCTGTGCATGTGATGATACCTGTGTTACATCCCTGCCATCCATACCATTGATGCAGAGACTTGCAAATATGTGTCTGATGCACAGGGTGACTATATTGCATTACATGTAGTTTTGTAGTGCGGTAGTGTTATGCCATGACAGGTGCTATATGCTGGCATGTGTCATGAGTACACATCAAACTTTGTGTACCTTCGCTGCATGATGTTAGATTGGTGATAGTGTTGCAGAATGACAGGTGTCTCACAGAACTGTGTATGTTTCTGCTCCAGGGGGGGTTTGTGGTTAAGCTATGGAGACCTGGTGGCAATACAGTGGCACAGGATGGCCTGGCAGCATAGTAGACATATGGCATCAGCAAGGTATGGCTGTATATGTGTGTTGCTACCTAGGAGGATATCTGTAGAACAGTGTGTCAGGGACAAAAGGGGCAGTCAGCGTAATCATGCATGCATATTCTGTGACAAGGCCTGCTACCCTTGATTCATGTCACCTGGGTATTCTGTACATACAAATGTAGGTGGTGGCGGATAGCATTTATGCCTAGGTAGATGTGGGCTATTTAGGGCCTGCAGCTACTGACAAGGCAGCAAAATGTATGACAATTGTACACCCATATGGCCATATAAGTACTGCTGCATGGGAATATATTTGTACACTCACACACACAGAGTTGCTTTTATTGAGATTAGAACCCCCACCTATCTATTAGTATACACTATATCACTAAGTATGTATTGCATGTGCCATGGAGCTTATCTGGTTTGAGATTGTCAGCCAGTGCTGCTAAGGTGGATGACATCAGCAAGCCTTGCAACTGAGGCCAGTGGGGAAGCTAGCAGATAGTCACAGGGCCTTAAAATGTATAACCATTGCACAGAGATAGGTGAGACAGGCATGTGTACACTTCTGCAAGGGGATATATTTACACAAACACACACACACACACACACACACAGTTGCCTCTTGCGAGATTAGAACCCCTACTTATCTATTAGTATACACTATACACACAGTTGCCTGTTGCAAGATTAGAACCCGTACCTATATATTAGTATACACTATAGCACTAAGTATTTATTCCATGTGCCACAGCGATTATCTGTTTTGAGATTGTCAACCAGAGCTGTTAAGCTGGATGACATCAGCAGGTCTTGACAGGAAGGCCAATGTTAAGGAGGATGCTAGTCACAGGGCCATAAAATGATTGACCATTGCACAGACATAGGCCAAATGGGCATGTCTGTACTTCTGTAAGGGAAATATCTACACACACACACACACACACACACACACACACACACACACACACACACACAGTGGCTGATGTGAGATTAAAATCCCTACTTACCTACTATTACACACTATAGCTCACAGTACTTATTGCACATGCCACTGGTTACATCTGGTGTACATGTGGCTGCAGCCACAGTACTTGTAGGCTTAGCAAAGTAGCCTTGTATTACACAGCATGTGTGGCCTGCAGAGTGAACCTGCTTTATGTTGTTATTGTATCTACTGTCCTAGCAGTGGGGTAACTCTTAGTACCCCTACTATGTGTTTACAGTTACCAGTATCACCATTTCTGGCTGGTTGCAGTTTGCTAGGTGGACAATTACACCACCTGTTCACCATTGTCTGTCTACAGGATGACATTCCACAGGCACAGGGTCTGTGGTTGGGCAGATTCTGTCATTATGCAGCCTTGGTCTGTTACCATCAGACAACTGTTGTGTGTGTAGGTGCAGATAACCCCAGCATTCTGCATGTATGTGTGGACATTTGTACATCCCTACACACATATACACATGTATATATGTAACTGTGTTAAATACATATATGTGGAGGGTGCACATCACTCTACACATTTATGTAGCTCTCTCTCTCTCTATATATATATATATATATATATATATATGTGTGTGTCTGTGTGTGTCTGTGTGTGTGTGAGTGGGATAGGCAGAGACAGATACATATACTTAGCTGTCTATATGCACAGACATATTTTCACATATCAGTTCTATAGGCAGATGAGGCATCAGACATGGGCTCAAGCTAGCTAAGTGTAGGAGCATGCTCTGTGTGACTATCAGTACTTACAAGGCGACTCCAGGCCAGACCTACCTGAACTCCAGTCTGGGATTTTGTGTGCTGTAGCCAATTGGTTACTGCAGCTGATTTAGCAGTCCAGCACCTCCCTGATGTTTTGACCAAGACATTCCCCGGCTGTGTGCTGAACGTAATATATGATTGATACCTATCAACTGTACAGATTGTAATAAACTGTACAGAGTTTTGCATCATATGTTTGGGATGTTTTACACAGCATTCATAGGTTCATAGGCTCTTAGGATGACACTAGACTATTGGCCCAGAGGCCCTTATATGCTTAGACAAGAATTTTGCCCATGTTCCCTCAAAGTCAGCACCTGTTTCCCCTGTCCATCAAGGACACAGGTGGGATCCCAGGGGTATATTTTCTGTTTTCCAACCAGTTGTCCAGGTGCCTCTTAAAGTGGGCTAGAAAGATACTCTGCTTGACATGGAGAGGGAGTCTATTCCACAGATGGGAAGTCTTTGGGACACAAATCTATCCCTCTAACAAGTTCTAGTAATGTCACAGACCAAGTTAAGGCCTTGCATGCAGGTTGCACAAGTGGAGTTTGTCTTATAGATATGCAGCAACTCCATCAAGGCTGAGTCTGAAATGGGCTTGTATGACAGACACAGGTCACCCCTGAGCAGTCTGTATGAGACTGAGTAGAGAGACAGGGCTTTTAGCCTATCTGTATAGGACAGTTGTTTGAGACCCTGGATTTTCCTGGTCAGGAATCTCTGTGATCTCTCCAACTGCTGCATGTGCTTGGCAAGGGGGGGTTGTGCTTGATAATGGGTCTGATAAGGGAGGAGTACAGATATGTTATGACTTCCTTGTTTCTGGATGAAATACCCTTATTTATGAGGTGGACCATGTAGAAAGTCTTCCATACAATGGAGGCAATGTGGTGGTCAAACGTCAGGTTGCTATCAGCCTGGGTGCCCAAGTCCCTCACGACTGATTGCATGCTTAGTACACTGTCATTAATGTGATAATAAGTGGGGATGAGTGGGGATGACATTTTCCTCAAAGGGGATAATGATGCATTTCTTGGCATTCAGTTTGAGGTCATGCTTCTGGAACCAGTCATTAGTTTGGGTAAGGCCCTCTTGGAGGATGTGCACATCACTAGGGGAATTTAAGACAGTGCCCAGCTTGCCGTCATCTGCCACAGACCCTGGTTTTGGCTTGCAGCTCAGAAAAGTATATCCCAAACATACGGGTTGATGCCTAGCTGTGAAAGTTTATCTATTATGCCCGAGTGGGGAATAATGTCAAAGGCTTTGACTAGGTCAAGGTAGGTGGTGTGCACCGTCTTCCCCTCGTCCATAGCTTTGGTGACTGTTTCAAAGAAGTCAACCAAGTTTAACAGGCATGATCTCCCTTTGACAAAACCAAACTGTGTGGGGTCAAGTGTTTGGAGGTTGTCAATGTCCTTGTTTATAAGGTCCATGATAATAGGTTCCATTGCCATGCATATCAGGCTAGTTAGGCTGATAGGCCTATAATTGCCCATATAATTGTGATTTTCTGGTACATCAGTGGCAAATCATTATAGACTGACATTAGGAAATGATGACAGACATGTGAGTTACTGACTCCATACACACCAGGAAATTCATGCTACTGCACAACCTGTTATTCTCTGAACTTCTCTACATTTGTCTGGCAACTAGTTAATCCTTCTCCTTATATTTGGGCCTTTGTCCCACTCCTGTTCATGGCTCTGTCCAGATTTACTGCTCTAAGTGGTTGTAGGTATGACTGGCTGTGGTACATGATGTAACACCACACACAGGGTGACAATCTTCACACTTCTCACTGTACATGTTTTAGTAGGATGTCCAGCATTTCACCCCATATGTCTGCTCTCTTCCTCACACAGTTGTGTTTTCCAGTAATATACTACTAAATGGAGCCCACTGAATTGTTGTAAGCACTGACACAGTTAAGTGATGGCCTTTACATCCTGCTGCTAATCTGACCTGTTGCAACCTGCTGTTATACTAGCCACCTTCTAGGTTACTCAGAGCATGTATAATGTCTGTAGGTTTGGCCCGCTGTCCTTCCATTGTCTCTGGCTTTATCCAGCTTACCTGCAGTAACAGATTGGGGCATATTGATAGTCTGTGGGACTCCTACCACAGGAGTACCTCACATGCAAATGTAGGTGCTGCCAGCTTCGAACCATGAACACTATCAACCATGCTAATGTACTTAGCCCACTGAGCCACACCAGCCACCAGAAAGTGAGGTTTAATTCCTCATGCTATCAACAGCAGACTGACATACACTTTGACCCCTCCATATTGTGGAAAATAGAAAATGTAGCCAGGTTGTTTGAGACAGCCCTGGGATTGTGTGGTCTGCTGATATATCCATCCAAGCATGCTGTTATTGCAGTTGTATGAGAACACTGACATGTTGGGGGTAGGGGACTCTAGCATTAACAGTTGTGTGTCTGTCCTATGTCCCCACTGTTTGGCATTTCCCTTGCATACTGCAGTGGGTTTTGTTGCCTTGTGGCCTAATGCATATTATGGGGCAACCAGTATTGGACAGAGTACCATTGTCCCACATAGCTGTTAGTTCTCTGCAAGTAGCCAATTAGCCCACTCTGTTCCCTTGCATACATGCAGCAGGTCCATACATATGCTACCATAGTCTACTAGTACTCCGTGCATTTGTTGTAAAGGAGAGTGACTTACCTTGTGAATGCAATAGTTGAGATACCTGTGTTGCAGGGCTGACTCTGTCTGATGCACGCAGTACACAGCCAATACATAGTAAGATACAGGTTGTGTGGTGTGACTAGCATCCATTTTACTATGTATGTGAGTCAGAGTAAGATGTCAGTCCCTAGGACCCTAGGTTGTCAGTGCATGTGCTATACATTGCCTCTTTGCCAAGGCCAGGGCATACTGGGCATGCCAACATCTGCCTAGAGGGACAGCCTCAGGGGGTTCCTCCTCCAAGTCCCCCTGTGGGTGTGGCTGTGGGGACCTTGGCACTGGTGGGGGCTGTGTGTCCCTTGCCTGTGATGATCCTGCTGCAGCTGTTTCTGCAAGATCATATTTTGTAGCATGGCATACTGTGAACATCTGTGCACATGTGGCTGGAGAGTACTGCAGGGCTCCATCAGATATATCATGGCACTGAAACCATGATTTGAGCAGCCCACATACATGCTCTATTATGTTCCTAATTTGTGTGTGTGCCTCATTGTGGCATTCTTCAGTAGTTGTGTGTGCATCTCTGATGGGTGTCATCATCCACAGTTCCAGTGCATAGCCAGCATCCCCCAGTAGATGGCAATACATGATGACCCCCTGGCAGACATCTGGTACAGCTGTGATGTATGCCAAATAGGGGAGTTATGATAACTGCCAGGGCTGCCAGCACACACACTCATGATAATGCCCTGGGCATTGCACATGACCTAGCAGTTGATGGAGGGATACCCCTTGTGGTTCAAATAGACTCTATTGTCCTCACTGGGTGGTGCTTTGATGTGTACATGAGTGCAGTCTATGGCACCCAGTACCTCAGGATAGTGTGCTACATGGTAAAAGAGATGCATACTGCTGGCCCTCTGCTCAGAGGTGTAGGGTAAATAAATGTGCTCACTGGCATGTGTTTGCATGACAGCCAGGAACTGGTGGAGTACCCTAGATGCTGATGCCTGTGAGATCCCATCATGTCCCCAGTTGGCCTTTGAAAAGTGCCTGTAGCTAATATTCTAATGGCTACATATACCTTGTTTCCACTGGGGTGGGTTCCTCTCTGTTGGCTCTGGGTTTGAGTTGAGGGCGGCAAAGCTCAGTGAGTTCTTGTAATATGTCCCTGTCCACCCTGTAGTTCTCTACAATCTCCAACTCATGTAGCTCCTGGAATGTTACCCATAGCCTGAACACTTTTCTCCTTCTCTGTCTAGGCCTATTGTCAGCAGCAGCATCTGCAGTGACCTCAGCATCTAGCACATACAGATGTAGCAGAGCAGTAGCCCCTAGCATTCTGTCAGTTCAAATTCCCAAGTCTGTACTCTAATGGTGCAAAGTATGGGTATAAAATCAGATTGTAGGGTGTGTGCATAATTTATGTAGTCTGCTGCAGATACAGTCTGTGTGACTGGCTAACTATGATACACTCCACCTGCCAGGTACATCACTGAGGGGTCTGAATGGCCCAGTGTAAGTGAAACAGGGGTTATCAGTAATTTATACATGACTGGCTTTCACAGGCTATTTCCTTTTCTATCTAACTGCCTTCCCTGCTAAGCACAGTGGTGCAGCACACAAACATACTCAGACCAGCTAAAACAAGTGTTCCAATGCTAAACAAAGCTTAGCAGCACTGGACACACACCCCTGTTTAGCTGAGAGGCACGCCGCACAAATGGGTGCCGCTGAGCTCCAGTTTACTTAAACATATAGTGACACACTCCCTTTTGATGTCAGCTAGCTCTCCTGTGGACACCAACACAGTTCTGGGGCTACACAGACTTTATCTGTGGACACGGTAACCCATTTTTGCTATTCAGTAACCCCAGCTCATTTGCATACAGATCCGTGCACACAACCTGGATACTACACTATTCCAGGGTCTGCCTCCTTAGCAACCACAGAAATCTACCATTGTGCATACTCCATGCAGGGACCTATAATGCATTATTGTCACATATTTTTTTATTTTTCATTTTTAAACTTTTAAATATGTTTTTTGCATAATGTCATGTTTGCACTCTGCTGCGCACCATGCAAACATAATATGGGCATTAAAAAATAATTATTTTAAATTATTACCCATAACATTTTGGACACAGAGGACATAGGTTTGCACATATCTGTGTCTACTATGCTATTGCTGACTTTCTAACTGGGCTTTTATAGCCTCTGTTCACTTTTTAATTTCTTGTACATGGAATTTTTCCGTGTACACTTCAAACACCAACACAAGATATGCATGACTGCCTATCTGCTTGCTGGATTGCTCTACACCCTCATTTGCATGCATTTCACCTAGTTATGAGGTGATTTGCATGCCACAGACACTTCCATGTTGGCATGCTTGTGCACACCCCTCAGCTCTGTTTACTGGATTGCATGGCTGCTTACTTCTGTGTAAGCTCTGTGCTACTATGTCTACATGGATAATCAATACGTGTAAGACTTTATTGAATTCCCCCCTAAGTCTTTGTCCTGTCTGGAAATGTATTTCACTATTATGGCTCCTGGATTTCAAGTTTTCTTGTTTGATTTTGTTGCTAATAGGGATCTGTGTGCCCTCTCTATACCATATGGTAGGGAAGGTTTAAAGTTTTTGAAAATCCAAGAAGGTAAAATTTTTACTATGTTTTCTCCCTCTTATTCTCAGGAACTCCATATATTTGGATATTGTTCCTTCTTGCCCTATTTTCAAGGAACTCGTTATTTTGTTTTAAAATGAATTAAATGTTGCTTTCTCCTTCAGTCAGTCTGCCATCTAACTCGGTGAGTCTTCTATGGCATATATTTGAAGTTTTTGCCATTTAACTACTTTATTTATTAATTCTATCTGCTTTTTACAGTCCTCTCTGATTGTTCCCCAGATTTAATAAAATCCGTATAAGCATAGTGTAAAGCCTACAAGGAAGGTCCCATGGCTGTGTATGCAGTACCCCCTCGGTAGCATGCCATACATATTAATGAAGGCACATTACTGAGGGAGAGCCATGTAACATATTATTGACTCAGTGTAGGGAATGTGTTACTGTGTCTGGAGATGAGTAACACACCCCCTGCACTGTGAACGTGCAGTATATCAATGTATGCATATGTGTTAAATCTATTTATTTATTTATTTATTTTATGTTTGCTTGGCATGCAGCAATTGACATGTGCCAGACATCTAAAAATAGAAACCGGATACATTCAATTATGAATGCAAAGGTCAAGTTTAAGCATAGCTTAGTGGGTTTGCGCAGCATGCTGTGGTGCTCAACAGTGCTTAAACATAGTAGAGAGGTATATGTAAAAGTATAGCAGAATTTTACATGTCCACATAGGCAATTTGTTAGAGTGACAGCCTTATGTGCAGTAGGTGCAGGGTTTGAATACACAGACAGATTATTAAGCATTTATTTTGCAAATAGAAATTATGTAAATTATTTTTAAATCCTGTTTTGCTGTGCTCAGGTAAGCTCTGCTAAGCACAGCTAAGCCTTGCCAAGCAGTGCTTAAACAAAGAATGTTTTAGCACTGCTTAGCTGGTATCTGCATTGCTAAGCAGGGCAAAGCACTGCTCAGCCTTTACAAGTCTAAGCACTGCTCAGCTCAGCTAAGCTGGTTTGTGCACCACAAAGCATTGCTAAACATTGGCAGTTTAAGCACTGCTGAGCTCAGCTAAGCCAGTTTGTGCAGTACCAAGTGACACACCGCATTTTTAAAAATGGCCCAATGATGTGCAAGGGTGGGAAAACAGGTGCAATGCAACAGGTGGGAATATAGCATAACTTGGAGTTTGAACTGTGCAGGAGCTATGGCAGGTGTTTGAGAGGCTGTGTGCTTCTGGACACAGCAGTGGGGCATTCTGGAGTCCAGGGTCATGGTTGGACTCCTAGTGAAATACCATGAAGTCCGGCTGCTGCAGGGTCAGTGCCAGGGATCATAGTATAATTCAAAGGCCTGGGACCAGCTGACACATGATCTCACCAGTGCAACAGATATCTCCAGCATAGGTGAGCAGGTCTGCCACCATTTTGATGATCTGAAGTGGGTGAGGAGGGGACGTCTGGACACCTGGGTCCAGGATGCTTAGGACGGGAATGCCCCACACATTTGTATGTACTGTCAGAATTGTTTTACCAACACCTAATATGAATGTGTGATAGACATGTACACTTCTCTCCCTACAGCTGCAGAGGAGAGAGCTCACAACCTAGAGGCCCTTGCAGGGTGCCTGGCTAGATTGCATCATAAGTGTGATGAGTACAGATAAATTTACACTCTATACACAAGATAGAGTAATTCATAGGTTCATAGGTTCATAGGTGTGTAGTAGGCTAATGGCCCTGGGACCTTTACAAGCCTAGTTATAGTATTACCCTGGCATAGTGTTACCCAAACTTAGTTCCCAGTACCTCTGTCGAGTAGAGCCACTGGAGTTATCCCAGGGTGAATTTTCTGTTTTGCATCCACTCATCAAGATTTCTGTTGAAGAGGATCAGTGAGGTGCTCTGCTTGACATGTATGGAAAGTCTGTTCCATAGCATGGGCAGTCTCTGGGTTATGAACCTGTCCCTCCAACATGTTCTGTTAATTGTGGTAATGAGGTTGAGGTCTCTGATGCATGTGGTGTGGAAGAATTGGGATTTCTTTAGATGTAGCATTTCTAACAAAGCTGGGTCAGACATGGCTTTGGATCACCTCTAAGTAGGTGATATGAGACAGAGAATAGTTGGAGTTCTTTGAGTCTGTCCATATAGGACAAGTGTTTAAGGCCTAGAATCCTCTTTGTGAGGTACTTTTGCAGCCTAACCAGTTGTTGCAGGTGTCTAGTGAGATACATGCCAAATTGGGCATTGTACTCGATGACTGGCCTAATGATGGAAGAGTAGAGGGAGACAATGACCTCTTTCTTCCTGGATGCAAAACCCTTATTAATGAGATGTGTCACACAGAAAGACTTTCTCACCACAGTGGCAATGTGGTGATCAAAAGAAAGGTTGCTGTCAACCTGTGTCCCCAGATCTCTAATAACCCCTTCTGTGTTCAGTGGACTACCATCAATGTGGTAATTCATGCGAACTGGGTTTTTCCCAAAGGGGATGATGACACATGTTTTGGCATTGAGCTTAAGGCCATGGTTCTGACACCAGTCGTTGGTCTCAGTGAGGCCATTCTGTAGGATGTCAACATCACTTGGGGAGTTAATAGCTCCAACTTGCAATCGTCTGTCAACTTTGTCAGCCAGAGTCCCTTCGTGTTGGCTTGGACTTCAGAGAAGTAGATACCAAACAGGAGAGGACCCAGGACCGAACCCTGTGGGACTCCACTCATGACTAGTCAGCAGTCTTACTTGGAGTCAGCTACTCTCACACTGTGGGTTCTATCTGTGAGCTAGTTTGCAACCCACCTAGTGATATAGGGGTTGATGACAAGCTTAGTGAGTTTTTCTATGATTCCTGAGTGGGGAATGGCATCAAATGCCTTGGCCAGATCAAGGTAGGCTGTATGAACCACCTTGCCTTCATCCACAGTTCTGGTGACTGACTCAAAGAAGTCGACCAAGATGAGCAGGCATGATCTACCCTTCACAGAAACAAACTGTGTGGGATCCAGAGTTTGGAGCTTCCCTATATACTTGTTTATTAGGTGCATGATGATGTCTTCCATAGTTTTGCATATCAGACTCATTAGGCTAATGTCTGTAGTTGCTCCTCCTTTGTGGAGAGGGATGACTGTAGCAGTGTGCCATTTGGTAGGGACAAAGCTTGAGGTGAGGCTGTGATTGAACAGGGCACACAGGTGAGGTGCCAGTTCACTCTGTAGTTCATGTAGAACACAACCAGGGATATTGTCAGGTCCCATAGAAGCCGTATTCCTGGCATTGGACAGTGCTGTTTTAACCTGTGCAGCAGTAATACTGGGTGCCTGGCAATCTACTGGTATTGTGATTGGTCCTTTGGGGGGGGGGTAAAGTTGGCACTGAATCTGTTCGCCAGTATACTGACAATATCTGTTGGCTTGGTACAGGTGGTACCATTGTGCAGTAGCTCAGAGCAAA
Source organism: Protopterus annectens (assembly GCF_019279795.1). Classification (NCBI taxonomy): domain Eukaryota; kingdom Metazoa; phylum Chordata; order Ceratodontiformes; family Protopteridae; genus Protopterus; species Protopterus annectens. The sequence continues at coordinate 579,239,921 of NC_056741.1, read as the reverse complement.
TCTGGGTATCGCCATGCAGATTCGTTACATAACTACAGAAGGCCTCGTGGTTGTCTTTACTATCTGCTGCAATTCTGTTTTCATAGCTAGATTTAGAGGATTTGATGAGGGATCTCATTCTGCATGTTTCCTCCTTCTGTTGTAGAATTTGTTTATGGCAGGAGACCACCAGATTGGCTTCTTTTTTTTGAAGGAGAACATCTTGGTTCTATTGGGTATGGCGCGATCCATGCATTTGTGTATATGTTCGTACAGTGCATTGGTGTATGATTCTGCAATCACGCAACTATTCTCCATTTGCATGGGTGCCGTGAAGTCAGCCACCTCTGTTTTTAGGAGCCCAAAGTTAGCTTTGGAGAAGTTTTTCATGGTGGTTATATTTGCGGGGGGTGGGAGGGATGTGGATTTCCAAGGTGATTAGTTTGTGATTGGATCTAACCAGGGATGAGCTGACTATTGGTGTAGAGCAACGGTCACCCATGTTAGTAATGACCAGGTCAAGGATGTTGCTACCTCTAGTGGGGGTAAGAACGAGCTAGTCCAGGGCATTGGAATTAATGAACTTCAGGAAACATTGGGCAAGTGTATTGGTACATGAGTAGTTTACCCAGTTAATGGACGGGTAATTGAAGTCACCTAGTAACAGAGTATTAGGTTGGACCCTAATATTCTCCAGGGTGGTTAGGAACATGGAGTGCGAGTCTTGGGACATGGTTGGGGACCTATAGCAGGCTACGACCTGAATTGTTGTCTTACCCAATGTTAGCTGCACCTGAAGTATCTCTGAAGCGTTATGTTGGGTTACCAGTCTGGAGGTGTGTGCATCCTTTATGAATATGGAAACACCACCACCTTTGGAGTTTCATTCCAAGTTCTAGGGTCAAAAGGTGTGGAATGAGTTATAGCCTGGTAGTGCAGGGGTGCTTTCTCCTGCCTTGAACCAGGTCTCTGTTACAGCACAAATGTCAATGTTCTCCATTTTAAGGAGTGCTCCAAGTGAGTGCATTATGAGATTCAGTCACTGCCAGTAAGTACATACTGTACAGATTTATGTAATGCAATGAATGTGGACATAGGGCTGTACTGCAATAATTGTCTACTGCAAAGTATAGTGCAATAAAGATTAAAGCATTAAACCTGATAATGTTAATGAAATAAAGATTCTACTGCAATAATTGTGGAATTACAGCTGTATTGCAACACCTGCATTATCCCAAATGTTGTTTAATAAAGACCTGAAAATATGACAATAACTGCATGAAGGTACCCCTAATAAAGCTGTGTTGTGCAATATGTGTGTAAGTAGGGCTGTTGTTCATGAAATTGAGTATAACATCTGCTCTGTAATAACACAAAGAATACCACTAATAGACTCAAGGTTAGCTAAGAAAGAGTGTTATGCTAAGCTGTATATTTACAGCTGTACTAAAAGATATATGCATTATGTAATTCTCTGCACTAACATCTGAAGCAATGCCAGGAACACCCGAGGTATATTGTGTATATCAGAATTGTCTTGTGTTAACCATTGCATTTCAGCTATGCACATTCCTACTCCGAGGTATGGTGCTGCTGGCTAGTATGAAACTGTAATAGCTGTAGACTGAAAATATACTATCTGCAACTGTAGCAAACCCAATACTCCACCTAGTAAGAGTTTATTGTGCATACCTGCATTCTATGTATTAATGTACAGTTTACCTAGTATCGCTATCGTGCATGAATCTCATGCATGTGTGTTCAACTGTCATTGCAGTCTTGTATAAAACTGTACTAGTATTACACGTTTATATTTTGTTTCCAGGTGAGCTCTAGGCAAATATCAGGCAGTCAATAGTCAGCAGTGGCTCAGTAGCTCAGTTTTGTTAAATGCTGTGTCTGATGTACATTTTGCCACTCACAGACCAGGGTTCAAATCCAATGACAAGTACTAATAAATATTACTGAATCAGTTACGTATTGTTAACAGATTTTTTTCCCTACAGGAATTACAGGTAATTGAGTGCAGTAGGCCTTATTATGTGTTAATAATTTGTGTGTTCAGTAGTAACAGACTGTTAACAGCATTGATCAGGAATGTGATAAGACATTAGAAAATAAAGGCAACAAGTACACTTCTAATAAAAGATATTGCAATAATAAAATGTGTAATCTTGGTATGGCTGTGTGCCTGATGTGTCTGTGTATGTTTGCTGACAGTCTGACCCTATGCCTGCCAAAGACGGCATGATAGTTGTTTACTCTCTGTACTGTACAAGATACATGTCTCTCAAGGTCATGCTGTCACAGACTGTAATCACTGTTGCCTAATCCCTCTGTCAGAGATCTATCATCAACATGTTTATGTCAATAGCACAGTCACACTACATCAGTCCACAGTACACCTGAATTGTAACAGTCCTCTGTAGTTGTGTGTACCTGTAGGTGTTACAGCTTGGCCCATACTGTCCCATGCAGATAGCTTGCGAGGTATGTACGTGCTACAACAGCTATAGGGCACTGTTATACAAAAAGCAAGGGCAGACCTGTAGAGTAATTAACAGTACTGTTGCAAACTATATAACCTATACTGGTACTAAAGGACTGCATTTCTCTCTCCCCCCACCCATTATCTTCATCATAATTTACTATTGTTATACATCGGTTATGGTTTACTATTAATAAATGTTGTTCTCTAAACGTTATGTTGGGCCTTGTGTTTTATTATTGTTATGTAATACAATGGTTGCATACTAACATAACATGTTGAATTACCTATATTGTTGGCCTTATGCCATAACTGTTACTGGTATGCTGTTACTATACTGACTGTTATCTCACTTATTGTTGTGTTTCATATACTATGCAATGTTATGTTACTGGGTTATTCGCAATGTTCTGGCATGCTGTTATGACTAACTAAATGTTATGTTCATTACTAACCTATACACATTGAAATACCTCAACACCACAGCTTGACTGGGTAGGCTGGTTCCTTATGATCTGCCTATCCTACCTCGGCCGGCCATGGCACCGGGTCCCAGCATGTCTGAGACCCAAGCCAGCAGTGTCCCCCCTGTTGGCCCTGCACCACCTACAGCTGGAACTACCTCATGGGATGGGGTCTGCCCCCTGGGACAGGGGGTGGAGGGGGTGTTCTCACGCAGGATTAGCTACTGGTGATGGTGCATAGGACAGTGCATTCTGGTTATTAGAATTGCCTGCACCAGATTGAGGGCAGAGTGAACAACCTGGAGATGCAAGGTGGCCCTAGTGCCCGGCCGCCAGAACAGCCAACTTTGGGGCAGTAAAGGAGCAGTGTTGATTGCCAATGGGTGGGGAGCACAGTCGCACTGTTGCTGTCCAAGGTGTTTACCCTCTCATGTGTCACACACCTCCCGTGTATGCTGTCTTGTCTGTCTGCAAATGCAACCTCTCCTACCAGATTACCTCCCCACATGTACCTATACCCCTTCCCCAACATTCCACTCTCTCCTTAAGAAAAAAAAGGCTCCTGTCCCACAAAAAAAAATCTCCCCATACATAGCTCTCCATTTCACACCTGTATCCACTGGACACAATTAATTATTACATGAATTAATCAACACAGGTATGTTGCCCTCACCCCTCTGTCTGGGATGTGAGGCTCCAAATTCCAAATTCTGCACAACCTGCAAAGCTGTTGCTGTACAACAAATGGAAAGCTATGGTCCTTTCATACACCCATCCTGCACATCCCTACCTGTCTTTCAATATGTTTTTCCCCCTGCTTGCCCTCATTTCACCACTTCCTATCACCCCTTTTTTCTTTTCTTTTTTTATAATTAGCGCGGGTTTAAGCAGAGCTAAGTGGTGCAATGTGCCGCACAAACCCACGGAAACCCACTTAAATGTGCCTTAATCATCTTACGTGTTTCTGACAGTGTTAGGTACATCTGCAAAATAATCACCCTTACCACGTCTCAAACCCTGGTCCCTGTCAACTACAACACAGTGCATTAGCCCACTAGGCCACTCAGCTCTGAATTGAAACAGCTGTTTCCACCAGCATATCCTGATTGCCACTGACACACTACAAGTACATATAATGGGGAAATTGGCAGTGTACATGGGACTGTGATTCAGACACTGCACCAGTACACAGCCAAATAAATAATATTGGATGCACATGAGGCTTGGGATAGCAGGTATAGCTGTCAACTGTACAGACAGTTGCAGAATCTCCACAGTTGTGCTCCCTAGGTTTGGCATGATTTTCACAAAAAAATATGTGTCTACTAAACTACTGGCAAGTCATTAAAGATTGAGGTTAGACAATCATGACAGACATTTTAGTGTCACACCTCATACCCATCAGAAAACACATGCTTATGCAATTCCAGTGTCACAGATTGTATGCCTGCCCACATATCTTGCAAATACATGTGCTGCAGCAGTGACTCAGTAGGTCAGCCTGTTAAATGCCTTGCATGCAGTACATTTTGCCACCACAGTCCTGGGTTCAAATCCAGTGTGTTGCACTTCAGTTACATTCTTGTGAATACAGAAAATAATGACTGAGTCATGCAATTTTCACCAAAACAAGTTGCTGCTACTGAATTAACTTCTACCCATGTTAGCAAGTAAAAGGCCTGTAGATAGGGACACACTGCACATATTCATATAGCCTACCTATATCTCGCATACTACTCTCTGGTTGGCACTGTTACATAACAGATGTACCTTAACCACATGCCTCGACTGGACTGTTATGGGTACCCTCACCCTAGTTGTGCTCTAATGACAGAGCTGACACTGCTCCCTCAGTGACACATACAGCTTGCTGTCCTCCAAAGTGTTCACACTCCCCACTATGAATCCTAGGCAAAAGGTAGCAGCTACAGACTGCAACATAAGCAGTTGTATGTTAAGCTACCTGCCACAGGCCTACCATACTTCACAACCCCCTAGAACAAGGAATTCACAGAACACCGATACATAAAGGTGTGGGGGGGGAGGTCAAGTGACAGGGACACATGTCACAGTCTGCCCCTACAAACATTCAGAGCTGATAGACCAGCAGCTACTGCAGCAGCATGCATATTCTGATGGGTATGACATCTGACACTCAAATGTCTCTTCCCCCTTACTGACCTCAACCCAGAATGTTTAACACTGAACTGCCAGATAATCACAAAGTTATTTGATAATGGCCAAACACAGCATGCAAAACTGTGGACATACCTCATACATTTCAACACTGGACAGTATTTGTACCTACCCTTTGTGATGTTGTAGTCTCCACATCTCACTAATGTCCATCTCACAGACTAAGAAAGGGGCCAAGGCCTACATGAAGGCTTTAAATATTGTACTGTTGTGCCATGTCATTGGCTAGTGAAAGTGCTACCCAGCTGTCTGGGGTGCAATTAGCAAGTCTGAGCCACGGTTTGGTGCACAGGAATCACCGGTTATTGAGCATTACCTACAAAAGGCAAGCAGCTGCCTATGGAAAGCAGGTCTGTAACTTGCTTTACCAAGACAGACTGCGATTTCAGAAGCATTTTTCTTGAGGATTTGTGCACAAAAGGATTACATCACTCTACCAGGTATGTAATACAAGTTCCTATATAATGGAATGCAGATGGGGAGGATGCAGTTATGGGGAATATGGATTACAACAGTAGGCCTGTAGTACATCTCTGGGAATGACATGTTGTGAAAGTCTTGTGTCAAACAGATACAGGCATGCCTCTCAACTGTGCCTGCTGAGACTTAAATCACAGCTGTGGCCCTTTCACTCCCTCCTACAATGGTCGGCTCTTGTATGAATGCTACTGGATTATATGTTATATATAATGAAAGTAAGTAAGGGTGGACACAGCTGTCATACCACATGATGTCCAGCCATTCAGCTTCTCTCAGTCTGTGAATGTCACACAGGAATAGTTCAGACATTGTACAGGTGTCCCTGGCTGTCCCTGATGTACTCTGGCTAGCTCACTGTTTTGTGGACATTCGTATCTCATCACTTGACAGCTATGGCTGGCATACATGGCAACCCCCTACAGCAGGAACTTGGGTCATAGCAATTATTAGTGAGGGGGACACAGGCCCAACATTTGCTCATACAAAGTAAGTGTTTGAATACAGTAACAGATATTACTGTAGCATAACTGTTTTTGAGGGTTCTGGCGTGTGACAGCCAGATTCTCTACATTCTGAGAACAACCAGCAATTATTGTCCAACCATTTTCCAGACATCCACATGTTTCTGGCAAAAGGAACACATATATCAGACACGCACACACATTCTGCTAACATCTGTGTACTGAAAAAGTAGGAAGCCTACAGGGAAGATACCCTACAGCATGTTTGCATTGCTGTCTGTCATTTGGCAAATGGATGTTGCTGGACTGTCCCCATATACTTATAATAACACACACCTATTTGTCTGACAGTGGCTGTGTGACATGGCACCAGGACATTGCCCATAGGGGACACACCATAGTAGATGGCATTGATGGGAGTGGACACATACAGCACATGCCATCAGGGCACACAGGGACATAACCAGTAGTGCTACTATGTTGCTGATAGTCACATACATGCTGTGTTGATGACGGCGGGGTCTGATGAGGGAGATAGCAGTGGATAGTGCAGGCCAATTTGGATGTGCAGGGTCTGTACATAGTGGATAGCAACATATGTGTTCCTCTGACATGGTTCCCTCTTCTTGCCTTTCAGACAGGATTTGCAGACAGAGGCACCTGCCATTTTCAGCTTCTGAAAATAATGTTATCCTGGATGGCCTCAGACTGCATCACAACATTCTGCTTTCCAGGAATTGCCAGAATGATGAGCAATGTGCAGCACTGTGAGCTGACCTCATCACAGTGGTCAACCTAGTAGGGCTGCAGGAAAAAAGCTATGAGCAGGTCCAACACCGGGCAACAGATATGGTAAATGCTGCAGGGACTGTGCTGCCACCATTGGAGGGCCTACAGCAGAACAACCACTGTCAGCCACAAAGGAATTTCTGGTGAATCTGGGATCAACCAACAGCTCCCAAGCATCCATCACACCATACATCGTGGAGGTGGGTGCCATGGCATCCACAGCAGAGGAGTGTCCAGGTAAGCCTCCTGTATTCATCACTGTAATAAGATATCAGTCACTGTGGCAGCCTCTGCATACCAGTATACAGATATCAGATCAATCTGCATTGGGGAGGGGATTGTTTTTAATGCACACATGTGCACACATACTTAGAATGTCAGCAATGTAGGCAGTATCACAGTATCTACTGTACTTGTTGATATACGCACATATTATCCTGTAACAATACCACATTTGGTATTGCTGAAAATACCTCTTCCTCACATTTCCATAGGTACATCAGGTGTGGCCACAGTCCAACATCCTGTACCCGGTGAGTGTGATACTGCTTTTGTATGAATCATATATACCCTAAGAATGTTAAGGGCTGCCATTTTGCTGTAGGCACAACTGATATGCTTAGCCAGAGTACAATACTTGTATGTTCAGTTTCAGAGGGGTTAACTGAAGTGCATTGAATCAGTAATCACAGTAGTGTATTTGCAGGAGCAGTAACATATTTGCACTTATTTTTGTGAAGGTCTATGCAGTCTGCTATACAGGTGGCAATAGTATGCTCAAGATGGGTGCACTGCATTTTAGATGTAGGTCTATCACATACACTGACATATTGCTTATCTCACAGGTGTATAGTACTAATAACATTAACCGGACATAGCTGCAGTGCAATGTTATAAAGGGTCTATCTTGTCTGTGTATGTCATATTCTGTTTGTGTGTTGTGCAAAGGATCAGAAATAAGATGCGGAATGTCTAATGCAGTTGTGCCTCTGTGTGTGTGTGTGTGTGTGTGTGTGTGTGTGTGTGTGTGTGTGTGTGTGTGTGTGTGTGTGTGTGTGTGTGTGTGTGGATCACTACTAGAAAGGCTCACCCAAACTCTGCTACACTTTGCTGTGAGGGAAAGGTTAGTTTGCTTTTTATTTGTTGTATTACTTTATTGCCTTTTTTTATTTTGAATACTGTGAATTGTTTTATTTACCTTGTGTTTTATTTGTATTCTGCTTTTAACTGCATATTAAAACTTGAAAAGAGACCACAGCTCTGTCTCTTGTGAGTCAGGCAGAAATGTTTTTCCCCACTCTCCCACCCAGTTACTGTAGTGTTCTTAAACACCACTGTCTTTCTAGTTGCCTTCCCCTTATGTTAATTTGACCATATATATCATTTCCTCTCTGTTTTTACTGGCTTGTGTGAGTAAGCACAAAATTATCATTTTGTGAAATCACCCCCCTTTAACTATTTAAATGCATTGGACATCCTACTGTATTCCATAGTACCAGAATACAAAAGTGACCACCCCCTTTCAGTCTATCTTGCTGTTTTAAAAATAGTGACTCTCCACTAAAACTTAACTTTTTAGACAGGTAAAATGTAAGTTACCTACTTTCACATCTAACTCTTCTAGTGCACACTGCAGTGTTTAGGATAAACCATTTTTTTCATCTTACCTTTAAGCATCCCTGTGACTAGCATTTGCTTTAAAACCTGCTGGAAAGCACTAGGAAGTCTTAAACTGATACAAGCACTCAACTCACCTTGTTAATAAGGAGAAATTAATCATAGGCACTAAACAGCCTATAATTGCAAAGTACCTTGCTAAGGTAAGGGAAAACAGCTCTTGTACTTTACATACAAAAGCACAAAACCAGGCATGTCCAAGGGTCAGCTTCTGGTGATTTCTCCTGTCCACCTGGTGAATCTGGGCATACTGGGGCAATGCAGCAATTGCCTCATGTACACAGACAACCCTCTCATCCTACCACCCAACACTACAACCTGTGATAGATGCACTTACATAGCCAAACTGGAAGCAAAGCTATCTCCACCCAAGATTGTGTTAGACAGTCAAGAGGAGAAGGTTAACACCCGCACTACACCTCAAGCAACATATAGCCCTTTAAACCCACACCACCAACATCCACACATAGCAACACTAAACCCACATATGTGGACACCTTAACAGTAACCTGCCCAAGCAACAAGGACCTCCGAAGCTGAAATGCAAACACCAATCACAACCAAAGTGTTGCATAGCTCACAACATTGTGCCACCCAACAGCCCCTGAGACAAGACAACGTACCCAACACTTTAGTCATAAATGACTCTATAGTCAGGCACACTGATGTCCCACTCACCAGGCTGAACAAGGAGAAAATTACAGTCAGCTGCCTGTCGGGTGCCAGGACCCGCCACATAATGCATGCACTCAAGTAACTCCACAACAAGTACAAATATGACTCTGTCATTGTCCATGTTGGAGTGAATGACTTGAGATATACCTCCCTGGACTACATGAAAAAAGACATGGCAGAGCTCTCGGATCATGCAGCCCAGGCAGATATGACCCTAGCCCTGAGTAGCATCCTGCCTTCACCCAGAATGATACCACCGTATAAGGACAACATGATTGACTTCAACAATTGGCTAAGCTTCTGCTGTCATTCAAAGGGGATCCAGTATCTGTCTGCCTGGGATGACATAATCGACAGACCAAGATACTTTGCCAGAGATGGTCTGCACCTGTTGCCTCTGGGATTCAGGTTACTGGCTAAGGCTCTTGCCACCCCTATAGTGCCATTTTTAGGCAAAGTTCAAAGGACAAAACCACCACCGTAACAGGTACAAGCATGCAAAATCTGAAGGTAATGCTACTCAATGCTAGAAGTCTAAACCTCAAAATGCACTCTCTCAAGGCACTCCTAAAAATGGAGAACATCGATATCTGTGCAGTAAGTGAGACCGGATTCAAGGCTCCAGACAGCACCCCTGCAATACCAGGCTACAGCCCTTACCACATTTTTGGCCACCAAACCAGGACTGAAACACTAAAGGTGGAGGAGTGTCCATATTCCCCAAGGATATTCACAACACCAGGCTAGTTGCCCAACACAATGCGTCTGAAATTCTCCAGGTGCAACTAACACTAGGTAGGACTGCAATCCAAATTGTAGCTTGTTACAGATCCCCCACCATGCCCCAAGATTCTCACTACACCTTTCTAAACATACTGGAAAATATTAAGATACAACCAAATACCCTAATACTAGGTGATTTCAACTAACCTGCCATTAACTTGGGAAACTACTTGTGTACCAACACCTTTGCCCAACAGTTCTTGGAATTCATAAATTCCAACACCCTGGGTCAACTAATCCTTAGTCCCACCAAGGGCTACAATATCCTAGACCTGGTCATTACCAACATGGGAAATTGATGCTCCCCACCTATGGTCACCCCCTCATTGGCTAGGTCTGACCATAAGCTAATCACCTTTGACATCCACATCCAACCCCCACCCCCTAGTAAGGAAATCTCTGTAAAAAACTTCTCCAAAGCCAACTTCATGATACTCAAGTCAGAAGTGACAAAATTCATGACACCCTTGCAGACAGGAACTGAAAGTTTGACTGCTGAATCCTACACTAAGGCACTGTACAAGTACATCCACTCATGCATGAATCATGCCATCCTCAATAGAACCAAGATGCTCTCCTCCAAAAAATGGAAGCCAATCTGGTGGTCCCTTGCCATAAACAAACTTTACAACAAAAGGAAGAAACTATTGCAGAAAAGAGGAAAATGCCAGGATGCAAAAAACTCCCTTACCAGCCTCAATTAGATACTGAGATCCCTCATAAAATCCTCCAAAGCTAGTTATGAAAATAAAATTGCCAAAAATTCCAAAGACAACCACAAGGCATTCTATAGCTATGTCATGAATCTAAATGGCAATGCTCAGATCTGCTCTGAGCTACAACAGAATGGCATTAAATATACTGATCCCAAGGATATTGCCAATATCCTGGAAGATCGATTCAGTGCAAACTTTACCCCCCTCTCACCCCCTAAAGGGCCCATCTCAATACCGAAAGATTGCCAAATTCCAGTAATAACAGCCACACAGGTAAAAAACACACTCTCCAAAGCTAAGAATACAGCATCCATGGGACCAGATGACCTTCCCAGGCTGTGTACTACATGAACTACAAAATGAACTAGCAACTCACCTAAGTGTCATGTTTAATCATAGCCTCACCTCAGGCTTCATGCCCACTGAATGGCGCACAGCTACAGTTATCCCACTCCACAAGGGGGGATCCACCTTGGATCCCGGAAACTACCACCCCATCAGTCTGACAAGCCTGATCTGCAAGGCCATAGAACGTATTATCATGGAACTTATAAACAAAGACATTGGCAACCTTCAAACAGTGGACCCCACCCAGTTTGGGCTCATGAAGGGCCGATCTTGTCTCCTGAACCTGATTGACTTCTTCAAATCATTCTCCAGAGCCATAGACAAGGGTAAGGTGGTCCACACAGCCTATCTGGACCTTGCCAAGGCCTTCAACACCACCCCCCCACTCTGGAATCATAGATAAACTTACTAAGCTGGGCATTAATCCCTACATCACTTGATGGGTTGCCAACCAGCTTACTGACAGAACCCACACTGTAAAAGTAGCCGACTCCAAATCTAGCTCCAGACAACTGACAAGTGAAGTATCTCATGGTTCAGTCCTGGGACCGCTCTTGTTTGGTATCTACTTCTCTGAAGTACAGGCCAACACTAAGGGACTCTGGCTAACAAAGTTTGCAGATGACTGCAAATTGGGAGCCATTATTGAATCCTCAAATGATGTGGATATTCTATAAAAGGGCCTTACAGAAACAGATGCTTGGTGCCAGAACCATGGGCTCAAGCTCAATGCCAAGAAATGTATAGTTATCCCCTTTGGGGAAAAGCATGTACCCGTGAATTACCACATAGGTGGCAGTACACTAAACACTGAAAGTATGATAAGAGACTTAGGGACACAGGTGGACAGTGGTCTCACCTTTGATAACCACATCACCACAACAGTCAGGAAATCCTTCTATGTGGCACACCTCATCACTGGGGGCTTTTCATCCAGGAAAAAGGAGGTCATTGTCCCACTGTACTCATCCCTCATTAGGCCTATTATAGAATACAATACCCTGTTTGGTATGTACCTCTCAAGACATCTGTGACAACTGGAAGGGCCGCAGAAATACCTCACTAAAAGAATCACAGGCCTAAAGCAGATGCCCTATGCTGACCATCTAAAAAAACTCCACCTATACTCTGTTGCATATCATACACTCAGAGGTAATCTCTGCTTAACATATAAGGCCATGTCAAACCCAGAGCTGTTGGACATGCTACACTTAAAGAAATCCCAATCCCTCAGAGACACATGCTCCAGGGATCTAAACCTTGTCATCACAATGAACAAAACATGCTGGAGGGATAGGTTCCTAACCCAGAGACTCCCCAGAGTCTGGAATAGACTGCCCATACATGTCAAGCAGAGTGCCTCTTTGGTCCTCTTCAAAAGGAACCTTGATGATTGGATGGGAGATCGAAAATTCACCTCTGGGATCACGTCAGTCACCCTGCTAGACAGGGGTTCAGGGAAGTAAATACTGTGGGAAGAAATAGCCAGGGAACTGTTATGGCTAGGCTTGTATAGGCCCTAGGGCCGATAGCCTAGTACCAACCTATGAACCTATGAACTTATAATAGTGCAGGTAGTAATGTACTTATTTTGTTTTCCTCCTCACAGGTGACCATGGGGATTGGAGTGTGTCCCCCTCACAACCTGATGGTGTCTCATCAGACTCTGATAATGATGATGGACATAATGAGGCACAGATGGGGTTGTTTGGGGCTGAATGTATCCCATGGGTTGACATCCCACTTCCTCCCCCATTGTCCCCGCACACAGTGACTATGCCCACATATATCCAGTCCCCTGCAGCTACAGGTATCAGACAGAGTGTGGCAGCATTGAACAGGAGAGTGTGGCATCAGTGGCATCAGTGAGTATAGACACTAGCCATAGCCAGAGAGCTGCTGAGGTCCCACATAGGCAGATTGACAGGGGACTCAAAGGAAGACTGCTGTCCATCTACCACCTGTCACAGGTGTCACATCACAGGTCACTCAACATGATTCTGTTTGTCACGGAGGCACAGGCACATTCTGAATGCAACATGGGACAGATGCTCAGGATCATGGATGCATTAGTGTCTGACATCCGTGACTCCCTCCACCACATTGGCAATGCCATGCATTGTTTCACTGATGTACTGGACAGATGGTGGGGTGAGACATTTTCAGTCCTTGACCGCACATTGTCTGTGCTAGAACATGTGGTGGGAGTAGCGTGTTGGACATGTGGCCGTAGGCTAGCAACAACATCCACTGAGAGTCCACGTGGCCATTCACACTCATGCTTCTGTAGTGGCAGTACCTCCAATAGTACAGAAGGGAGAGTGCTGTCCACACCACAACATAGCACACGTGGTGCTGGGTGGTCCTGTGAGGGACACAGTCCCAGCAGACACCAGTCACTGTCAGTGACTAGTACCACATCTGACCGTGGTCATGGGGGTGGTAGTGCCACTCCTGGCAGAGCCAGTTCCAATGTTTCCAGCCAGAGATGGTAAACTGTCCATTCTGCTATGTACCCCATAACAAGGCATACTACGATTGATACGTGTCACCTTGGTGTTCTGTACCTAAAAATGTAAGTAGTGGTGGATAGCATTTATACCTAGGTAGATGTGGGCTATTTAGGGCCAGCACCTACTCACAGCCCCTTAAAATGTATAACCATTCCACACAGATAGGCAAGACACGCACAATGCTGCAAGGTGATATATTTACACATATACACTCATAGAGTTATCCTTTTTGAGATTAGGACCCCTACCTATCTAGTAGTATACACTATAGCACTAAGTACTTATCCCATGCACCACTGAGCTTATCTGTTATGAGATTGACAGCCAGTGCTGTTAAGGTGGATGACATCAGCAGGCCTTGTAAAGGAGGCCAATGGGGGGTTGATAGGTAGGCACGGGGCCTTAAAATGTATAACCATTGCACATAGATAAGTAAGACAGGCACAGTGATGCAGGAGGATATATTTACACATATATACTCACAGAGTTGTCCTTATTGACATTAAGACCCCTACCTATCTAATAGTATACAATATAGCACTAAGTATTTATCATATGTGCCACTGAGCTTATCCATTTTGAGAGTGTCTGCCAGTGTTGTTAAGGTGAATGACATTAGCAGCTGTTGGCAGGGAGGCCAGTGTTGTGGAGGATACTAGTCACAGGGCCATAAAATGATTGACCATTGCACAGACATAGGCCTAATGGGCATGTCTGTATTGCTGTACGAGAAATATCTACATGCACACACAAGGTGGCTGATGTGAGATCAGAACCCCGCCTGCCTACTATTACACACTACAGATCACTGTACTAGTTGCATGCGCCACCGGTTACATTTGGTGTACATGCGGCTGCAGCCACAGTATTTGTGGGCTACACAAAGTGGCCTTGTGTCACACAGCCTGTGTGGCCTGCAGAAAGAACTTGCTTTATGCTGTTATTGTATCTAGTGCCATAGCAGTGGGTTACCTGTTAATACCCCTGCTATGTGTGTACAGGTACCAGTATTGCCATTTCTGGCCGATTGCAGTTTGCTAGGTGGAGAATTGGCTAGTGACAATATGGCCTGTCCAAGTCCTGCATTGCAGCCATTGTAAATACACCACCTGCTCACCATTGTCTGTCTACAATGTGAGATTCCACAGGCACAGTTTTCTGTATTTGGGTGGATTATGTCATTAGGCGGCTGTGGTCTTTTACCATCAGAGAACAGCTGTGTGTGTGTAGGTAAAGTTAACCCCAGCATTTTGCATGTAGGTGTGGACATTCATGTATCCCCACTTACATATACATGTGTGTGTGTGTGTGTGTGTGTGTGTGTGTGTGTGTGTGTGTGTGTGTGTGTGTGTGCGTGTGTGTGTATATATATATATATATATATATATATATATATATATATATATATATATATATATATATATATATATCACAGGGATGTCAACTTAGATGTAGCTGTGTGTATGCGTTATGTAACCGTGTTATATAGATATATGTTGAGGGTGTACATCATCCTACACCTTTATGTAGCTATATAGATATCTATTTATACACACACACACATATATATATATATATATATGTTATATATATATATATATATATATATATATAGATAGATATATATATATATATATATAGATATATATATATATATATATATATATATATATATATATATATATACGTATGTGACATACTCATAGATAAGGGTAATCATGTCTGAGAGGGATAGGGAGAGACAGATACATATACATAGCTGTCTGTATGCACAGACATATTTCACATCTCACTTCTTTAGGCAGATGAGGCATCAAACATGGGGTGAAATTAGCTAAGTGTAAGAGCATGCCCCCTGTGACTGTCAGTACTTACAAGGTGACTCCAGGCCAAACATACCTGTACTCCAGTCTGAGATTTTGTGTGCTACAGCCAATTGGCTGCTGCACCTGATTCAACAGTCCAGCACCTCCATGATATCTCCAAGGGATACCCCGGCTGTGTGCTGAATGTAATATATGACTCATATCTAGTGACTGTACAGATTGTAATAGACTGTACAGGGTTTTGCATTATATCTATAGTACGTTTTACATAGCATTGTGATTTTTGAGTACATCAGTGGTAAATCATTATAGACTGACATTAGGAACTGATGACAGACATTTGAGTTACTGTCTCCAAACACACCAGGGAACCCCTGGTACTGCACAACCTGTTATTCTCTGCACTTTGTGCATTTGTCTGGCCACTAGTTAATCCTTCTCCTTATATTTGAGCATTTGTCCCACTCCTGTTCATGGCTTTGTCCATATTTTCTGCTCTAAGTGGTTATAGGTATGCTGTGACTGGGGTAAATGATGTAACAACACACACAGGGTTACAGTCTTCACACCTCTGACTGTACATGTTTTGCATGATATACAGCGTTCCACCCCCATATGTGGGCTCGACTCCTCAGACAGTTGTGTTTTTCTGCTAATATACTACTAAATGAAGCCCACTGAATTGTAAGTACTGATAGTTACGTGATGGCCTTTACATCCTGCTGCTACTCTGACTTGTTATAACCTGATGTTATACTAGCCACCATCTAGATTTCTCAGAGTATGTGTAATGTCCCACCCAAGCTGTGACCTCCTTTTCCTCCATTGTCTCTAGCTTTGTCCAACTTTCTTGCAGTAACAGATTGTGACATATTGACAGTCTGTGGGACCCCTACCATAGGAGTACCTCACATGCAAAATTGTAGGTTTAGCCAGCTTCGAACCATGAACACCATCAGCCATGCTAATGTACTTAGCCCACTGAGCCACATGAAAGTGAAGTTTAATTCCTGACACTATCAACAGCAGATAGACATACACTTTGACCCCTGCATATTGTGGAAATAGGACATGTAGCCAAGTTGTTTGGGACAGCCCTGGGATTATGTGGTCTGCTGCTATATCCTTGCAAACATACTGTTACTGTAGTTGTATGGGAACACGGCTGTGTTGGGGGTAGGGGACTCTAACATTGACAGTCATGCATCTGTCATGTGACCCAGCTGTTTGGCATTTCCCTCACATACTGCAATGGGTTTTGCTGCCTTGTTGCTTAATGCATATTATGAGGCAGCCAGTATTGGACAGAGTACCTGTTGTCCCACATAGCTGTTAGTTATGTGCAGGTAGCCCAGTAGTCCACTCTATTCCCTTGCATACATGCATCAGGTCCATACATATGCTGCCATAGTCTAGACCCCATATAGTTTTTGTGAAGGAAAGTGACTTACCTTGTGAATGCATCAGTTGAGATAACAGTGCTTCAGAACTGACTCTGTCTGATGCATGCAGTACACAGCCAATACATGATAAGGTATAGGTTGTGTGGTGTGGCTGTCATCCTTTTTCTATGTATGTGAAGAGTAAGGTATCAATCCCTAGGACCCTAGGTTGTCAGTACATGTGCTATGCGTTGCATCTTTGCCAAGGCCACGTAATACTGGACATGCCTATGTCTGCCTACAGGGACAGCCTCAGGGGGTTCCTCCTCTGAGTCCCCCCCGTAGGTGTGACTGTGGGGACCTTGGCACTGGTGGGGGGATGTGTGTCCCTTCCCTGTAATGATCCTGCCACAACTGTTTCTGCAGGATCATATTATGTAGCATGGCACATACTGTGAACATCTGTGCACATGTGGCTGGAGAGTACTGTGGGGCTCCACCAGATATATCAAGGTAGTGGAACTGCTACTTGAGCAGCCCAAACACATGCTCTATGATGTTCCTAGTTTGTGGATCTGCCTCATTATGGTGTTCTTTGGTAGGTGTGTGTGCATTTTTGATGGGTGTCATCACCCACAGTTCCAGTGCATAGCCAGCATCCCCCAGTAGATGGCCATATGGGATGTCCCCCCCTGGCAAACATCTGGTACAGCTGTGATCCATGTCAGATATGGGAGTCATGATAACTGCCAGGGCTGCCGGTACACACACTCATGATAATGTCCTGGGTATTGCACACAACCTGGTAGTTGATGGAGTGATACACCTTGCGGTTGACATAGACTCTACCCTCCTCACTGGGTGGTGCTTTGATGTGGACCTGAGTAAAGTCTATGGCACCCAGTACCTTAGGGTACTGTGCTATATGGTAGAAGAGACACATACTGCTGGCCCTCTCCTCAAGGGTGTGGGGTAAATAAATGTGCTTACTGGCATGTGTTTGCATGGCAGCCAGGAACTGGTGGAGTACCCTGGATGCAGATGCTTGTGAGATCCCCATCATGTCCCCAATTGGTCTTTGAAGAGTACCTGTAGCTAGGATTCTAAGGGCTATACATACCTTTGTTTCCACTGGGATAGGTTCCCTTATGTTGGCTCTGGGTCTGAGTTGAGGTCAGAGGAGCTTGGTGAGTTCTTGTAGTATGTCCCTCTCAATCCCGTAGTGCTCTACAATCTTCAACTCATGTAACTCCTGGAAGGTAACCCTGGGCCTGAACACTCTTCTCCTTCTCAGTCTAGGTCAATTGTCAGCAGTAGTGGAAGCACTGACCTCAGCCTCTAGCACATACAGATGTAGCAGAGCAGCAGCCCCTAGCATTATGTCATTTAAAATTCCCACGTCTGTACTCCAATGGTGCAGAGTATGGGGGGAAAATCATATTGCAGGATGCATGCATATTTTATAGTGCTCTGCTGCAGATGCAGACTGTATGATTGGATAACTATGATGCATTCCACCTGCCAGGTACATCATTGAGGGGTTTCAATGGCCCTGTGTAAATGGAAAAGGGTTTATCAGTAATTTATGCATGAATGGCTTTCCCAAGCTATTTCCCCTTTTTTTTAAATTGCCATCCCTGATAAATACTGTGGCATGGTGCTCTAAACACTGCTCATCAGTCTGGACACACCCCATGCATTGGCATGCTTAACATAGCTCAAACCAGCTAAAACAAGTACCCCACAGCTTAACAAAGTTTAGCAGCACTAGACACACCCCCTTGCTTAGCTGAGAGGCACATCACACAAACAGGTGCCATTGGGCTCCAATCTGCTTAAACTTAGTGACACACCTCCTTTTGATGTCATCTAGGTCTTCTGTGGACACCAACATGGTTCTGGGGCTACACAGATTTTATCTGCGGACACAGTGGCCCATTTTTGCTATTTAGTAACTCCTGCTCATTTGCATACAGATCATTACATAAAACCTGGATACTTCACTATTCCAGGGCCTGCCTCCTTAGCAACCACAGAAATCTGCCATTGCACTTACTGCATGCAGGGCCCTATAATGCATTATTCTCACATATGTCTTATTTTTAGTTTTTAAACTTTTAAATATTTTTTTTGTATAACAGCATGTTTGTGCTCTGTTGCATGCGGTGCAAACATAACATGGGTATTAAAAAAAAATCATTATTTTATATTATTTTGCATTATTTTTTGGACACACAGGGCATAGTTTTGCACATATTCGTGCCTACCATGCAATCTCTGACCTTCTAAATGGGTTTTTACAGCACCTGTTCAATTTTTACTTTGTTGTACATGGAAATTTTCCGTGTACACTTCGGACACAAACACAGAGTCTGCAGGACTGCCTATCTGTTTGGTGGATCCCTCCAACATCCTTATTTGCATGCAATTCACCTGCTTATGAGGTAATTTGCCTGCCATGGACACCTCTGTGTCCACAAGCTCGTGCACACCCCTCTGCTCTGTTTACTGGATTGCACAGCTGCTTACTTCCGTGTAAACTCCGTGCCACTATGCCTACATTGAAAATCACTCGGTGTAGGCTTTATTGAATTCCCCTTTGTGTCTACCTTAAAGTCAGGTTTATCCAATTTTAATGATAAATCCTGTATACTATTCATGGTAGATTGCAGCTTCTTCTTCACGGTGACTTCTTGAAGTATTGCCTTAAAGTGACTCATTTTCTTTGATATATTCAAGCTGAAGTTTTGACAGGAAAATTTTAAAAAAGTGCTGATTGTTTTTTTCAACAAGCAGTCCCAAATGGTTTCCAGATCTTTATTTCACCTTTTTGAAGTTTGATTTTGGTGAAATTAAAATTAAATCCTGTCAAAAATGTATAGGAGAAGCAGAGCAAAATTCTTGTGGTGTTAACTGCTTGCCATCTTGGCCATGCCCTCTAGTCTGTCACTAATTCTGATGACATCGTTTACTGTCCTCTGAAGTCTCTCCCTCACCACAATTTCCATATTCTTTCTAGCCTGTCCTCCTGCAGAGTAGTAGACTTTGGATCTCAAGCCAAGTGGTTCTGTTGTACTGCCCTTCCATCTTGTCTCTTGGATACAGAGGATGTCCACCCTTCTCCGTACCATCATGTCATCCACTTACAAGCTCCATCCTGTTCGTGAACCTACATTAAGTGTAGCAATTCTTAGTCCAAGTTTGGCAGGTTGATTAGATTTATGTTCAGCTTTCGCTCAACAGAACTATCCCAGGAAACCCAGGCTGAGCAACTGGACACTGGCTAACCAGTAGCTTACTGACTGAGGGCTGCTAAACTGGTCCAAGATGACCCGCAGAATTCCTTTACAAAAAAAAAAAATGAAAACTGGCAAGAACAGTCTAAAGTACTCCTAAATCCAAGTGCAGCTAAACTAATCGTATTTTTCACCACAATGCCAACAATCAAACTCTTGTAACTTAAGCATGTTGCCACTTAATAATACTATAACAGAGGTAGTACAAAATATAAAACTAATGGGGTAACAATTGGCAACAATTTTAAGATTTGATCATCATATGCAGCATGCAGTATAAGAAAATAAACATAAACTATTTCTTTATAAAGTGAAGACTTTCCTTCCAAAATATGCACTTAAGACTATAGTTCAGACCTTTCTACTCCCAAGTCTTCTGTATGACTCATCAGTTTTTATTAACCTACAGTATGAGCACATTAACCAAACATACCACTGTGTGGCACTTCATTCACTTATCTGGTTAAAGCTATCTAATGTACTAAATGATCCTCATATTAAGAGTGCCCACAACATTGTCTACACCATAGACAAATGCCCTGCTACCAGCCAATTATTAGACTGGAACACTCCTCAGAGAACTGTGCTCACTAAATCAACACCCAGTACAATCATAGTGGAAACTGCCTGTATTCTGTATACATTGCTAGACTGTGGAACACGATCACAGCAGGTATCAAAAATATCTCATCTTATGTACAATTTAAAATCTCTTTGAAGATATGCTTCCAAAGAAAATGGTCATGCACTAGTAACATCCCCATTGACCTCTTCGTATGCTAAATAGTATCCTGAGTATTTATTTATTTATTTATTCATTCATTCATTCATTCATTCATTTATTTATTTATTATATTTATTTACCAGGGTAATGCACTGCTCTTAATTGACCATTTGCAGACACAGCCCTGGTGGATAGGATCACATAAGAAATAAACAAAACATTTATACAGATACAAGAATATGCTAAAAAATAAATATGTATACATATTTACAAAAACAAGAATATGCTACAACACTTAGTTCAAGAAGCAATTTATAATGTCAAAACATGGATGGAAAATGGAATTATGCTTAGCAAAGCTTTAAGGATTAGATGTAGCCAATAATGACTGAGACAGCTTATGCTACAGGGATAGCAGTATAATTTAGACCTAATGAGATCACATCTATCAGTTAACAGCCTTGCTCTTGTACAAATCCCATTATTAGGTCCTCTACTCATGCAGACAAAATAAATATCACAAAATCCTTGCATTTTTACTATACCTTTGCTATAGTAACCTTTTTGTTACAGGTCTCAAATTAATTTATGAATTTAATTGTTTGGATAAATATGCATATGCCTTATTTGCTGCCTATGTGCTAAAATTAAAGTGAAAGTAAAATAACACTGAATCGCTGAATGTGTATGAGTTTGGCATGCTACATACATTGGAAAATAATGCTGAATGTCTTGCTGATGTGTTTGTTTTTTACATGCTGTATATACTATGTTCAACAGATGTGTATCTCTCTCTCTTTCAGCTTTTCCCGGTTAGGGGTTGCCACAGGGGATCACCTTTGTCCGCTCATGATTGGCAGTGGAGTTTTTACGGTGTTGAGTTGCCAGCCTGGCACCCAACCTTCCACAGAAGGCACACACAAGCATGCACTCAAGCCTAGGGCTAATTTTAGCATGTCCAATCCACTTGCAGCATGTCTTTGGGGATGTGGGAGGAAACCGGAGCACCCAGAGGAAACTCACATGACCACAGGGAGGACATGCAGGTTACACACAGAAGACACATCAACCAAAGATCGAACCGGAGACCCTCTTGCTGTGAGGTGACAATGCTAACCGCTGCACCACCCCAGCCATCCGTTCAACAGATGTGTATAATATGGTGAAAATACTGTTCAGTGCATGTAACATCAGGATCATCTGTTAAGTTATATAGTCCTGAGTATTATACAGTACATTTTACTGTTGGTTATTCTGCTGAAAAGGGGCTTTGCCCAATGGGTCTCTCCCAGTAAGCAAAAACAGGCAAAACAAACAAATAAATAAGACAGTTGACAAATCAGTAAATTAAGAATTCTGTGTAATTCAGTTTCCTAATATAAGCATCTGTTATAATGTGTGTGTGTGTGTGTGTGTGTGTGTGTGTGTGTGTGTGTGTGTGTGTGTAATTATATAAATACCTGAATAGGCATGCTCATAGGATTGTAGAGGGTCCTGGCACAATTTCCCAATTGCTCCAGAACACTGGTTAAATGACTTGCTCCGAGTCACACAGTAAACAGTTTACATTTATAGTACCTCTGCATCCTGGTGTAATGCAAGTGACAAAATCAACAGTGTGCTCTTCTTTGCTAACCCTTCCACAAGCCAAACAACACTTCTGAGACATTCCTAAAATGCTTTGGAGCCACCTGAATATACGGAATCTAGGAGAGAAAAAACAAAATGAAAAAACAAGTATTCTTTGTAATAACAGCAATACCAATGGATTACTAGTCTCAAAGACAAACTTTACCTTAGAAGTAAAAGTAAATTCAGACTTAGAACTGGAGTTACACTCAAACACATAATAAAGCATTTCTAGAATTCATCAAACAATAACTAGGAAAAGCACCATGCATCTACTAAATTATACAAAAACATTTTAGTATTTCATAGGAACAATTCATTTAAAAAAAAATCATGTTTTCATATTGCCTGCAGTCATGTTCAATATACAATATGCAAATTCAAAAAAGTGAAAAAAATACATAGGCTGTTATAAGAATATACATTATTAAGGAGTAGCAGATTCAATAATTGCAGGGGGTTTCTACTGTGTCATCTTGAAGAAACACTCCCAGGATTCAACAAGCTCTGCATGGCATGCAGGAATAGTGCAAGAGCTGCTGCACGCAATATGGCCGATGAGCGATCCAAGAACGAGCTCCAGGGACATGCACGAGTGCTCCTACACTATTCCTACATGGACACAGCTCCTGTATCAAAAATCACCCTATTTTCTGGTAAAAAACATGTAAATTAGGTGAATTAGTGATCAAGGAAGCAGGCAGGTGTCTGTGCAGAAATAGTGTAACCTGTAGAAATGTATTCGGTTACTAATCGAATACATTTCTGCAAATTACAAAACGGAGGCATGACAGCTCCAAAGAAAGCATGCATTCAATGTAGTAGGCATGCCAATGGCTAAATATATGGCCATTGGGTTCTAAACCACACAACACCGTATATGGCCATTGGTATGGGAAATAGTTGGAAAATTATAAAAACTAACTTTTATTTTTTTTTTGGCTAATTTTGGCCGTTTAAGAGTAGGGCAGCGGTGGGCAAATGGGATTGGCCCGAAAATAAGAAAAAAAAGTTGGAAATAAGCTTTTAAACCCAAATCAGCATTTTGCCATGATAGTCAATGATATGCATAAGACAACAATACCAGGGAATAGTGGTTGCTAAGAGGGAAGGCTCAGTGTGAGTGTGGTAGCTATGAATTAGCATTCTGTTTTATGCAAATGAGGGAACTGATACTGAATCACAGATTTCCTCTAAGTGTTAGCTTGCACCCAACCATGTAGCTGCAGCAACACCATGGTGTAAGTATAAGAGGTAGATGACATCATAAGGGGGAGTGTCATGCATGCTGTAAGCTTATTCGAGCTCTGTGGCCCATGTTTGCCCTTAGCTAAGCACAGCTAAGGAAGGGGGTGTGTCTGAGGCTGCCTAGCAGTGTTTACATTGCCTAAAGGGGTGTGCGCACCACACACCAGGTTTTAAAAAAAAAAAAAGAAAAACACAAGAAGTAGCAGCTCTGTTCACATCTGAGTACTGGGTATGCGCGGCATGCCTTGGGGCTTAAATGGGAAGGCAGCTGGAAGAGAAAACAGCAATAGGAAGGCAATCAAGAACTAGCATAGCTGGCAGGTGAAATGTATCAGAATCAGCCAATTACACAGGCAGCAGCCCAGTCCAGCACACTACTATAAACTATGCAAACATCTTTCACTCTGTTTTTTTCCCACAAACTCTACACCACTGGTGTACACAGACGGGGAAATTTTACCTGACAAAACTAACCAAATGTTAGGGGCTGCTGTTGTTCTCATACATCAATATGTGGAAGAGACTGAGGATGATGAGGATATGAATGCTGACGACCAACCCACAGTGAGGAGAAGAATGTAGAGACCCAGGGTAACCTTCCAGGGGCTACATGAGCTGGAGACAGTGGAGCGCTATAGGGTGAACAGGGACATTCTACAGCAAACTGTTGAGCTGTGCCCGCCATGCCTCACACACACAACCAACAGAGTGGAACCCATCCCAGTGGATACCAAGGTATGTGTAGGGTTGAGAATACTAGCCACAGGCACCTTCCAAAGGCCAACTGGGGATATCACTGGGATCTCACAGGAGTCAGCATCCAGGGTACTCCACCACTTTCTGGATGCCATGTCAGCACATGTCAGTAAGCACATATATTTCCTCAACACCCATGAGGTGTTGACCAGCAATATGCATCTCTTTCACCAAATAGCAGAATACCCTGAGGTAGTGGGTGCTATAGACTGCACACACATACACATCAAAGCACCACCTGACAAGCAAGGTAGGGTCTACATAAACCGCAAGGGCTTCCCCTCCATCAACTGCCAGGTTGTGTGTGATGCTCAGGGCATTATTCTGAATGTGTGTACTGGCAGCCCTGGAAGATATCTCGACTCCCACATATGGCATATGACAACAGCTGTACCAGAAATTTGCCAGGGGGACATCTTATATGGCCACCTAGTGGGGGATGCTGGTTATGCACTGGAGCCATGGCTGATAACACCCATCAGAAATGCACACACACCCAAACAAGAACTCTATAATGAAGCATACACACAAACCAGAATCATAATAGAGCATGTGTTTGGGATGCTCAAGTCACGGTTCCGGTGCCTGGACATATCCGGTGGAGCCTTGCAGTACTCTCCAACTACTTGTACACACATTTTCATTGTATGTGCCATGCTACACAATATGATCCTGCGGAAACAGCTGCAGCAGGAACAGCATGGGGCAGGGCCACACAGCCCCCCACTATTGCCAAGGCCATCACAGGCACAGAGAGACTCGGAGGAGGAGGAACAACGTGAGCCTGCCCATGTAGGCAGAAGGAGGCATGCCCAGTATGCCCAGGCTTTGGCAAAGAGGCAACACATAGCACATACACTGACACGGTAGGGACCCAGGGAATAACACCTCTCTCTGACTCACGCATACAGTAAAAGGGATGCCAAAAATGACACTACCTGTGCTTTACCATGTATAGGGAGTGCAGTATGTGTATCCAACATAGTCAGCCCTCCAGCACCATCCTCAATACTGGCACAGCCACAAGGTAAGTCACTCTTCCTATCAATTGCTGAATGGAGTAGTATGTTCTACTAGTTGTATCTATGGTATGGGTGTGAGCATGCAAGGGAATCGGGTGGCTGAATGGGATGGCAGCAGATAGTGGACACCTATATGGGCAGCATGAAATTTATAACAATACTGGTGTCAACAAAGTAGGTGGTGCTAGACAAGGTGACAAATCCCACTGCAGTACATGTGGTGGCCCAAATGTGTGTCCATAGGAGGCTCACATACCCAACACCAGCTTCAGCCAGCAGGATAGGTGTAGATGACAATAAACAGAGGCTGTGCTAAGGCCTCCAATTGATGGCAATGGTGAACAGCCCCCCTCCAGACCTACACAGACAGACTACAACAGGTCTGGCAGTTGTATGTTAATGCTGAACGGTAAGAAGTCTGAAACTGAAATGTAGGTCAATACAACCTAAGATCTGTACTGTACTGATATGCTTCCAGTCTGCATGATAGGTCAGAATACAAAATGAAATGGAAGCCAACAGAGTACCTGAAATACCAGTAGAGTCAGAGCAAATGTTTACAGTTGTCAGGTGTGCCCCCCCCCCACACAATCCTATGTAGAAATGCAGTAACATGTATGTGTGGGTTTAATAACAGTGGAGCACAGGTTACCTGAGCCGGCCCAATTTACAGGATAGATTGTTGCATGTGTGTTAGGTTGTTGTGTGCTCTATATTGTGTGGAATTGGTCAACATGTAGGCATAAAAAGTTGTGTCTTGGCGGCCTATGGCCAGTACTGTTGATGACAGGGCCATGTTCTGACAACTGCAGTGCCATCCACAATGCATCCCAGCAATACCCAATTCAGCAGTCATCCATACTCACTGTCCAGATGTCAATATCTGTCACCATCTGAAAGATGGACATGCCATGAATGTAGGCACAGACATACACACAGTACATAGGTGAAAGTACCCTAGACAGAGTACATAAAATATAACTGTCAACTGCACACACCTTTGGAATTGCACATACAGGTTAGCAGCACATTAGCTGTCTGTGTAGTATGGAATACTGATATAGTCTGGTCAATCACTGGCAGACCACAAAAGGCACAGTTATGAAGTAATGAGAGACTGCCTATGTCCTCGCACAAGGCAGCATAAGGGGAATGACCCAGGTATATCTGTGAGTCAGCTGCAATAAGCTTCCATATCACACATGCACTCAGCTCACTCCACCATTAGCCACAGGTTTATCACAGGTCATATCCCTGCTGTTGGGAATGAGTACAGTATGGCCTTCACTTCTGTATGGGAATGCCCACAGAATGTAGCATGCTGAAGAGGTGACCCATGCATGTGTGTCTTTAGCAATAAGCAGCACCCTGCCAGCATCCAGACCAATGGATTAATATGCACAGAAACTATTGCCATTAACACCTCGCATACTTCTCCTGTCACCCCAGGGGAATCCAGTGGCTCACAGCCTGGAAATGTAGGAGTGACAGAATGCACTGGCCTGCTACAGATGGCCTGCATCACTACCAAATGCCCTACAGTCCTCTGTCAAAGACCTGTGCCTCACCTGTACTGCCAATGTATGCTATCTCATGGGGTTTCAACTAACAACATAACACAGTCCACAGAACACAAATGCAAAGCCATGTTAACAAATCCCAGTAGCATGCCCAGCATGTCCTACTGCATGAACTGTGGACCAACCCCTAAATACTGCTGGGATGAAGGGACAACTACAGGGATACTTCTCAGATATTGCTCACATAATGTTAGGAAGAGGATAGAATAACAGAGTGGGGGTGTAAAAGCATGGACGTCATGGAGTGTGTGAAGTTTGAAACTGATGTGTGCCCATACTACCCCTGCCTGCAAACCCAGTAATGGGTGTCTACAAACCTGCTCGTAAACCACAATGTGAAGGGGAACTGACCAGATATATGAGCTCTGCCTCTGGATAACCTGGGTGAATCTGTACAGCTGAGAGGTATGGGCACAGCAGGATATGGCCATTCTGTTACGTTGATATATGAACAAGCAGGGGATCCTCGGTCACCACAGTACCAAGGTGCTTTACCATTTACACAGACCCATCAGCAAGTGTCTGCAGCTACCCCTCCAGAATGGTATGAGTGTGCAAGAATATGTAGGCTGCAGACCACAATACTGGACACAGCTTCATTCATCTTGTATTTTCCAGGAAATAACTGTGAGCAAATAAGTATATCTGCCAGTAATTGACATAATACAACACAGTGTACAACAGTATATATGTCTGAATATCTCTAACACCAATCATGCAACACAAGCAGCACAGACACAATAGTTAACGTATCCCACTATCTTTTGCCCATTGTGACTCCATATTGTCAACCTATATACAGATATCCTGCAGAAACAGGTCACTAACTGTAGGTGTAGAACACCAAATCCTGGACTGGAGTACAACCTACCTGGAATGGATTCACACACTCAATACAGAAGGTCATACTGAGAATGCTCCTATACTTAGAGAAATGAAGCCCATGTCTGACAACAACAGTGGACTATACTTATCTGTCAGTTGCAGATGTCTGTGCACACGCACCACATTGCATGCCATCCATGCTTTGCACAGACACTGGAAAGGAATACTCATACATATCCAAGGCCAATACACTATAATATGTTAAACATGCACACACACAGATGTGGGGAAGAGAGAGACAGACAGTGGCAGAGACATTTCCATCATGAGGCCTGTCCCACCACCACATATCCAATTGGTCAATATCACATGATGTGCCAATGTCAATCACTGTAGACATCACATTTGGTAGCCCTCAGCCCTGTAGTGTCTGTGGTGCTGATGATAACTCTGTAACATGATAGTGCAAATCAGTATTCATCTAGCATTTGCATACCCAGTCCTGTCAAATGTAAAGTTGTGTGTGACTGAGTGTTATGTGTGTGTGTTTTCAGATGAATGGTTTATGGCCCATTCCCACACACTGCACTTTCCATTGCACATGTTAGCACTCATGCTGATGTCAGTCACCTTGAAATAACACTCTGGCCAAGTCTCAGCCCCATAAGCTCCGTGGTGCTTGTGATAACTGTGTTATGCTATAGTGTAACATACTAATTAGGTAGAAGTTCTAATCCCACACATGGCAAGTGTGTGTGTGTGTGTGTGTGTGTGTGTGTGTGTGTGTGTGTGTGTGTGTGTGTGTGTGTGTGTGTGTGTGTGTGTGTAGATGAATGATTTTGAGGCCATTCACAGTCACTACACCTCCCATTGCCCTACTTTAGCAAGTCTGCTGTCAGTCACCTTGAAATAACCCTTTGGACATGGGCTAGCCCCATAAGCTCTGTGGCACTTGCAATAACTGCAAAATGCTATAGTGTAACATACTAGTTAGGAAGGAGTTCTAATCCCAGACATGGCAACTGTAAAACTATGTGTGTGTGGAGATGAATGATTCTGAGCCCATTCACAGTCACTACACCTCCCACTGCCCTACTTTAGCAAGCCTGCTGATGTCGATCACCTTGAAATAACCCTTTGGACAAGGCCCAGCCCCATAAGCTCCGTGGCGCTTGTGATAACTGTGTAATGCTATAGGGTAACATACTAGTTAGGTAGGAGTTCTAATCCCAGACATGGCAACTGTGAAACTGTGTGTTTGTGTGAGAGAGTGTATGTGTCTTTGATAATACCTGATATTATGGACACTTTCCCCTTACCCCTCCTTTAGCACTGCTGCTGATGTTAATCACCTTCAAAGATACCTGTGGAGAGTTCTCCAACATATAAGCTCCATGGGGCATGCCATAAATGCGGAACAATGTAGTAGCAGCAACTTCACAGTTATGGGTTTGAATCTCATCTGTGGTAAGTGTTTGTGTGTGTACCTCAAAGATTTTGGCTGCATTTACACCCAGTACACATCTCAGAGCCTGGCGTTAGCAGTCCTGCAGATATCATCCACCTTAGAAGTACCTGTTGCCAACCCTAAACCATGTCAGGCCAGTGGTGCATGTGGTAAATGTGTAACAAAATGGTCCATAAAGATGGTAGATTGAGGTTTGAACCTCACCCCTGGCAAATGTAAATGTGTGTTTAGGGTAAAATTATTTTTGGGATCTCTCACCCACTGCATCACTCAGTCCCAGTATTTATAAGGGCTGGTGATGTTCCTCACCTTAGAAGTACCTTGGGATAACATCCATCCTATATGCTCCGTGGTGCATGCAATAAATGTGGTACACTATAGTAGTAATACATAGCTAGGTAGGGGTTTAAATCTCAATACTGGCAAGTGTGTGTGTGTGTGTGTGTGTGTGTGTGTGTGTGTGTGTGTGTGTGTGTGTGTGTGTGTGTGTGTGTGTGTGTGTCTCATCAGTATCCTGTGTGGAGGTTGCTGTGATTGTGTTGTGGGATGGGTTTTGCTAAATTATTATGTTGAGGACCTAGTGTATGTCACAATGTCCACCTTACAAGGACAACAGATGTCAAACACCAGAGTGGCTGTTGTAGACAATCCATAGCCCTACATGTGACATTATGGATTGGTGAAT
This sequence comes from Protopterus annectens, assembly GCF_019279795.1. Lineage (NCBI taxonomy): Eukaryota > Metazoa > Chordata > Ceratodontiformes > Protopteridae > Protopterus > Protopterus annectens. The sequence continues at coordinate 579,209,911 of NC_056741.1, read as the reverse complement.
AATATAGGTAACACTTCTATTACTCAGAGAACACTCTCCACCCATGTCTCATATGCAAACACACTTGGCTAGGCAACAACCACTATACTGGTAGTTCCCTGTATTTTGCCTCATAGATAGTAACACTGGTGTGATTGCAGTGGACTACATGCGTATTGACCACAACAATGGCACTGACATCAGAAAGTACTGTGATGTGTTACATCTCCTGACTCAGTGTGTATCTAGCAAGTAAAAGGACATGGCACCTTGTTTCATCCCCGCAGTAGGCAACTAAATGCTTACAGTGGCCCTTTTGCTATGTTCCCCACTGGATGCCTGCAACAACTGTAGCATCAGCAAATGTAACCCACAAAGGGAATACCATGCCTTATACACATGTCCTGTATGGATAGACGCCACTAACTCCACTGAATACCTGTATCATGCTGTCAATGTAGGTGCAAGCATGACCGCATTTCCATAGCCAGATCTTGCCAAATGAATCCAGGAATGCTACATCAGAAGGTAACAATCTGTCCACAAAACATGCCCCAGAGACCTCAAGTACAGTTCCACATGTCAAAGAACATATGTGTGTGGGACATATGCACAACCCAAACACTGGTCCATGTTATGGAATATAGATCACATACATGGGAAGCAGTGCACATCACTGGCCACCCACAATAGTAACCCAGATGAGTGGATGGTAAATACAATATCCACCCCTGGGGACCACTCCAGGGACTATACCCATGAGCCACACTGGAGGCTATTGTCATGTGGCCTGATGCCAAGGTATTCCCTTTGCCTATACTTGTACAGCCTTCAGGCCCATTCACCTACTGCACACCTGTGAAGCAATGAACCTATGCATCTCAGTACTGGCAGGTGTGTGTGTGTGTGTGTGTGTGTGTGTGGGGGGGGGTGTATGTGTGAAGATTAATGATTTTGAAGCCATTTACATTCACTACACCTCCCATTACCCTACTTTAGCACACCTGCGGATGTCATTCACCTTGAAATAACCATTTGGCCATGTTTCAGCCATATAAGCTCTGTGACACTTGTAACAACTGTGTAATACTGTAGTGTAGCAAACTAGTTAGGTAGAATTTCTAATCCTGATCCTGCCAACTATGATAATGTGTGTGTGTGTATCTTTCTTGACCCCTGCTTTTGTGGACATTCATACTTACTACACTTCCCTTACCCCTCCTTTAGCAATGTTGCTGATGTTACTCACCTTCAAACATACCTTTGGACAGCTCTCCAACATGTAAGCTCCCTGGTGCATGCAATAACTGTGTAATACTGTAATAGCAATACATAGTCAGGTAGGGGTTTAAAACTCAGTACTGGTAAGTGTGTGTTTGTGTGTGTGTCATCAGTAACCTGTGTGTCTGTTGGGGAGATTGTGTAATAACAGGATCCATTGCAGTGTGGATTTCACTACATCATTATATTGAGGACCTATATGCCCCAATGTCCACATTACAAGGCCAACAGTTTTCAAACACTATAGAGGTTGTTGCAGACAATCCTCAGCCATAAATTTGTACAGCCATGTGCAATTACTATGTCACAGTATGGATTAGTAAACAATATAGGCAACCCTTTATAATACCCATATACCACTCTCCACCCATGGATCATACACAAATATGCTTGGCTCTTACTCTCTTACTCCCTTCCTTTCTTACTTTGTCTCTGTCTCTCTCTCTTTCTCTCTTCCTCTTTGATGGATGTGGAAAAGTACATCTGTTTTTCATAGGCAGCAGCTTGAGTTTTGTAAGTAATGCTCATGATCAGCTGATGGCCTGTGCGTGAATTGCAGTCCCCCACTTACTAATTGCATGTAGAACATCTGTGGTATCATTCCTATAGCCAATTGTATGGAAACACACTCCTATAACTAAGCACTTCATGTGGGTGTTGGCCCTTTTCCTTCACTGTGAGCAGGACTTCATGTGAGTATCTGACAAACAGCATCACAGAGGGTAGTTGGAAATACCTCTTATAACATACACTGTGGAGACAGGCCAACAAACAGGAGGGTGATGTTCCAGACATGGGGACAGAATGTAAGTATTGCTGTTCTACATTTGAAGTAATGTTGGTTTAACAGGGTTTGTGTGGATATGGCAGTTCTACATGATGTAAAGTCTGGCATGACAGTGTTATGTGGTTTAGGAAACTCTCACCTGTAGGGCTATCTGCAGACTGGCCAGAGTTTGGAGTCTTACATGCGGTGTGTTACTCACACATTTCCTATCTTTAGAAATGCAGTGGCATACTCTGATGATTGCAGTCAGTAAATGGTGACATCCACATGAGTTACTGACTTCATATCCCTCAGAAGAGATATGTCACACAAACCCTCAGTTTATCACAGCAATATGTTAATATTGGCCCTGTGTTTGTGCCTCTGTTCCCCAAGTCTGTCACCCTTTGTCCATATGTCATGCAGTAAGAGGTGCATATGTACAGTTTATCATTATTTACTGACATCATACCTGATAACAAGCCAGTGAGATATCAGACTGCTAGACATGTTATGTATAGTCGGCCTTATATTTGAGGACAAAACCTGGACATTCTGTTGTAGTCTGTACAGTAGTGAGGTCTGTGTACTTATGGTGATTGTTGAAAGAGTGTGTATTGTGAATATGTTACTTGGCCTGTGTACAGACTGTGGCAGATTTCATTGTTCTTGGTGCTGTTCTATCTGACGTTGTATGCTGCTCCAGTTTACGGTACCCTATCAGCATATATGTTTGTAGGGCCATTCTGAGACATGTTCCATACCACAGTCAGGCATCAGATTACACTGTGTAATGGGCAAGTACATGTAGGGTTAGTGTGTGAGTGGCACATATGAGGATGGTTTTGTTCACACAGTCCATATATTGTACTATTAATTAGGCTTACGATAATGTGACTGTGACTGTGTTCAGATTGGTTGTGGGTATGCACTTTCACACTGGTGTCTATTACTCCATGTTGTCACATGCCTGTAGTGCCTGCTATATTTGCAAGTACATGTGTATTCCCTCCATAGGAAACTTGGGTCAGTGTTGTGCCAGTCTACCTGTAGTTTGCACAGTGCTTTGTGACATGTCTAGCAGCTCAGTGTATTTACCTAGTGTGATGTTATGTCCAGATATTTGTCAGATGTACTGTTGCCTGGCCACCATAAATGTTGTGTATTTCTGAAAAAGCAGTAGGATGCTTTGAAGATGTATGTCACTAACTAGTGGGAATTATGTGGGCTTGGGACCTCTGTGTTAGGACAGACAGCACTGTGTGAATGCATCAACTGTGTGAGCTTATCTAGTCCAGTATTTTTTGTGATATCCCCACTTACATGGCTGTAAACATCCACTTTGTCAGGCTTGCACTAAGGAGTTCTGTGTATACCTCTGGACTGACCAGATTGTGTCAGACTGTCCACGTTTATTGGTCAAATCTCTGCTGTATTCCACAGGATCATTACTGTGATTTGGGTGGTACTTCACTATGATGATCTTATGATGTCTGTCAGTAACTGATGGTGTACACGTCAGTATCAGAAGTGGCTTCCTCCACAACATGTCTGTTGACACAACTCCTGTCACTCTAGCAACATTCTACATTTATACTTGCAATACTTACATTACATCCCCTTGCACTAAGAGGTTGTGACTATTGGTGCTGCGGTATGACTCTACTACATGTTAATATATATATATATATATATATATATATATATATATATATATATATATATATATATATATATATAGATATGGATTCACTCTATAATCCCGAAATCCTGAAATACCAAATCTCAGAATTTTGAGATCATAAAACCGAAAGCTCTAAATATCAAAATCCCAAAAGCACGAATTTTGAAATTGCGAATCTTACACTAACCAGACACCACACACATACACGAATACATATCCTCCCCCACACACAAACAAACAAACCTACACTACATACAATCCACACCCCCTACTTAAATATACTAACACAAGGGTCTCACTACACAAACACACGAAAACATCACCACACACCTATATTCCCTTGCACACACACACACATCACAGTCACAACACATACTGACACACACTAAAGCCTTTAACCAACACTCTTAAACATACATACTTACCTGAACTTCCATTCAAACACCACAATACCAGAAGTGCTACTTCAACAACTCCAAACGTCGGGATTTTGAAATTCGCTCTTCTGGGGTTTCGGTATTTAGAACTTTCGGCTTTATGATCTCGGTATTCTGAAATTCGGTATTTCAGAATTTTGAGATTATAAAGTGTTCCCATATATATATATATATATATATATATATATATATATATATACATATATATATATATATATATATATATACACATACATACATATATAACACAAAATACAGGGTTGCAAGGAGTCACTGAAGCACAAACATGGCTCGAGAGAAAAGATTTAATGTCACTTCCACAAACAAATTAACACCATCACTGTACATACGTTTTCATCCCTCTAAAGACTTCTTCAGACAGTAATACATTAAACACCAACTAGGGCTTAAATAAAACTGTCATCCCTAATCAACCAATAAAAATCACATTCAATTAATTATCACTAGTTTCTTAAACAGCCCTAACTAAAAATACTTAGCTGAATAAAAACTATATTAAAATCAGTGTAAATACATACATTGATAGGGTAACAATTAATTTAACCAGCTACCTATATTAAAACTTATTTAAAAAAAGCTAAAATAACAATTTATGTATGTGAACTAAAACATAAAAAATCAAATGGTACTACAATCAGTCTCCACATGAATATACCACATGTAGTAGTCATAATAAATAACTTCTAATAAAAATCATTACATAGAATAAATATCTAAACTGTACCTAAAACCAACACATATAAATATAATAAAATATATATAAATCAAAAACTTTCACTCTTAGTCACTATATAAAAGAGTTATAATTTTGCTGCCCTTATATGAATATATATATAAATATACAGATATATATAAATATATAAATATATATATATATATATATATATATATATATATATATAATTTATATGTGTGTGTGTGTGTGTGTGTGTGTACCTGTATACATATATCTACATATGTCTATATCTATATCCATATCCTTGTTATGTGTAAACATGAGTGTTGTATATATTTTCACAGATGTATCCCACCATATTTATCTGATATGTGTATATTTAGATATAACAACATGACTGATTCAACACTATTTTCACTTACAAGTACTAAACAATTGTAGTAGTCAAAGCAGCTGTTCACTACTATTCAATATGTGTACTGAAAGATATACTTGAAAAAACAACAAACATCTTCACAGCTCCGATGGCTTAGTGGTTAACTGCTGTCACTATTGTGTACAGGGTTCAAGACCTGCAAGGGCTGTTTATTTTGTTGCTAGGCAGACTGTTGGATACAGAGTGGTTAAGGCAGTTTTGAGCAGCTTTAAGCAGGTTTGCATGGGTTTGTGTGACGGTAAGATGTGCTTACATATGGATAAACGAAAAGGCGCTTACACCATGTAGGCTTCGCTTACCAGTGCGTAAATGTGCTTAGCATTTATATTTAAGCAATGCTTACACCTGCTAAGTATAGCTCAGCCCTGGTAACCAGTGATCACATTCCAGTCTGATGAAATAGCAGGGTAATGACATAGGTTCATATGTTCATAGGTAGGTACTAGGCTATCTGCCCGAGGGCATTTATAAGCCTAGCCAGATTGTGTCAGCTTTCGCCACCCCATTGATTAATTAATTGAGCCTCTGTCAAGATGAGCCAATGAAGTGATCCCAGGGGTATATTTTCTGTTACCCATCCATTCATCAAGGTTTCTCTTGAAGAGTGTTAGTGAGGGGCTCTGCCTAATGTAGTTAGGAATTTTGTTCCAAAGCATGGGGAGTCTCTGTGACAGGAATATATCCCTCCAGCATGTTCTATTTATTATTGTGGTGAGGTTTAGCTCACTAGAGCGAGTGGCTCGCAGTGACTTGGATTTCTTTAGGTGGAGCATGTCCATCAATTCTGAGTTGGACATGGCTTTGTAAGTCAGGCAGAGATCACCTCTGAGTAAGCGATATGTCACTGAGTACAGCCGGGATTTTTCCAGTCGGGCTGCATAGGACATATGTTTGAGGCCAGTAATCCTCTTGGTGAGGCACTTTTGCGGTCTTTCCAGCTGTTGGAAGTGTCTTGTGAGGTACATCCCAAATGGGGCATTGTACTCTATGATGGGTCTGATGAGTGACGGAAAGAGGGGCACTATAACCTCTTTATTTCTAGATGCAAACCATTTAATAATTAGATGGGCTACATAGAAGGATTTCCTAACTACTTTGGCAATATGATTGTCAAAGGAGAGATTACTATCTACCTGGGTCCCCCAGATCTCTTACTACCTCTTCTGTATTAAGGGGGCTGCCACCTATGTGGTAATTCATGGGTGTTTTGTTTTTCCCAAACGGGATGACTATGCATTTTTTGGCATTTAGCTTCAGACCATGACTTTGACACCAGGTGTCCTTCTCTGTAAGGCCCTTTTAGAGAATGTCCATGTCAACTGGAGAGTCAATTATGGCTCCCAGTTTGCAGTCATCGGCGAACTTGGTTAGCCATAGTCCCCCTGTGTTTGCCTGTACTTCTGAGAAGTATATGCCGAACAGTAGGGGTCCCAGGACCGAGTCCTGTGGGACACCACTTGTGACTGGTTTAGAGTCAGGCCTGGAGCCTGCTATTCTTACCATGTGAGGTCTGTCTGTAAGCCAGTTGGCAACCCATCTCGTGACGTAGGGGTTTATGTTCAGGCTGGTGAGTTTTTCTATAATTCCCGAGTGGGGAATGGTGTCAAAAGCCTTGGCAAGGTCAAGGTAGGCTGTGTGAACCACCTTCCCCTCATCTATGGCCTTGGTGACTGTCTCGAAGAAGTCAACCAGGTTTAGTAGGCATGACCTGCCCTTAACAAAGCTGAACTGGGTCGGGTCAAGTGTTTGGAGGTTCCCAATGTCTTTTCTTTGTTAATGAGTTCCATGATGATGTGCTCCATAGCCTTGCAGACCAGGCTAGTCAGGCTTATGGGGCGATAGTTACCAGGGTCAGTCGTGTCCCCTCCTTTGTGGAGTGGAATAACCATTGCTGTGCACCATTCTATGGGCACATAGCCTGTGGAGAGGCTGAGGTTGAACAGTGTGTTTAGGTGGGGAGTTAGTTTGTTCTGTAGTTCATGCAAGACGCAACCTGGGACACCATCTGGCCCCATTGACGCTGTGCTTTTGGCTTTTGAAAGGGCTATTTTCACCTGTGCATCTGTGATTTCTGGGACACTACACTTTTCTGGTATTGTTGTGGGCCCTTTTAGGGGTGAGAAGGGGTGAAGTTTGCACTGAATCTATCTGCCAGGATGTTAGCAATATCAGTAGGTTCAGTATATTTTGTGCTATTTTGCACTAGCTCAGACCATATCTGCGAGTTGCCACTTAGATTTTTGACATAGCTAAAGAAGGCTTTGTGGTTATCTTTCAAATCCTTGGCTATTTTTCTTTCGAAGTTAGCCTTGGGTGATTTTATGAGGGACCTTAGTTTCTTACTGATACTGATCAGGGATGTCTTTCCTTGTTGGGATTTGCTTTTTTTCTGAACTAGTTTCCTCCTTCTATTGTATAGCCTGTTTATGGCAGGGGTCCACCAGACTGGTTTCCTTCTCTTAGGGGAGTGAGTCTTGGTTTTGCTAGGGATGGCATGATCCATGCATCCTTGTAGGTGCTCATAGAGTGCATTTGTAAAGGTTCCTGCATTTTGGACACTGTTATCCTTTAGGTTGGGGGCTGTGAAACTTATCACCTCTGTCTTAAGTAAGGTGAAGTTTGCTATAGAAAGGTTTTTCACTGTGGTTTTCTTGGTTGGAGGTGGTGGTGTGGTGTGGACATCCAGAGTGATTAGTTTATGGTCTGGTGTAAACAGTGACGGGTTGACCTCCAGTGCGGAACACCTGTCGCCCATGTTGGTGATGACCAGGTCCAATATGTTTTCACCTCTGGTAAGGGAGTTTACCAGCTGATCCAGGGCATTTGAGTTGATAAATTCCAGGAAACGCTGGACCTGGGAGTTTGTACTTGAGTAGTTTTCCCAGTTAATGGTAGAATGAACAGAAGATGCAGGGTGGTATCCAACAGAGGAGCCGACATGAAAATTCTTTACTCAATCCAATGATCAAAATGAAGTACAAATACACATAAAGTCACAGTTTAAAAACGATAAAACAACAAGTTAAGCGCTTTCATCAATACTCAGACTTCTTCAGAAGGTTCTGAAGAAGTCTGAGTATTGACGAAAGCACTTAACTTGTTGTTTTATCATTTTTAAACTGTGACTTTATGTGTATTTGTACTTCATTTTGATCATTGGATTGAGTAAAGAATTTTTTCATTATTCGGGCTCCGTCTCATTGGATACCACCCTGCATCTGCTGTTCATTCTAGTTTTTATTCTGCTTACTGAGTTTGCCAGTTAATGGTAGGGTAATTGAAATCACCCAATATCAGGGTGTTCCGTAGGACCTTCATGTTTTCCAGTGTCTCCAGAAAGGCGGTCCTGGGTCATGGAGGGTGATCTGTAGCAGGCCAAAATTTGCATTGCAGATTTGCCCAATGTTAGTTGCACATGGATGATCTTAGAGGTATCATGCTGCGTCACTAACCTGGAGGTGTAGGTATCCTTGATGAATATGGATACACCCCCCCTTTTGTGTTTTGGTCCATGTTATGTGGCTGAAATGTGTGGTATGAGTTGTAACCCGGTAGTGCTGTGGTGCTCTGTGGAGCCTTGAACCAGGTTTCAGTTACTGCACAGATGTCGACGTTCTCCATACTGAAGAGTGCTTCGAGTGCATGCATTTTAAGATTTAAACTCCTGGCATTGAGTAACATAACCCTCATTTTTTTATTTGTGCTGATTACGGAGGGGGGGGGTTGACTTTTGAGCCTTGCTTAAAAAAGGCACTATGGGAGCAGCATGAGCCTTGGCCAGTATTCGAAAGCCTAGGGGTGACAGGTGCAAGCCATCTCTTGCGAAGCAACAAGGCTTGTTGAGCTTGTCGTCCCAGGCTGACAGACACTGGATCCCCTTTGAATGACACCAGAAGCTTAGCCAATTGTTGAAATTGATCATTTTTTCTTTATACTGCGGTATAATTCTTGGGGAGGGCAGGATGCTACTCAGGGTCAGGGTCATTCCCACCTGGGCTACATAATCAGAGAGCTCTTCCATATCTCTTTTCATGTAGTCCATGGAGGTATGTCTCAGGTCATTCACACCAACATGTACAATAACAGAGTCATATTTGTACTTGTTCTAGAGTGACCTGAGTGCTTGTGTTATGTGGTGGATTCTGGCTCCCAACAGACAGCTAACAGTAATCTTCTCCTTGTCCAGCCTAGTGAGTGGGACATCAGTATTCCTGACTATAGAGTCACCTATTACTAGTGTGTTAGGTATGTTATTTTGCCATAAGAGCTGTGATTGTGCGGCACACTGATTTTGTGTTTTATGTGTTGTCTGGTTTGTGACAGGAGGTGCAGTTTTTTTGGGTGTCTGCTTTGGAGGTCTCTGATGCTTTTGCAGGTTTTTATTTAGAGCCTCTGAGTATGATTTTGTGTATTTATGTGTATTTTTGCCAGTGCTGGTTTAGTATGTCTATATGAGGCTAGAGGTGTGGTGCAAGTGTTAACCTTCTCCTCATGACTGCCTCTTCCAGTCTTGGGTGGAGAACATCTTTAATAAGTGCATCTAATTCCATGTACATAACATGCATCTATATGCTGACATTACAGTAGCAAGGGGTGTGAGTATACTATATGGGACACCTAAGTATATATGGCTAATACAACAATCTTTTGTCTTTGTATCTGTTTCATACATGGGTAGTATCCCATGTTATATGCAGTCACACTTGCATGTTTTGTATCATTACATTACTACTGTTAACAGTGCTTTCCCAAGTAAGAGTAGATTGCAGATTGTAGTACTGGAACTATACACCCCTGCATGCAAAGCTGGACTCTGAGTACTGAGTATCATGTTCTTGGTGTGTGAGCTGTATGTTATTAAGTATTTACTACTGGATATTGATCTGCTATGTGGATATTAACTGTAGACTACTATGTGTATAGGACATGTCATTGAGGGCTACTCTCATGTAGTAATGACATACCTATCAGTGTCAGATGTCTATCTGTCAAAGCAGTCATCCTAATGCATAACTTGTTGGATAGCCGATTTCTGTCTGTCCACTGTACAGATGTGCAGATGTCAGGTATCCATCTTGGCTGCTTACAGTCAATCTATGCTTAATTGACACTGACATGTCTGCCCAGCTGTGTTATGAATGCCACAGCTAGGAAACCCCACCCTATGTGCACCACATGCCATGGATCACTCAAGTGGCATCAGCTGATAGATGGCCTGCTGAAAAATGTCAGGTGGCATTATACCAGTGTACTCACATTCCCTACTCTTCTCATCTCTCCATGGACATTAGTATGGTACACACCTAGGAACACCTGCACCTATGGACTCCAGTACTGACAAATGTGTCAGTGTGCATTACTGAAAATAGCAGTGTCTGTGTGTTTGTAAACATGTAGTTGATAATACCCTGAGGGTCTTCTCACCCACTTCGCCCCCCATTGCCATAGTTAGAAATGGCTGCTGCTGTAATTGACATTAAATGTACCTTGTTACACTCTTCACCCTATGAGCTACCTGGAGCTTGCAGTACCAGCATAACACTGTTGCACAAATGAGTAGATAGGCTTGGGTTACGCTCTGAGTCCTGGCAAGTGTGTGTATGTGTGTGAGTGTGTATATTTGTAGGATAGAGCATTCTGAGGCCACATTCTCCAAATACAATACACCTTGCCATACATTATAAGGTATAGTGTTGTTGCTGACATTAGGAGAGCCATGACAAACCCTCACCCTACTATTCCTGTAGCATGTGCAATAAATGGATATCCCTGTAGTAGCACAGATTAGAAGACAAGGGGTTTGTATTGCAGTCCTGGTCAATGTGTGATTGTGGGTATGTCAGAGTATTATCATGGGTTTCAGTAAGTAAAATATCCAATGTGAGGTGTGGGTGCTGGGTATACTGTCTTTACACCATGGTACCCCCAGTACATGTCCCAAGGTCCACTATATGAGGAACACTGTCACCATCAACCATACAGGTAACAGATTACACTATCCAGCCCAATGATGCATGTGCTGTGTGTAAATTCTCTGTAACAGAATAGACTCACTGACAAGGTGTTAGCACTGATAAACCCAGGTCTCTCAGATGTGTCTATTACTGTTATGTGTTTGTCAATGTGTATATGACAGTATGTCATACTATGTATTGTTCATTAACACCCAGTACATACCCCATTACCATACTGTACAAGGCCTGGTGATGTTCTTCACTTAACAAGAAACTCGAGACACACCTCATCCTAAAACTTGTGTGGTGTGTGCAATTAAGGCCAAACACATTAGTAGCAATAAGTACCTAGGTAGGGGTTCTACTCTCAGTGTTGCTAAGTAAGTGTGTGTGTATGTGAAGGGATCTATTTCAGTTTGCAGAAAATACATGTCCCAGGAGATCATTTGTCTAAGAACTGACTGGCAAATGCTAACATTTCAAAGGAATCATCTTGCGGAAATTCATTCCATCAAAACTAGTAGTAGATGTGTAAATGCCCTCTTCTCCACTGTACAGCTTCACAGCGATACTGGAGCTGGTATATATAGTTGGGTGTTGATGTTGTGGGCACAGCCACCCTCATTGGGGTTATTGTTGTGCATATCCCCCGCTTAGTCTGCTGTAATACTGTACAGTTTATGTTAACAGGTTAAGTAGTTGTTAATCACACTATGTGTGGTTCTACACCACCACACACCCTCCAAAGTGGAGGGCTGTGCCACCCACACCAGCACACCTATGTTTACCAATACCAGGATTGCACTACATTGGGGAAGAGGATATATACCCTGCCAGTACCATCGTCAATGACATTAAACTGGCAGACTGATTATTTTCTGATGTGATATTTTGCCTATTTTGTCTTGGTGGAATTACATAGACCAAAATGAGTTCACTGCAAAATTAAGCACATCCATGTGTACAGTATTCTCTGTGTATTGCATCAACACCAAAGCCTCTGTGTGTGTGTGTGTGTGTGTGTGTGTGTGTGTGTGTGTGTGTGTGTGTGTGTGTTATTCACAAACATTTGTTGTGTGCCACCCAGTATGCTTACCACTGTCCACTGTAGAACAGCTGCTGACATCAGCCACCATGCACTCACCTGAATACACCCCTCAGACCTATCAGCCATGAAGCACATGCAGTAACTGTTATACAGACCTGTTACTTCTGTTCAGCTGTACCCAGGATATGACACAATCAATGTGTCACCACAGTGCCATACCCCTTGTAGGAAACAACAGCAGACCAACATCCTGCTGACACATAGAAACCAACAACACAAACTGAATACATTATGGAGATCACATTCAGTCAGTGTTAATAACAGCTATAATGCATCATGGCTGGACAGCTACACACCCTGACATGTAAGCATTAAACTTTCCATCTGAAAACATGTGAAACAGCATTACATTGCTAAACATTAGTACATTCACCCTGTGGATCAGAACCATATTAGCATGTCCCTGCATCGATGGTATAGATGACAGGGATGTGGCACAGGAATCACCATATGCACAGGGTGTGTTGTGGGTTTGCCAGAGACCTAGGCTGAACCATTTGGTTGACATCATGTGTGTGTGTTAGGGGGTTCTTTATCAATTGGGCTGTGCAGATGTGGTGTGTGTAGGTATGGAGGTGCCCTAGCTGTGTTGGTGATGTGTATGCACACAGTTCTGCCATGTGGCTGCCCTATACAGGAGTTTGTTGGACAGCTGCAGACTGTACATGGCAGGGTGTACAGTTCACCATGTCTGGCCATGGTCATGACAAATGTGCCTGCCAGGGGTTCCATGAAAACTACCAGGTAGAAACTCAGATATGGTACTCTCCCCTGATGATGACAAATGTCTGCTGGATCAGCATCCCTGTTGGGACCAGCCAGGATCACATGCACATGGCCTGCTGCATTGTGGTGTGGACAGCACCCCCCCATGCAGTGCTGGTGTGGGTACTACCACTACAGGACTGGCTGTGACTTGTTGCATGTCCACGTAGACCTCCACCTGTTGGTGTTGCTAACCTACATCTATGTGGCTGTTGCCTGACTCCCACCATATGCTCTAACACAGACACCACACGGTCGAGGATTCCCACCATCTCACCCAACTGTCTATTGAGGACGTCTGCAAAATAATGGTTGGCACCTGCAAGATCACAGATGTTGTCAAGTACAGCAGAATGAGTAGCCCTCTGGGGCCTCAGACTCTGTCTGGTGTAACATTCCATACTTGCCTGTGCCTCCATGATGGCTCGAAACATGCGTCTGATGACACTTGCTGTGGCACTTCTGCCAGGGGCATGATGGCCAGAAGCCCTCCTACGAGCACCCCTGTACATCTGCCTGTGTGGTATCTCACCAGTCATCTGGCTATGGCTACTGTGTACAGGCACACTTGCCATAGTCACCACACTGTCCTGGCCCATGCCACCACCTGCCAACTGTCCCTCATCTATGGCCACTGGTTTGGGGTATGTATAGGCATTGTGACTTTCTGCGGGGATGGGGTAGATAAAAGTGGGATGTCAATCAATGGCACAGCTTCAGCCCCTGACAACCCTGCCTGTGCCTCACCATACCTATCATCATTATCAGAGTCTGTATGGACACTAACATCAGTTTGCCTGCAGGAAGGACCCTGACCCACCTCGCCACCTGTGAGGGGAAAACAAAAAAAGTAATTTAAGACCTGTACATCATTGCTTACCTCTACACACACACACACACACGCACACACACACACACACACACACACACACACACACACACACACACACACACACACACACTTACAGGTGAGGTGGCACAAATATATTACACAGACCTCTCATTACCCAACAGTCAACATGCATGACATATGGCACTCAGCAGCATGCACTGCAGCTATATTCAGTCCTTGTTACCAACATTATAGAGCTCTGTGATGCATGAGTGGTGTTAGTAGGTGATGCCCCTTCCCGTGTAACAAACTGCACCCATGTACACTGTATTTCTGTGCACCTGTTCAGCACTCTGGCATGTACTATGCACCATACCTCATGAGTGTATGCACCATTGCTGAATGTGTATATGTGTGGCAGTTATGTTTGATCCATTGCTCACAGCTCCTATGTGTTTGTCTGACACATACCTGGGGTGATATTAGGACAGATATCAATAGTGAATGCCTGATCTCTGATTTGCAGATCTCATCATTAGTAGTGCATGTATGTGCAACAAAATCCAATTACACTGACAACCTTTAAAGCTTACTGTGGCTATGAGGAGTGTACACACTGGTGCTGACATGTCAGCCTCTTCCATGATATGTAATGGGGCCACAATACTGCATATGTAAACATTACACACACCTGATATGTGACATATGACCTGTGCAATCAAATGCAGTATCAAACAAATGGGTTAGTCATGCAGATGCTGATTGAGATGCATACAATATGTGGGTTGCATAAGTGTTCACACCCTTAACACAATGGTTTGTTGCAGCACCTGTTAAGTGAACTACAGCAGTCACTATTCCTGGAAGGGGTATACTAGCATGGCCCATCTTCACTTGCCATTATTTGGTCACTCCACCCTACAAATGTCCCCCAACTCTGCTGGATTGCAAGGTCAGCTCATGTGCACAGCCTTTGGAGGTCACACAGTGCCTTCACTATTGCTGTAGAGTCAGGGTTATGTCTGTCACAATTCATGACCTTGACTGTGTTCAAGTACAGACATTCTTAGCGAGCTTTGGATGTATTCTTCAGTTCACTGTTGTGTTTCATGATGACACCCCTCCCCATCTTCAGCCTTATTGCAGATGCTTGACAACTATGGGCCACACATGAGTGTCATTTTGTAGTGTATCCAAATTCAGAACACCATGTCTACCGGCCTAGTTCCTGCTAATGAACAGCAAACCTAAAGGTGTACACTGGCACCAGCAAGGTAGAGATGGGGATGGCGGGACTGAGGTGGAGTGAGGTGTTGCTTGTGCACCACATGTATCTTTATTAATACTGTCTATAGGTTTCTTCCTTGGTCTCAGTACACCATTACACATTGCAACACATGCCTTTTGGAGAATTGATGTTATGCATATGCTACCTGTAGAGAGTCCTAGATGATGTTTCCTGTGGAACAACTCTTCCATCTGATTACCCTAACCCATAGGCCATACTTATGCAGATTCCAGGTGATTGTTGACACAGGTACTGCACAGGCAGTACTTACTAGACATTCCTGCAAATCCCTCAGTGTTGCTGCATTTTACTGGGCAGCCTCCATGATCAGTTTGCAACATGTATTGTCATCTGTCTTGAATGGGGATCTGTTTATTTTCTACATTAATGTTGTCCCATACTTCATAGTCAGATACGTGACTGTCTGCACTGTTTACCATGGTATATGCAATGGTGAAGTAAGGCTACTTCTCCCACTCCTGAGTGCTATCTTGCTGATATGGGATCCATTCCATTGTTAGTAAGATGTGTGCAAGCCACGGCTGCCTCTGTTGCAGGTGAGTGGGAAAATGTCATGGACATACTTCTTGGACAGCAGACCATTACTTGGTGTGACATTGAGGCCCTGTACTGGATGGAAGGTGTGCATTCAAGAAGAGTGAATGCTGTTAGTACCTCAAAAGCTACTTCCACAGTATGTTATTTGGAGTGTGTGCACACATATGCTTCCAGTGCTTGTTAAGGTATGTATTCCCCATATTTGTTGTCCATATAACAAAGGATTCCATATTACATGTTCATTGCTCATGTTAGGGTCACATTACAGGTTGTAAAAGGTGTGGAATGTGGTATTGTGATTTGCCGTTGTGTAGATCTGTAACAGTTGCCATGGTAATAGTGGTGTATACACTGTTGTAGCCACTGTATAAGGGTAATGTTTCAGACATGTCCCAACTGTAGGCCATTTGTCCCACCATTATCTTCATCTCTGTCCACACATCTTGCACTGATAGGATGTTAGGTATACTGTAGGACTCTTACATACCCTACAGATATGCCACCATGATGACCACTGTGATGCAGTGCAGTTAACAGAAACAATAAGTGAACTTGTACAGCATGCATTATGGGTAGGTGTATTAAATGTGTGCATGGCAAATACCATGGCCATAACATTGCCGGTGTATTGGCAAACCTGAACAAAACAACTCCATACTCACCAGCTACAGGCTGCTGCCCCAGTCCAGATGGACCTACATAGTTGTGTGAGACATGTAATGTCAGTTGCCACACCTGTGGCATTGGTATAGGGTGGAGCAGCATTTCTGTACATCAACAGTACAAACCCACAATACTAGAGATTATGCACATCTGTTCATTACTACACTGCAGCAACAGACTATGTTATCTGACATATGCATGCAGATACTTTACAGATGAAGATGGGTAAGCAACAGTAGTCTACTAATATGCCCTGGGGCCTTACCTGCATGCTCCTCGTCCATTGTGCGGGTGGCACCCACCTCCACAATGCTATCCTCAGGTTCCTGGCTTGGCTGGCAGGTGGGTGCCCCAAGGCTGGCGAGGAGCTCCTCAGCACGTGTCAGTGGGGGCTGGATGGCATGACTCCCAGCTGTGGCTAGCTGGTCCCTCCTAACTGCAGCAGCATGTTGACGGGCGTGGTGGATAAGATCAGTGCAACGATGTTGCACCTGCTCATAACTGCAGTTATGTAGGCTGACATCATTTACCCTGTGGACAAGCTCATTCCACGGGGTGGTCCTCTCCTGCAGATCATGGGCCCTGTGTCCAAAGAGGGTTCTGTGGTGTAGTACAATGAAGTTTATGATAATATCATTCTCCTGGGGAGTATACGCAGGGAGACATTCACAGAACATTGTACCTGGAAGACATAAACAGGAAAAAAGGTCAGAGAACCTGATACTGCAAGGATATAATAGTTGTTCATTGACATCTCTCCCCCCCCCCCACCACCACCATATCTGCAACAATAATCTAAATACACAAATCAATGGGAATGTTTACACCAAACCTACTGTTGGGACATATATCATATTGTTCAACAAATACTGAAATGTATTTCTATTCATGTTCCATGTTGAAACACTATCATTGGTGGCCTGTTGCTATCAATGTAACCTGCATGCCATTGTAATAGCCACTGTGGTTTCATATATGCATGTGTTCTGTTTGCTATGCAACTGTTCCAAATCTGGTATTTTGGGTTAATGGGAATATCTATGCATGCTGTTATAACTAATCCTGGATTGTGTTGACTATTACTAACTGACATATGTTCTAAAACTGCAAGTAAATAGCATGTTTGGGAAGGCCATTCCCAGCAGACCCACCTCTCCCACCTCATCTGGCTGTGGCACTGGGCCCCAGCACATCTGGGACCCACCCCAGGACTTCCTCATCTGCTAGTCCTGCACTACCTTCAGGTGGAACCACCTCAGGAGATGGGGCTCATCCCCCCCGGGAGCGGGCACAAACAGGATCCTGCCCCCTGAAGTCAGGTCCAGGGTCGGGTGCATAGGGAGCTCCGAAGGGAGTTTGGAGATCTGCTACACCAGCTTGAGGGCCGCATGGCACATTTAGAGGGTAAGCCTGCCCCTCCTGCTCAGCCCCCAGCACAGCCACCTTCAGGGACGTGAAGGTGTAGTAGTGACTGCTCATGGCTGGGGACCTTAGTCCCACTGTTTCTATTTGGGGGCTCATGGGCTTCCGATTTCCAAACACCCCTCCCGTCCAAGGTGTTTATCCCCCACATGTGTCATATACTGCCCCTGCATGCTGTCTTGTCTGTATTCCGACCCAACCTTCCTCCCCAAATATACTTACTATCATTCCCCAACATTCCACTCTCACCTTAACAAAAAAAGGGCAATCTGTTCCAAAAAAGAATTTCACACCATACATAACTGTCCAGTCCACACCCGCTTACAACTGCTTAAAAGTGCCTTAATCACTCTGTATCCAACAGCCCTTGTTCTGCCCAGCAAAAAAGTTATCAGCCCTTGTCAATGTCTAACCCGGGACCCTGCACACCATAGCCACAGCAATTTACCACTAAGCCATCTGAGCTGCAGATATGTGTGATCTTTTCTCAAACATATCATGCAGCACAGTCATTCAACAGTAGGAAAAAAAAAATATATATATATATATATATATATATATATATATATATATATATATATATGTTGAGTGCATTCAGACATCAGATCCACACTCTGAACCTCCTTCCTCCACAGCTGAAGTATTCTGCCTTGCTACAAAACAGAGCATCACATGTGGACACAGCCTAACATTAGGGGGGGGGGGTATTTAGGGACAGATCATAGATATGCCTATTACAAACCTATGCAGTTTGTGCATTATACATTTCACATTTCCATGACTGTTCTGAAGATGGTGGGGTCTGAAACATGTGTCTAGCATGACTTCATTACTTCCACCTTCAGCTATTTGCCAGACTAATGTAGATGTTTGGAGGAACAGAACAAACACTATGATGGCTTAAATCTTGACATTCTGTGCAGATCTGCATAGTTGACAGGTATGGTCCACTCCCCACAGGGCCAGATGCTATGTCCATAGCAGTTGTTCAGCAGGACATCATTACAGCAAGTCTTGCTGGCACATATAAATCTTTCAACATCATCTATCCCATTATTACAGACCAAGTACTACATTCAATTACATGCTGACATGTTTCACATACCTTAAATCTTAGAAGACAGGGAAGAAACCACGATGCAGCACCAGTAAATAAAACACTTGTAATCGGATCGAATAAAGCGCTTTTCATTTATTGCAGTGAACAAACTTCTTCAGATAAAAACAACAGCACATAAACAGAATTTAAATACAGCTGCAATGAATTATTCAATTATCCAGTTGAGTACTTAAAGTGAAATCACTAATTTCACGCAGTACAGGTTTAAAAACAACACATATGACTATGTACTACGAGAAGGAAAATAATAGCAATGCACCGCTACTCTAACTAGAAATAGATGGTAAAAACTTGTGGATTAGAATTAAAAAATATATGTATTAAAGTGAATGTAAAAATAAACTAATAATGAAAAATCACTTTACAATGAACCAAGTACATAAGAACTCACTAGGAGTGTACTTGTGACTATAATGCTCTAAGTGTTTGTAAACTGTCATACTAAAGAAATAAAACTTATATCCATAAACTGTGACTTACGGAAGGTTACCTATTAAGGCTCTTAAGTTTAAGAACGCTGCTTAGTGAGCAGCTTTCATTCAGGCCAGGTGCATTATAAGCATTTAACCTGATTTGCCAGTACAACTCTAGTTCTTCTAACTTAAGAGGCATCGGACCTCCCCTAGGATCTTGAAGTACTTGGTCAATGACCGAAAACTTGAACATGTGGTCAGGATATACCGAGATATGTTTGGCTAATACATTTTCTAGTTTTTGTTTCCTAATTGCATACGTGTGTTCATATATATGGTCACGAATGCGTTGTTCTGTTTTGCGTATATAAAAAGCAGAACAGAACTGGCATTTAGCTAGGTAAATCACCATATTGGAGTTACAATTTGCCCTCAGCTTCAACAGGTATTCATGGTCGTGTACTTTGAATCTATTAGATTCAATAACATGCTGGCAGTAATTACACGCCTGGCATTTATGCATGCCAGCTGTCCTCACCATTCTAGTATAATGTTGTTCAAAGAAGGCTTTAAGATTCTTAGCTCTTTTATATGTAACAACAGGGTGGTTGCCCAGTTTCTGATAAACTTTATTGTCACTCTTAAATAAATCCCAGTTTTTACACAAAACCTGAAAACATTCACTACTGTTGAGGTTGTAAGTTGTTATAAAAGTGACACGTGGTCTCTCACGTAGATGTGTAACCACAGAATAATTCACAGGTTCAACAACTGAATCCTCTACTTCGTTGGGGGGGGGGGGTGTTCTCTATTCAAGATTGGTTTATAAAACTGTCACAGACGCTTAGAAGTCACTTCATCTATAATTGCATCCAGCATTTTATTTGGATTCCCACGGTGTAAAAACATACTTCTCAAGTGTCTGCATTCGGCATAGAGATCACTGTCTAATGTTATAATTCGGGCTGCCCTTACCAGTTGTCCTTTAAATATAGCTCGTTTTTGATGAAATGGATGACAACTGGAAAAATGAAGGAATGCGTTGGAATAAGTGATCTTTCTGTAAATGTTAGCTGTATATTTTTGAGAAAGAATATCCTTAGATAATAAAATGTCGAGGTAAGCTATGGAGTCTGTGTTGAAAGTGGAGGTAAATTTCAAACACTGAGTGGTTGTGTTAAAATAATCAACGAATGTGTTGCTAACAGTATGGTCATCATCTAACAAGATGAAAATATCATCCAGTAAGCGAGTATAAAAGATTAACTTATCTTTAAAGTGAGAATTGTTGAGGACATAAAGATGTTCCCATTGGGCCATGACCATATTAGTGACACTTGCACCACAGGGAGAACCCATCGCTACCCCAATTTTTTGTAAGTAAAAATTATCTCCAAACATGAAGAAATTATTACTAAAAACTAAATCCAACAATTCATGAACCATATTCAACTCATTTCTAGTACTACCATGGAATCTCAACATTTGATCAACCCAGTCTAAGGTTATATCTTGTGGAATACAATTTTATTTATTTATTTATTTATTGGCATTTGTTGACCGGGTTTGTTCAACTGGGATTTTGTCCCCTTTTTCAGTGGAGACCCAAGGAGAAAAGCTCCAGATAGTACAGTAAAAAAAACACTACAGTAGTATACAAGCACAGCAAACAATAGAAATAAAACTAGTTATTACAGTAGTAAAACAATAAACAAAACAACATTAACAATAGTTAAATGACACTACAAGGTTTTTTTTTTTTTTGGATGCTATGTAACTGTACTACTGGGGATAGAGTTCAGAAGTATGACAAGGATAGATGGAGTGATTCCAATGTGGGGGGAGGAAAGAATTATGTAGGGTCATAGCAGGGGCAAATTCTGGAATTGAGTAAATGAGTCTTTAGTTTTCTTTTAAATAGTGGGGTGTGAGAGACTGAGCGAATGTCAAGGGGTAGTTTGTTCCAGGCTTGGGCCACAGAGTGTTTGTAGAGTAGCTTACCTACTGACTTATTTGGGTGGTAAATATCAAGCAATTGTTGATTAGAGGTGAGGAGGGGTCGAGATGGGGTGTAGACAGAGACAAGGAGAGATAAGGATGGACAGTAGGATGGTTTAAAGAGCATAGAGTGCAACATGTGAAATTGATAGAGATGTAGTAGTTGTGGGAGTTCTAGCCATTGTAGAGACTTCAAAGCAATACAGTGGTGTGTGTTGTTTGGGGAGTTGGTGATGAATCTGGCTATTTTGTGGTAGGATTGTTGAAGTTTATTCATGGTAGTTTTTTTGACAGTTGTGAGAACTGGAGCAGCATAGAGGAGTGAGGGGAGGAGGAGTGCTTGTCCTAGGGTGAGTCTAGCTTCGGGACTGAGATATTTTTTGTTTCGGTATAATAGACCTAATTTCTGATGTGTTTTCTTTATACATTGCTGTATGTGTTGATTGAATTTTAATTCGTCGTCGATAATGACTCCAAGGAGTTTTGTGTGGGTGTCAGGTAGGATAGCTGTGTTATTGCAAGACTTAATGACAAAGGAAGATTTATGATGATTAAGAAAGTGGGGTAGGAAGAGTAAGAGTTTGATTTTAGTAGGATTGAGAATCAGTAATACTGAGAATATGAGAATACAAGTGTAGAGATCTTTGACATCGATGGTAAGAAGATTATACCTTGCGTCAAGTTAAGTTTATCAAGGAATGACCAGGAATCTTTGCATATCTGGGTGATATTAACCAGATATTTCTGTAGAATGTTATCTACAGAAATAGCTGGCATTCTTTAAAGTATTCAATTGTATTTATTACTGCTTGGTAGTAACTTGATTAAAGTGTAGCTATCATTCTAAGTCTTTTGGATTAAGCACTTGGGCTCAGACCAGTTGTTTTACATTAGGAAGGTTTGTGGCCTGCACTGTGGTGGCAGGACAGGTAGCTTACATCCTTCTAAGTTGGGAACTGCTGATTGAGGGCTCAGTGTCTGTTATTCTAAAAGTGTATTAGTTCTGGTTTAAGCACTTGGGCTTCAGGCCAGTTATTTTACATTAAGAAGGTTCGTGGTCTGCACTCTTGTGGGAGGAGAGGCTGGACACTGCCCTTCTGAGCTGGGAATTTCTGGTTAAAGGCTTATAGTGCCTGCATATTTGAACTGTTTCTTACTGAAATTGGTACACCTTGTTTGCTGTAGCATAGACTAGATCCAGGCCTGCTGAATCTAGCTTTGTGTTTGTATGCTTGTTTGCTTGTTATTTCCCTGAAACGCTAATTCCACCTAAAGCGCGGCTTTTCAGCACTTCTGTGGATCCCTAGTGACATCTGCATTGCTTACTGTACTTATTTCCTTGTTTCACTTGAAAGAAAGTTACTGTTTGTCATTTTTGCATTTAAGGTACCTGTAACACATTGCATTTAAGTTACCTGGCAATTGCTCACTAAAGCAATTATATAAGTCAGCACTAAAAAAATAAAAGCACTACACCCTCACAAACTCCCCTTGAGTACCTTGTTCCCCATTGGCCCTTTTTTTCAATTATAAAGGAATTCCCAATACTATTCTAGCATGTCCAAAGGTCAGTTGTCAATCTCCTCTCTCGTCCAGCTGGTGAATCTGGGAATCTTGAGGCAATGTTACAACTGCCTCATGTACACAGACAACCCTCTCCTCCTCCCAACAAATTCCAACACATGTGAGAGATGCAACCATATAGCCAAACTGGAGGCTAAGCTCTCTCAACTCAGTACTGGTGAAACCTGTCAGGAGGAGAAGGAAACCACACTCAGTACAATTCCAGTCTCACATAGACCTACCACGACAGCAAACCAAACACATAAACACACAAAAACATACTCGGAGGCTCTAAATAAAAATCTGCCTAAGCAGCAGAGACCTCCAAAGCAGACACCCAAGCAACCGCTACCCCAAAACTATACACGTGCAACACATAGCTCACAAAGCCAGTGTGCCAAACAGTCACAGCCCTTAAGGCTAAACAACACACCTGATACACTTGTAATAGGTGACTCTATCATCAGGCACACTGACGTCCCACTCACCAGGCTGAAAAAGGAGAAGGTCACGGTGAGCTGCCTGTCAGGTGCTAGGATCCGCCACATAACACAAGCACTCAGGTCACTCCAAGGCAAGTACAAATATGACTCAGTCATTGTCCATGCTGGTGTGAATGACCTGAGACGTACCTCCCTGGACTACATGAAAAGAGACATAGAGGAGCTCTCTGAGCATGTGGCCCAGGCCGGTATGACCCTGACCTTGAGTAGCATCTTACCCTCACCAAGAATGATGCCACAATATGAAGACAAGATGATCAATTTCAACAACTGGCTTAAGTATTGGTGTCATTCAAAGGGGATCCAATGCCTGTCAACCTGGGATGACATGCTCGACAAGCCACAATGCTTCGCTAAGGACGGCTTGCACCTGTCACCCCTGGGCTTTCGGATATTGACAAAGGCTCTTGCTACCCCCATAGTGCCTTTTTTAGGCAAGGCTCAAAAGTCAAACCCACCTCCATAGGTATCACAAGGGATAAGAAACTAAGAGTAATGCTACTCAACACCAGAAGTCTAAACCTCAAGATGCATGCACTCAAAACTCTCCTTAGCATGGAGAACATCGATATCTGTGCAGTAACAGAAACCTGGTTCAAGGCTCCTGAGAGCACCCCAGCACTACCAGGTTATACCTCATACCATGCTTTTCGGCCCCAAAACTTGGACCAAACCAGAAAAGGAGGGGGAGTATCAATATTCCTCAAAGATACCCACACCTCCAGGTTGGTGGCACAGCATGAAGCATCAGAGACTATCCATGTGCAACTAACAGTGGGTAAAACTGCCTTCCAGTTTATACCCTGCTACAGACCACCCTCCCAAACCCAGGAACCCCACTCGGCCTTCCTGAGAACACTGGAAAATATGAAGGTCTCTGCAAACACCATTATACTGGGCGACTTCAACTACCCAAACATAGACTGGGAGCATTACTCTAGCTCCAACACCCTAGCTCAAAGGTTCCTAAAATTTATAAACTCAAATGCTATGGAACAACTGGTTACCACTCCCACAAGAGGGGAAAACATACTGGACCTGATCATCACCAACATGGGGACTCTATGCTCCAGACCAGAAGTGTATCCCTCACTGGTAAGATCAGACCATAAACTAATCTCACTGGATATTCACATCCCGAACCCACCCCCTGCCCAGAAAACCACAGTGAAAAACTTCTCTAAAGCAAATTTCACACTCCTCAAAACCGAGGTGGAATCCTTCAAAGCCCCTGGGCCTGTGGAAAACATGGCCCAGACCACAGAATCCTTTATAAACGCATTCTATGAACACCTTCAGGAATGCATGGATCATGCAATCCCAAATAAAACCAAGACCCAATCCTCCAAAGGCAGACGTCCTGTCTGGTGGACCCCAGCCATAAACAAACTATACAATAGAAGGAGGAAGCTACTACATGATAGAGCAAAATCCCAAAAAGGGAAGGCATCTCTGATCAGTGTTAGCAAAAAACTACGGGCACTCATAAAATCGTCTAAGGCCAGCTTTGAGAGAATAATTGCACAGGACACTAAGGATAATCACAAGGCTTTCTTTAGTTATGTTAGGAACCTGGGTGGGAATTCCCAGATATGCTCAGAATTAGTCCAAAATGGCAAAAAATACACCGAACCCACAGACATTGCCAACATCCTAGCTGACAGGTTCAGCGCAAACTCCCCCCCCCCTCCCCACCAAAAGGGCAAATATCTATCCCAGCAGAGTGCTGCCTTCCTGACATCTCAGATGCTCAGTTAAGAGTCGCCCTCTCCAAAGCAAAAAACACTGCATCAATGGGACCAGACGGTGTCCCGGGCTGCGTCCTATATGAACTCCAAGAAGAGCTAAACCTAAACATAAAACTACTGTTCAATATCAGCCTTACCACAGGATATGTACCCAAAGAGTGGCGTACAGCAACAGTGGTCCCTCTCCACAAAGGTGGTGCCTCAGCAGATCCTGGAAACTATCACCCCATAAGCCTGACTAGCTTAGTCTGCAAAGCTATGGAAAGGATCATCATGGACCTCATAAAAAAAGATATTGGGGACCTACAGACACTGGATCCTACCCAGTTTGGCTTTGTTAAGGGCAGATCCTGCCTCTTAAACCTGGTTGATTTCTTTTAAACAGTCACCAAGGCCATTGACGAGGGGAAGGTGGTCCACACAGCCTACCTGGACCTCGCAAAAGCCTTCGATACAATACTCCACTCGGGCATTATAGATAAGCTCACCAGCTTATATATATAAACCTTTATGTCTCTAGATGGGCTGCAAACTGGCTTAAGGACAGAACCCACATGGTTAGAATTACTGGAGCCATGTCAGACTCCAAACCAGTTACAAGTGGCATCACACAAGGCTCAGTCCTGGGACCTCTCCTGTTTGGTATATATTTCTCGGAGGTACAGGCCAACATGGAAGGACTGTGGCTGACCAAGTTTGCAGATGACTTTAAACAGGGCGCTATAATCGACCCTCCAGCCGACACAAGCATCCTCCAAAAGGGCCTCATAGAAATAGACAACTGGTGCCAGAGCCATGGCCTCAAGCTAAACGCCAAAAAGTGTATAGTCATCCCCTTTGGCAAAAACAAAGTGCCCACAAATTACCACATAGGTGGTAGTCCATTAAGTACGGAAGAAGTAATTAGGGACTTGGGGACCCAAATTGATAGCAATCTCTCATTTGACAACCATGTGGCCAAAGTGGTTAGAAAAACATTTTATATAGCCCACCTAATCATGAAGGGATTCACATCTAGATCAGGGGAGGTCATTGTGCCTCTTTACTCATCCCTCATCAGGCCCATAATTGAGTACAATGCCCCTTTTGGGATGTACCTTATCAGACACCTGCAGCAACTGGAAAGACCCCAAAAGTACCTCACCAAGAGGATCAAAGGGCTCAAATAGATGCCCTTCCCGGTTAAAGAAACTCCAGCTCTACTCAGTGGCATACTGCCTGCTCAGAGGCGATCTGTGCCTGACATATAAAGCCATGTCCAACCCGGAATTAATGGACATGCTGCACCTCAGAAAATCCAAATCCCATCGAGCTACGTGCTCGAGAGACTTGAACCTCAGCACTGAAATAAATAGGACATGCTGGAGGGACAGATTCATAACCCAGAGGCTCCCTTCACTCTGGAATAAAATCCCAGTCCAGGTTAGGCAGAGTCCCTCATTGAATCTCTTCAAGAGGAATGAATCTTGATGAGTGGATGGGGGATTGTAGGTTTACCCTGGGTATCACTTCTGTGTCACTGTTAAACAGAGGCACAGTATACTAACCTCGAAAAAGGGCATAGCAAAATTAATTTAAAAATGGGTGGCGAAGGCCAAACACACTCTGGCTAGGCTTATAAATGCCCTAAGGCAGATAGCCTAGTATGAACCTATGAACCTATGAACATATGAACGACTTTCACACAGGGGTAGGTGGGGGAACCCCAACCATCAACTAGAGGTCTCATAGGGGGGTTGTGTAAAACATTGTGGATTTTAGGAATCCCAAACAAACATGGAGATCTGGGGTAAACTGTTGAAAAATAATTATAGGTGTTCTGTGTAATTCTACCCTCAATGTACATTTCCTCTATAGAGTTCTTAATGTTGTTATAGGCCTTGTTGGTTTCAGAGCATGAGATGATTGAATAAGAGGGACTATCAAGTAAACGGAACATCCTTTCTTTATAGTCAACCCCGTCAAAAACCACCAACCCACCTCCCTTGTCAGGTTTACAAAAACGAATGTCGTGGAGTTTGATTAAGTCTAGACATTCCTTTTCTTTCTTTGTTTCAACACTGAGAAAAGGACTTTGTTGTATTGTTTGAAACCTTTGACGAATGTCCAGTTCACACACTAATTCAAAAATCTGTAAAAGTGGATGGAGAGGGGGATTAAAGGTGCTGGAAATCCTGAAATTGTTGCTGTCTAGGGGATAGATACTCCCAAGCATTAGGTTTAAATTAAGTTTCCTAACATATAGTTTTAAGTCGATGATTGTTTTAACCAAATTCAGTTTTTGGGCTGGGACATAAGTATACCCCTTAGACAGTAACTCTACCAGTGCAGATGTAATAACAACTGTAGAAAAATTATACACCTTAAAATCCCTGTCTTCGTTATTTAATATAATGGGAGTATTGTCTGTACAACCATTGCCATTCACCATAAGGGAATCACTGTTTGGAGTGTCTGTCAATTCTAAAGACCAAGGCTCACAACAAGAATCAGGATGTACAGATGGAACATGTGCATCAACCATACAAGAAGTACAACAATTTTCAGATAGACTGTTATCAATCAGATGCCGAACTACAGCTATCTGAATTTCTGCTTGTTTCTCTGGTTGAATTGTCCTGTCTGTTGTTTTGGTCTTGACCCTAAACAATTGGAGTCATTAGACCTCAAGTTGTAGTGGCCAGTCTTGTTATTGTTCTGTGAAATCTCAATCATACTGAGCTCAATCTGGGATGTATCATCTGCACATTCAGCAGAAGCATTGAAGGTGTCGGCATGTTTCACATACCTGTTTTGTTATTCTGCTCTCTTCTGTGTACCAGTTGGATGTCTTCCTTCTTTGTTTTTTTTTTTTGTTTGTTTTTTCAGTAGTATTTTTGTTTTTGCTTTTTTCATTTCTCTCTCTCTATGTCTCTCTCTCACCACTACAGGGATTGAGCTGGTTTGAATAAGTTGCAGCATGGCTTTTGTAGGTGATGCTCATGATCAGGTGATGGCCTCTGCACCAATTGGTGTTCCCCACTTGCTAATTGCATGCAGCCAGCTGTGTAGTACTTCCAATAGCCAATGTCATAGCAACCCACTACTATAAATGACTACATCATGTGGCTGCTGTCCCTTTACATTTCCTGTATGGAAGACATCCTTTCTGTGTGGGGGCAGAGGTATTGCAGATGGCAGGTAGCAATATCTCTTACAACAGAACTTGCGGACACAGGCCAACTACATGTTTGTATAAGGGTCCAGACCTAGGAACAGTGTGTGAGTATTGCTGTTATATGCATTGAATACTGCTAGTTTTACAGGGTTTTTGTGTACATGCTAGTTTTGCATGGAATGCAGTCTGTCTGCATAGCTCTCAACTGTGGTCCTATCCACATGATGGCCAGAGGATTGGCTGTTATGTTTAGTCTGTTCCCCACACAGGTCTTGTCCCTGACATATCAGTGCCATTCTCTCCGTTGATTGCTATCAGTACATGGCAACATCCATTTGTGTTTCTGACTTCATATTCATGCGTAAGGGCATGTTGCAACCAATCCTGCAACACCAGCAACTTTCACAGGGTATAACAGCAATATTTCAAATATGGCCCTGTGTTTCAGCCTCTGTCCTCCACCTATATACCAGGCTTTGTCCAGATATCATGCAGTAAGAGGTTGTTAGGTAATGGTCTATCATTATTTAGTGCTGACATTCTTGCTATTATTCTAGTGATGTTGTGGACTCCCACACAAATTGTGGGGTAGGGTCCATATATATGAGGGCTACATCTAGACAAAACATTTGTGACCCTGTATAATCCAGAGGTCAGTGAATGCAGAACACTGTTATATGCCCTTGTAAGACATTTTATGGGGGAGGGGTATTAAATGTTTTTAACCTAGGCTGTTACAGCATGAGAGGGATATCAGTAATAAGAAACAAAGTATATGACTGTACATTTTCATATGTTTCACCATGGGAACAGTGGTGGGCTAGAGCTTACTGTCTTACACACAGTTCTGTTTGTCAGTGTGATAGTGATGTTTTAAGTTAAGCATTGTTACATTTACATTTACATTGCGACAACTAATACATTCCTCCTAGGGGTTGAGTACAGAGTGTTATTGGAGGCTGCTGAACTACATCTGTAATTAAGTGTTGATTGACTCTTATCTTCAAGGCAAGTGTGTTTTTTACTGTTGTACTACTTGAAGGCTTTAGCTTAAACATAAAGTATGTTATGATTTGTAGATTACTGTATCATATGTTTTGTTTGAGAGTTGCATTAATCAGTTATGTATTTCAAACACCTAACTGCTATAAGAAATGGCATAAATAACTGAAATAGTACACAAATAAACATTTCTATGTATGCAGACTTGTGTGTGGTGTCCTGTCCTTTGCATTGTGTGTGGGTATATGTTTCGTGCAATAATTCTCAATTGCAGGAAAGAATCAGACACTGACCATTTGAAAAGGTGCCAACTATAGGAATAATGGCTGTTTGATATGCTGTGCACCCTCTATATATACTCTTTTTATATATATCTATAACTATTTATATATTTATATGTGTATGTATGTGTATATACATATATATATATATATATATATATATATGTGTGTGTGTGTGTGTGTGCATATGTATTATTGGAATGTTTGATGCTTCCACGTTGTACATTCCCTATGGTAGACTGACTGTTCTGAAGGATATGTTAGAGATATCATCCTGACATCTTACTTGTTGTGGCTATGTTGTGCAGGGTCCTGGGTTCAAGCCTTGCAAGTACTAGTTACTGTGTTGCAAGGCAGATCAGTTCAGCTGTGGAGGAAGGGATAATGGCAATAATTACAAGAGATACCTATTTTGGGCCTCTTCACCTCAATTAACAGTGCCTTTGGTCAGATGTTTTGCAGTGAGAGGTCCAGAGTGTGGATCCAATGTGTGAATGCAATATATATATATATATACATATATACATATATATATATATATATATATATATATATATATATATATACATATATATAAACATATATATATATATATATATATATATATATACATATATATAAACATATATATAAATATACATATATGTACATATATACATATATGTACATATATATATATATATATATATATATATATATATATATATATATATATATACATTTTTCCTACTGTTGAATGACTGTGCTGCATGATATGTTTGAGAAAACATCACACTTATGTACAGCTCAAATGGCTTAGTGGCAAATATCTATGGTGTGCAGAGTCCTGGGTTCGAGACTTGCAAGGGCTGATTATTTTGTTGCTGGGCAGAACAAGGGCTGTTGGATACAGAGTGATTAAGGCACTTTTAAGCAGTTGTAAGTGGGTTTGTGCAGGTTTGTGCAGTGACATGGAATGCTAACTTCTGGTTAAATAAGCTTAAAGACAGCCTGAAAGTGTTAATCTGTGTAGGCATTGCTTAGCGCCATGCAAACAAGCTTAAACCCGCTTACTAATGCTTAAAAGTGCTTACTCCCACTTACCCCTGTGCTAATTTCTTTAAAAGAAAAGAAAAAAGGGGTGATAGGAAAGTGATAAAAAAGGGGGCATGCAGAAGGAAACACAATAGGGAAAGTACCCAGGGATGTGCAGGACAGGTGTAGGGAAGGTCCATAGCTGTCCATTTCTTTTACAGCAACAGCTGTGCATATATACTGAATTTGGAGGTAGCTTTGGACACTCAAACTCCTGAGAGAGGGGTAAGGACAACAATAATGTGTTGTGAAGCAATTTAGACCAGATTACATGTGTCCAGTGGACACATGTGCAAAATGGACAGCTATGTATGGGGCAAACTTTTGGGGGGGAACAGATTCCCTTTTTTTTTTTTTAAGGTGAGAGTGGGATGTTGGGGAAGGATAGTAGGTATATTTGGGGAGGTAGATTGAGTAAAAAGACAGATAAGACAGCATATGGAGCAGCATATGACACGTGGGGGTAAACACCTTGGACGAGGAGGGGTGTTTGGAAATCAGAAGCCCATAAGCCTCCAAATGGAAACAGTGGGACTGAGGTCCTCACCCATGGGCAGTCACCACTGCACCTTCATGGCCCTGAAGGTGGCTGTGCTGAGGGCTGAGTAGGAGGGGCAGGCTGACCCTCTCAATGCAACACATGGCCCTCAAGCTGGTGTAGCAGATCTCCAAACTCCCTTCGGAGTGCGCTACACACCAATCCCTGGACCTGACTTTGAGTGACAGGATCCTGTCTGTGCCCACTCCCAGGAGGGGACGAGCCCCATCACCTGAGGTGGTTCCACCAGAAGGTGGTGCAAGACCAGCAGACAAGGAGGTCCTGGGGTGGGTCCCAGATGTGCTGGGGCCCAGTGCCATGGCCAGATGAGGTGAGAGAGGTGGGTCCACTGGAACCGGCCTTCCCAAATGTGCTATGGTGTTGCAGTTTTAAAATATATGTGGGTTAGTAATAGTCAACACAATCAAGGATTAGTTATAACAGCATGCATAGATAGTCCCATTAACCCAAAACACCAGATTTGGAACAGTTGCATAGCAAACAGAACACATGCATATATGGAGACACAGTGGCCATTACAATGGCATGCAGGTTACATTGATAGCAACAGGACACCAATGATAGTATTTCAACATGGAACATTAATAGAAACACATTTCAATATTTATTGAATAGGACACATGTCCCAACAGTAGGTTTGGTGTAAACATACCCAATGATTTGTGTATTAAGATTATTGTTGCATATATGGTGCGGGGGTATCAGTTAACAACTTATATATCCTTGTAGTACTCACAACTTTAATGATCATTGCTCTAATCATTGAGGTATAGGTATTATTACAATAACTCATGGCCTTGGTTTGGGCAGTGGTATGTTTGTACACAGTGTATACTTCAACTGTCTTATAGCTACATTCTACATCTTTAACCTGGAGACCTGTGGAGGGAATGTTTGTTAACACTACCTGACTGTTTCTACACATATCCCCAGATTCTGAGTTAATATTATGCACATACATCTTAGTCTTTTGATGCACACACTCTGGACAAAGCTTGACAACATGGGGGTACAAATAGGAACATATTTTGAATATTGCTCTCATAAACTTGGAGAGTTGCTAGAGTGACAGGATTTGTTTAATATACATTTTCTGAAGGTTTTGAGGTCTGAAAATCAAATGTATGTCATTATTTAGTGACTACAATTCTGAGATCATCCCACTGATTTGCTAGAGGGACAGAGGATCAGGCAGAAAATATGAGCCAATTATCTGGACATTTGGAAGAAATCTGTACAGTTGAGAGGTATGATTATGCATATAGCTTACTACCATTCCTAGGATTCAAATCATGTCGACGTCTGCTAAAAATACAACCATTTTAAGTTTCAGCAAAGTGTACTATTTAGATATTGCTGTCTGTCTCTTCAGTGTTTTTTGTCTAAGTCTCTCTTGGTTGTACAACCTGATCTTGTACTTACAACAGTATTATACAGACATTCCTAGACATTTTTTTTATGTAGCACAGTATGGGTAACAGTGGTTAACACAGCGTTACTATTCAGAGAATGCAACAATTAAATACCATACAATGCCAGAATAAACACAACCAGTCCAGGATTTAGAGCTTTATTGCCAGGCAGTTACGGTTTTATTTAAATATGACCTATATGGGACTATTACTGTCATATTGCCTGGTTTATTCAGTACAACCCATACACAGTTTTTATACTGCCAGGTGACTTTCTTCTACTTTATATTTATTTGGTATGATGATTACAAGCAGGATTGTTACTCAAGCCTTGCGATGCAGCCTTTGCAGCCTACTAGCATGGGCTTCCTGATTCACAGCCTGCTCAGCTGCAGCTGTAAGGGAAATAGAGAAATATTTAGGCATACCTATCCATCATATACACAGGATGGACATTAATAAACAGTTATTGGTATGAGTACTTACACACTGCTGGGACATCACCCCTCTGCCTTGCTTCTTGGACCCACTCGTCCAAGAGCTCCCTCTGTCTCTGCTTCAAGTCAGCATAGTGGTACCAGACCTGCTCACCAGTCCGAGGGATATCAGTGGCACTGGTGAGATCATGGGCGAGATCGTCCCAGGCTTCTGCTTTATATTGGGAGCCTTGGTACTGGCTCTGCAGCAGTCTCTGTCATGGTTTTGTACCAGAAGTCCTACCATGACCTTGGAGTGCATGCCTTCACCATCTCCTGCCATACTGCCTACAGTGGGAAGCTGCAACCAGTTATGAGCTGTATTCCTGCCTGTGGGGTTTAAATACAGCCAGTTTTCCACCCTTTGCCATGATTGGATGGTTTTGAATATGCTGAGCTAAGCTAAACTATGGGCAAACCTGCTTAGCTAAGGTTGGCAGTGCTTAAAGGGACAGGTTCATCACTGCTTACTGATGGGCAAATCCATTTAGTTAGGCTACTTATTGCTTAGCAGTCATATTTACACAGTGCTTACACCTGGTAAGCAGAGCTATGCAATGCTTAGCACGGCTTATTTTTCATTTTATAGAGTATTTGCTGTATGGCATTAATTCATCATTCATTACATATTATAAGTTTGTTTACTGTCCCTGACATCCCCCAATGTGCTTTCATTACATTTATTCATGTGTGACTATACTGTATGGGGCACTTGTGTTTATATGGGGATTTCACAACTTTATTAAACTGACACCTCACATCTGGACATAATACAGTACTCTGGTTAACAAATATATATTATTTAGTAGCTAATTATAAAAAATAAATGTTTATGTACTGCTTTCACATGTAAAATGCAAATTGATTATCGTGGGGATCAAACCAGGAATGGCTGTTTGCAAAGCATACACTCTAATCACTACACTATTGAAATGCTGCTTATGCTGGATGTCTCTCACTTTTTAACTTCTTGTGGTGTTTAAGCTGGACTAAGTGTAGCTAAGCAACAGGCACACCCACGCAGCTATGCTTAAACTTTATCGCATTTATAAAAAAAAAAATATTTGTTGTGTTATTTTATTTGTACCCTTCAGGAATATCCCTGCTAATGCTGAACTTGTTATTCTATCAACTTTCTGCTTTGTGGGATGATTGTCCCTATTGGCTTTGTCCACATTCCTTACTCTGAGGGGTTGAGAGGTGTGCACTATGTGCGTATGCTACATCTGTTATTCTGAAAACATTTGTCTTGGTAGGGACGATTGTCTCTTATGGCTTTGACCCAGATTTGTTATCCTGATGGGTTGGGGGTGTTACGAGCATTCTCACTCCTTTTAAATTGTTGAAAGGCAATTCTGGAGTGCAGGGGCATGTATATTGTGAGAGCTCTGCTCTCACACACACACCCTGTGCTCGTACACGGAACCATGTCCGTTTAGAGCATGGCAGAGTGCCTTCATACATATGCATGGTGCACTGCCATGCTGAACAGGAACAGTCCCTTCCATACAGGAATAACTTATTCCTGCATGGCTGCTTGCTGAATCCCAGGGCACAGCTATTACAAAATCTCCTAGTAACTTGTCAGTATTGTTTATAAGTGCAGACTCCACTGCTGGTCCAATGAAAGATGGAGTGAGTACCTATCTGTGAAGAAGGATCACTGACACAGTACAAGAACAATAGAAGTGCAGGCAGCAAGTTTCCAAGTAGAGATAACAAGCTTTCTGCACAGTAACTTCACATATTCCTTTAGAAGAAAGACCCTGCTGCAATCACAACTAGTACAATATCCCCTCTGGTTAAGACTAATTCATTCTTCTCACTATAACTTTCCAGGTACCAGCTGGACTGAACCACACATAATGCTTTATAATTAACTTTGTTAAGTCTTAACAGCCAAACTGAACTTAAACCCCTGAATGGTATAGAGTCAGAGTTTGAGGAAATCATTTTAACATATAAGCAAAGCGAAGTCCAGTTGAACAAAATTCATGAACTGAAATTTGGCAGCCAAATACCCTGACAGAAGGAGGAGGAGGAGACCATACTGGCCTAATTAATTGCAGGCCAGTAAGGCTACTTACTTTATGAAATACAATGAGTGGCTCCTTACTGAAATGATGACATCAACATCAACATGTATAGAAACATTGACCTATATTAATATGCTTTTTATACTCTCTATATCTTGTTTCAGAATTCTCATGTTTTTTTTTTTATACCAGTACAGCCACTGATGCATTTTGGTGTGTTAGAGGTGCACTTTGACCTAGGAAAGACATTCAATACTCTTTCCTATGAAATAATATTGAAATGTTTTTATAGATTGTACATAAAATAGATATGTGTTTAATTAAATTAATTAGTTGTTAGACTGAGAGTGATGTGCCAACATTGGGGTCAGTTTTCTAAATGGAGGAAGATATTTACTGGGTATAACTCAAGGTTTTGTGGCATAACTTGTAGTACTCTCAACCCCTGCTGTGCAGTAAAAAAACCTTGTCCAAGTCCTCTACCACTGGACCAGTGATGTGTTACTGACAACTAGGCTGAAATAACAGGCTTTGTGTTTCAGCATGCATTTTCTGAAAGCTAGGAAGTCTGAAACAGGGGCAGATTTTTATTATCGCACTTATAATATCAGAAAGATACTGGAATAACAAGCAGGTTTTGTATCAGTGAGCATTTTCTGAAGGATACGAAGTCTGAAGTATGGACATATTCTAAATATCACTCTTATAAACACAGAAAGTTTATGTTTTAGTATACTCCTGGGGCTACTACAAGTAAGTTGTGTGTTTGCATATATGTCTTCTGTTAGTCAATACTCAAAAGCATTTATTAATCATTACTTACTAAACACAACCAATTTGTGTGCTCTTATGTAATATGGAAGGGAAAATCAGTTCACAAAGTGTCACTGCCCAGCTGTGCAATAACTTACAACTGAGCATTGATGGTATTTCTGAACTGCATATGAATGCAATACTCATGGGTGTGGCCAGTGTAAATAAGACCTTTGCAAATCAAAGATGGGCTCACTATTGCAGAAGTTGCATAGTACAGCAATTCAAAAACACTTAACACTTTGCAATTTCAGGGAAGACTGCAGACAACTATTAACTGCATTACACACATTCATTTCAACAGGGAAATGGTTATTCCCTAACTGAGCAAACCTGAGCTGCACAGCCTAGCATTACACAGCTACAGTCCAGTCATTGAGACAACTGACTGTAGTTGTTCAATCTGTTCACTGGGCAATTCACAGACATTCACAGTAGGTCTTCAGTGTGATTTGGAAGCATGTTAATTATATCTGTCTCTGAATTGCACTATAGTCAAGCAGTGTAGCACCGCAAAACTGTCCAGCTGTGAGCAGGTTTTTATAAATACTGCCCACTGCACTTTCAGGCTAAAAAAAAAAGTCAATAATTGTTGGATCTACAAACTTGTTGACAACTCCAAGACTGGAGCAATTACTGTCATTGTTGAGGAATGTGAGCAGTTCCAACACACTCTTACTTGATTTTAGGAATGGAGTATAAAAATGATGTAAAAATAGGACTACATAAGAAATGAACAAAACATTTTTACAGATACAAGGATATGATAAAAAAAAAATATATATATATATATATATATATATATATATATATATATATATATATATATACATGTATATATAGATTTTATATATGGATTTTTCTAATTGCCTTAGCCACTGTCTACATATGTTCATAGATACCTGACTATAGGGTCAGTTAGAGGCATCTTATTAATACAGTAATTAGCCTGGGAGGCACTTTTCCCAAAAAACGCTATAATGCATTTCCTGGCATTGAGTTTTAGTCCATGACCTTGGCACCAGTCATTTGTCTGTGTTAGACCCTCTTGCAAGGTGTTTGTGTCATGGGGAATCTATGATAGTTTCCAGTTTGCAGTCATCTGTGAACTTGGTAAGCCAAAAGGCCCTTGACATTTGCCTTTACCTCAGAGAAATAGATGCCAAATAGGAGAGGTCCCAACACAGAACCCTGAGGCACTCCATTGGTGACCAGTCTCTTAGTGAAGGTGGTATCACCAATCATGACTTCTGGATCCTGTCTATGGCAATCCAGCGAGTTATGTAGGGGTTTATGCCCAGTTCAGTGAGTTTGTCAACTATACCTGAGTGGGGTATTGTATCAAACACCCTAGCCAGGTCCAGGTAGGTGGCATGCACTGTTTTCCCCTCATCCATTACCTTGGTGACCTTTTCAAAGAGGTCCACCAGATTTTAGTAGGCATAATCTTCACTTGACAAAGCAAAACTGGGCTGGGTCCAGTGTCTGAAGGTTTTCTATGTCTTTGTCCATCATTTCCATGATAATTTGTTCCATGGCTTTGTTTATTAGACTTGTCAGACTAGTAGATCTGTAGTTTCCGGGGTTGGTTGATGGTTCACCCTTGTGAAGTGGGGTAACCATTGCAGACCTCCATTCTCATGGTACAAAGCCTGTTTTGAGGCTATAGCTGAAAAGTACTCAAGTGGTGCTGATAGGTCATGCTTATAGCTAATTGGGAGGCATCCCAGGATATTGTTGGGACCCACTGAGGCTGTGTTTTTGACCTTAGCAAGCCCTGTCAAGATCTGTTCCTATTAATAGTTATGGGGATTATGCTAATAGGTATTTCATGAGGGAGGCAGGGGAGAGTTGGGGGTTAAGTTTGAGATGAATTTCTTAGCCAGCAAATTCACAATGTTGCTCTGCTTTGTGAAGGTGGCTCCATTCTCCACCAGTCTGGCACACCTCTGAGGTTTTGGACATAGCTGTAGAAGGCCTTATGGTTGTCTTTAGTGTGTGTGAGGCTATCTTGACTGCCTATTTAGCCTTGATGGACTTAATTAGTCCTCTTAGTTTCCCGTTTAGTTTAATTAGAGAGGTCCTATCATTATGGGAGTTGCACTTTTTGATTTTAGCCATGACTTTTTTCCTTTTGTTATATATCCTATTAAGGGGGTCTGTATTACGTTATC
The DNA here is from genome assembly GCF_019279795.1 of Protopterus annectens. Lineage (NCBI taxonomy): Eukaryota > Metazoa > Chordata > Ceratodontiformes > Protopteridae > Protopterus > Protopterus annectens. The sequence goes on along the minus strand of NC_056741.1, from coordinate 579,171,712 downwards.
AAACATTAATATTACTTAAAACATAAATATCGACACCAAAACATCAAAGTACTACAATAGGGAATGCTGTAAATATCGACAGGACCATTGTCAAAAAGTTATGGTTGGCCAAGTGAAATGTTGTGATGTAGTACATTACTACGATATCGCGACACAGTCAGTTGAGTAAATTATAAATATTAAAGAAGTAATATGCATATTAGCATAGTTTTGAACTTTGTAAGTAAAGTAGATGTATGTTGAATGTTTGTGTGTCAAATGCAATATTATGTAGAAACACTACGTTACTGCTTGATCCGGAAGTGCCGTCTGTTTGGGGTGCCTATTAAGTTATTGGAAAGACTGTTCAGTGAACTGCATTTTCAGAGCTCTGACATCGAACTGTTTACAGTGAGACCATGGTACATGGAGGATCAGGAAATTTGCCCTTTTCTCACTGTAATGCAATCTTGGAGTTGATATATATAATTAGCGGGGGGTGTGGGGGGTGCAGCCCACCACAAGACCAGAAATTGGTGAACAGCATATATTTCTTTGTACATTCTGGTTATGTTGTTTAAGCATATTAGTGAATTATATGTTGTAGTTTTGTACACAGTGTGAATAAAATTTGCTGATACAGAAGTGGGCCAACCATGGGAGTTCAGTATTTTCAATTTCGACATTGTCGGCATTCATTATTGTGGTACTTTGATGTTTTGGTGTCGATTTTTATGTTTTCAACAATATTGTTAGATAATGTAATATAGACCCTGTTAAGGTTACAATTCCATACTGGTTTGTTTTTAGATTTTGTTTTGGGATTATTTCTTGTAGGTATGGTAGCCTCAATATTACCATTTACATGGTAGTACAGAGTCTCTGCGACAAGGCCTTAACTACATGGACTGACTCAAAGCCCTATCGCTATACTCAGTATCCTAGAGAGTGCTAAGAAGTGACCTGTGTCTGGCATACAAGGCATCCTCTGACTCATTACTGATGGATTTGCTGCACATCAGCAAGTCAAATACCATCAGAAATACTCATCTAATCTAAAGATTAATAAAAAGATCTAAACTTCTTCGGTGACATCAACTAAAGGGTTTAGAGGGACAGGTATATCTCGCAGAGGATTCTGCTGCTGTGGAACAGATTCCTTATCCATATAAAACAAAGTTCATCATTTTCCATATTCAATTGTAACTCAGAGCTATGGATGGGAAACAAAACAAAATTACCCCAGGATTGGCCCCTGTACAAGTAATGAACAAAGGCAGCTCCTAAATGCTTTACCTCACGCATGGGTTCCCTCATATTATCTATGGTATGATCTCAGTTGTTCTCATTATAGATTGGGTAAAGCCAATCTTTAACCAAATGTGATAGGTTACTTCAAGCACAAAAAAGTACATTTGCTAGGCTTAAAATGGGCTGCAAGAGCAGCTAGCCTAGTACTTACCTATGAATCTATAATTGGCCATGTTAGCTGACTATTTTCAGCCATGATCCAGGCTCTGAATGAACAATTACTACAGATTATACAGGAAGCATTAAATACAAATCATAAACAATATTGTTAATAAAGGCTGAAGTGCACAAATTCAACAAGCTTAATAAAGTGCACACATTTCAGAAAATAATATTTACTTACTATGAAATTAAGTTAATTATGAAAGAGTAAAAGGTAGACTTACAATCACTTTGAAAGTATCTTCCCTATAGATTTGCACTTAATTACTCTGATGGACATTAAGCCTTGGCATGAGAATGAGATGTTCACTGGCTGAATGGACAAATTATAAAGCAAGGACAGGAAATAAGCACTGATTTATAATTCTTGGCATTCATTATGTATGCTTTGCACATTGCTCAGGGGTCAAAATTCCATGCTACTTTCTGAAACTTTGAAATGCTTTTCAAAGAAAAGATTCCTTTGAAACAGTTATATTTTTGCACTGAAGTTGTAACTCTAATTATGACATGGCTCATCAAAAAAGTGAACATGTCCTGGCATCCTGTCATTTGTTTTATGTTAAGAAAGGGCCTGCACTTCTGTGTGGTAACCCTACTATGCGCATGAATGTTTTTGTTTTGCTGTTATATCAATGAAAATACAACCTGATCACTGCAAAAAGATGAGAAGCACTGGTTTTGTTTAACTTAGCAATTTCCTTGCTTGATGATATAAAATACTAAAAATAGAAGAAAAATGTTATTGTTAAAAAGAAGTAAAATGTGATGGAAATTATACATTTTATTATTATTATTATTTTAAAAAGTCCAAGTTTATTTTCCCACTATAAATGAAGCAAACAGAATATAGAGAACCTCATGTAAGATGAAACAATGTTAAGTGATTTGACTAAATGTTTTTCAAGACTGTCACAATAAGGGTACCCAAAAGACAAAAATAAAGATATAAAACAGTTACAAATAAAGCAAACAAAAGCTGAAAGATGTCTGTAGGGATCACAAGATGGTATATCTTTCATTTTAATCTGTAACACCCATAAGTCAACACTGGAAAACATGGGTCACAAGATACTATAAGTATGCAACTCCTCTAATCATTTCAAGAGATTACAAGCTTACATAACAGGTCTATGATGTTTATGAAGTAAAAGTGGAGTCAGAAAACGGATTACAGAATACAATGCAGAAAACGAATAAACACTTTCTGAGCCCCAGTAGTAATGCTCAGATTGAAATATGCACATTCAGAAGTTCTGTGTGAGAAAAAATTTAAACCATGCAAATGTACCATATCATTCTGAAGGGATTAACAAATGTCATTGAATCTGCAGATACCGCCAAACTGGGGTATTCATAAATATTATGTGCATTCCTGTAAAGGGGTTGTGTGCAGTGTTATTACTCCTCAGTCCTGACAGTAGTGCCTGTCAGAACAGTGCTACTGTTAAGACTACATACAGTCCTTGTACAATAATAATAGTATGGTCATGATCCATGTACAGAAAATCCTGGCCCATCTCTGTACCCCCAAACAGTAAGCAATGATACCTCACCCAAATACTCTCCCCTACTCATTTCTATGCCTTGTTCTCTAATACAAATGCTATATAACCCCTGAAAATCTGCAGTACAACTCATTACAAAACAGCTAGAACCAGAAACTGTCTTGACCCTACATACCCCTAAAATATAAATGGCAATATTACACAACAATTCCCTTCCCCACGTAATCTCATTACCCATTTTATTATTCTGACCATTAATTAATCACAACACAGTCACTAATATCCTGAAACACTGCTTCAGAGTCTGGCTAGCTGAAATCACCGTTACCAGCAATATCATCTCCAGTCTTCTGCTTTCTGTCTGCATTGTAGGTTGGCCCCCTACAGAGTTATATACCATGGTGCTGTTTGCCTACTACACAGACCATACCACCACTCACCTCCTCCTGTGGAACTTTTCACTACCACTCTACACACCTGCCTAGGCATGATTCATAAAATGTTAAACTCTCTGGCCATTTTTGTGGAGTGAAGCTCATTTCTACATAATGCAAATGAAATGATCTTGTGCTGGGGTTGCTCCCATTAATAGGAGGCTGTTGACATCACTGCTTTGTGGTAAGTAGTTACATAATTGCCACACTCCCTCTATATGTATATATATATATATATATATATATATATATATGTATATATATATATATATATATATATATATATATATATATATATATATATAAATAGATATGAACCACATACTTATAGGATATGTGTTTGCATCCCTTTGATTAAAGTATTAAATTCTGCTGTGTTCATCCATTCATTGCAGATGTTTCTACTCATCTATTACTGCTGAATAATACATCACATATTTTGTGTTCACAAGTACACAGCTACTATTTTCTGTGCTTTAGGTATATAATTTTACCTGTTTAACTTTCTAGAATTCCTGTAATATGTACACCCTAATTTATGGTATGTGAATTGCGGGCCATGATGCTGGGTGGTCATTGCATAGCTTCCCTGCACCCAGACTCCTGCAGATACAGGATAGCACAAGGTGCTTTTACTGAAAGTAGAGGATCTAGCGTGTGTTGTTTAGGGCTGCAGTATGTGGTTTTGCCATATTAGATCTGCAGTATGTGGTCTTGCCATATACCAAGCCCTATGCAATTGTAAACATTTTTTGATGAACTCCAATCCAAGAAATTAATGCAGTCTTGTAGCAATTGAAAAGTCAGGAAAAAAAATGTGAGAAGCTAAATGTGAACCTATACAAACTATTGTACTTTGAAAAAACATAAGATGAATCAGAAGGCCAAGAAAATAAAATGAGGGATTGTAGAAAAAAGTAGTTAACACAACAGAAGTTGAAAGACAGTTGAATTGTGAAGGAAGCCAAAATGAAATTAAGGAAACAGAAACAAAGGAAAATACATAAATGAAGTTGACAGAAAACGGAGTTACAGAACAGAACACACAAACTGTGGTAGTCGATACCCACACAGGGATCAGTGTCCAGCGCTTGGTAAATTACATGCAAACAACGTAAATGAGACATTTGCAATAGCACACATAACCAAAAACATAAATAACAGGCTACAATACAAGGGAGGTAGATCAAAAACATGACTAGACATCAAATGAGAATGACAGTGTGAGAAAACCAGAAATAAAAGTAAGTACACAAAAATGGGTGATAAAAAATTATGCTGAACACATGGGCATCAGTGAATGTACTACCAGAAGAAGAATAGAACAAGCTGAGCCAACATCTGAGAACAGAAAAGTTGAGGTGCCAGAATTTATCTATACAGTTTAACAATACAAGACGAAGCACAGAATTGTTTTATAGCTGAGGCAAAAATAAAGAAAGGGTAAATAATGTTCTTTTAAACATTTTACAAGGAAGATGAATTGACTTACTAAGCTAATTAGGGAGTTAAGCCCATCAAAGGCTTATTCATTTGGAAAATTAATTGCTATGTTAATTATACATGCATCCAAAACAGATCCATCAGAGCAACCTCGAGATGATTATTTTTAATTTAAGGAAGAAAGCTGCTGCTCAGCCAAAGAAATTGCAAAAATTGGTATTATTAAAAACTGTCTGATTCCACTGTAGAAGCACCATCATACCCAAAAGTCTAGAAGTTAGAAGTCCTGTAGATATGAGGGATGCTAATATATACCTATAGAAAGGGAGAGGCACCCTGAATCTGTGTTAGATAACAAAAGCAAAATCAGTGCTTTAGGTATTCTGCAAACTACATCTGAGATTACAGGGGGTATCACTAACTCAAAGGTACTGCAAATGTTTCTGCACACATAAAATTAGACTTGCCTTTCAAGTCATTTCTGCTGCTGGGAACTTTTAGCACATAATACAATAGGTGTTACAATATATCAAAAAATGTAAAAAAATAAAAAAAAAATATGATATAGTGTACAGAAGAGAAAAAAAGGAATGGAATGAGAAGTTAATAAAGGTGACTGGTATATTGAAAGCAAATGTGCTTGCACTAATTGGAGCAAACTGTGCATCTGAGAAGAATGGGATTTTTAATGAACCCAGACACAAAGTAAGTAAAATCAATACCTACCATACCACCAGAGAATATCAAAGAAGTCAGATGTCTCAGATATGGATAATGCTCAAGATTTACAAAAGACCTCAATAGTATAACAAAACCACTTCAAAAGCCGATGAAGAATGTTAGATTATTTACATAAACCGAAATCATAAGATTTGGGCTTATTCACCTTCTGTGCAGGAATTCTCCAGGTAGTAGCATATTTTCTGTAAGAAACCAGCTAATACCTAGCAGCTGCTTAGACATTGATATAGGTAGTAAGAGACTGCCTTATTTATCTCACATCATTCCACATTCCTATCAGTTCAATGAGCATCCCCTCCCGTCAGGCAATTATTTATTTATGCTTTGCTTATCAGGTTGTCCAGCTGAATTTTGGACAGTTTTTAGTAGAGGTTTACTGAGAAATACTCAGCATACAATTATAGAAATGTATCAACAAGTATATGGTGATATACATTGATATCACAGTAATCTAAGTACAGGAATTCATAATACACACTTATACCACATAAGTCAGTTATAATTACATTGAAATTCTTCATAAACACATAATATGATTCTAAAACTAAACATTCAGGAACTACAATGCCAGTATATGGGGTATACCAATATTTACTCATGAAAATATTACAGTTAATTTATATTGAGTAAGATTGAATTGTAAGAGTGTGTCTTCTATTTCAACAGATAATAGAAACATGAGGTTTCTATAGCAGCAGTGCAGGTGACCAGTTGCAATGCACATAGATTCTTATAAGAACATAAGGTAAATGTTAAAAATAAGTAGACACAGCTGTTTTGGTGCAGGCAATAAACATACAGTGTCAGATGTTCAACATGAGCATGCTCATATTTGATGCTGGAAGATCAGATAACTGTGGGCTCTATTCCCACATGAGGTGCCTGGATTCATTTTTCTAGTGCTAACAATGTAGTGCAGCAAATCAGGGGTGCTGTACTCCTGGGTGTGTTACCCTTTGGATGAGATCTTAAACCAAGGTCACATCTGCATGAGCTGATGATAGGTCGTGTGGATGTAAAAGATCCCACAGAACTTATCAGAAAGAGTAGAGATGCTTTATTGTAATACAGATATTCAAACATTAACACATTTTCACATTTTCAATTTACTTTAATTTCAACACATGAGCATTTTATTATTTTATTTTCCTGTACCCTTTCATGCTACATATCCCTTCTACCAAGACCATTTCTTAACAATAGTAATAATTTCGCCAGTTTCTACACTCTTATTACATAACAGGTCTTCATCTCCCTCAAAAAACATAGTTCAAAATAGTACTTTATCCCATTTATCTTTTTTGTTCTACTTTCTCTTTCCATACATTATTATGTTCATATTAATTTCTTTGACACATTCATATTTAAAAAATTTCCTCAAACATTTCCTCAAAAAACATCAATTCCTTTACAATTCAAAATACGTGTTATAATGTTTACTCCAAACTTTTGAAATATGAGGCTATTTTGTTATGATTATAAACATCTTTTAAATTTACAGTTACCAAAAAACTGAAAAGTGGAATAAGCGATAAGTTGTGAAGGGATAACATTTTTAACTTTGGAATTTTCACAAACTGATTAAGAAAGGGAAGATCTCGGACTGGTCTCTATAAGGATTCTTTCTTCAGTACCAGAAACATTTTGAATAAACACCTTTCCCTGTCAGAGAAAGTGGAACAGGCTGTATGACCTCCCTGAGTCATCAAATACTGAATGACAAGAGGAAAGGAAGTTTGATCTGGTTGATGAGGAGGAAGCTCCTGAAAAGTAAGGAGGGACTCCCACTGCCATGTGTATCCTTCAAAGATCATTCTCAAAACCCATTTGCCTGAAATTATTTGTTGCCAAAAACAGACATGGAGAGACACATTTTGGGCGAGGTTTATATGTTTGCTAGGGTGAGAGTAGGGGGTTACCATGTAAAAACAGTCATTCAAACTTGTTGGACTGTCCTGGTTTCTGGGAGCCTCCTCCCAGTTTTGGAGCCTCATCACCATTGCTTTTTGAATGCCTGCCTTCTAAGTATGCTTAATTTGCTATTTATAAGAGGATCTAGAATTGAGGATGAAAAAGTTAACAAATGTGGAGAGGAAAAGCTGAAAACTATGAGTCACCTCTCTCAGTTTCCCCTATTTCACCACACTTTTCCAGGACTTCAGTAGCAAACAGTCGAAAAACAATCCCTTATCAAGGGAGAATTCAAAATTTCAGCTTTAACGTCCTCAGTTAAATTTTGAAAATGTAGCCTTGTGACTCTTCTTAAAATAGCCCCAGTAGCTGCTACCCTGCAATATGCATCAGCTGAGTCATAAGAACACTTCAAAGCATGTTTGGTGACTTGAGACACAAAAGCAATATGTTTATTCAGAGAAGATTTTCCCTAAGAAAAAGAAAAAGCTGTAATAATATTCATCATATTCTCAAACGAAGCAAGAAAAACTTTAACATGTGAGACTGAAAAGTAAAAATCCTACAATTAAGTGTAGCAGAGGAATACACCATTTCCCAAATTTATCAAATGTGTTTCCATCCTTATCAGAGGGGGGAAGATTAGCATTTACTAAATATTCAACTGCAGAAGGAATTTCCAAGGAAATGACTGCAGCATAAGAGCTTGGATTAGAAAATATAAATCTGTAAGACGGAGGAACTTTGTACAATCTATCTGCCTTCATATGGGCTGCAGGCTGGCTATCTGGTATGAAGTAGGCTGTAATAAAGGCATCCTCAAATGCTAGAAAAAACAGGAGGAACAGGAGTATGTTTCAGAAATAACAGTTGTAATAAACTATAATATTTTCTCAAAGAAAGTGGAATGTCATTATGTTCCCATTGAAACAACTAGCTCGTCCTAGTTATGGTTTCAGAAAAAGAAAATTCATTCACCAGATAATGAAAATAAATACTCTGCTCGGAATCAAAATCAGTTACCTGACAGGAAAAAAACAGATGTTATTCCTCTCAAGTATTCCTGAATTCATCACACTGCGAATCTTCAGAAATGAAGAATTCCTTTTTTCTCTTACCTCTAAATCTAGAATGAGAAAGGTTAAGAGCCTGGGCTAAGCTCTGAGCTAAACCCAATAAATTATCCCTATCTAAACTAACACAGAAGATAAATGTTTCCTTTACTGCTTGTTTTTAACAGGAATCTCCATAGAAACAGATCAACATCTGTCATGGAATCACTCTAATAAATGGGAATCCCAGTCTGGCTAGGCAGAGAAGTATTCCCTGCCCCTTTCCCCAAGACTGACAAGAGTGGCATGCCTACCATGGACACTCCATCAGCCAGACAGGATGTGTCTAATCCCCATATTCATAGTGGCTAAAGGGACTGCACCAGAGGAAACCAATGAAGAAGATGAGTGGCCTGAGGAATCAGAAATGGCCTTAGAAGAGCCACCCATCTGCAGCTGAGGCAAATTAGTAGTAGAAAGGACAAATGCTGTCTGGAAATTTCCTTCTTTATGTAACTGGAGAAGATTCGAGGAACCAGTAAGTTGTTCCATGGTAAATACAAGAAAGAAGTCTGAAGTCTGGGTAAAACTGACAGCAGCAGCAGAAAGTAATAGCTAAGTATCAAAAAGGTTGTGATTTCACCTCAAAAACACTATGAAAAGTGCCACGTACACCTACACAAGCTGCTGAACACAAATTGTAAAAGTTTTCTAACAGAAATTTACATAAAATGTTAAAGTAACAAAGTTTACACTGAAAGTAGTTTAAGAACCACAGTCTTCTACCTGACAGAACAGTTACATGAAAGTCCACAAAAATAAATTCCTAGAATAAAGCAAACAGTTTATACAAAAGTATTTTTTTCCAAAAGAGAACTTATCTGCTCAGTAATGGAGAGAAAAACTCTAGCTGATGGTTGATCCTTGAAAGCCTGCAAGAGGAGTGCTCTTCAGTAGCAGGAAAGCTCTGAAGGGTTTGGTGCCCAGGCCACTGATTTTATCCAGCTCTGTTCAAGCTCTCAACACTCAGGCTGCATGGAAGGTGCCCTTAAGCTTTGGATATGTCCAGCTGTTGTATTCTGTTTGGGATATAACCCATATAGCTAAGACTACTGCAGCTTGTTTTAGCTCAGTGGATCCTGTTTGGGTATCCTGCAGCCTACTAGGGCACCAGAAACAAGGAAGAAAGACTTTTTTGCTGATTATAAGTACCTTTTTGGCTTTTTTTTTTTTTTTTTTTTTTTTTTACTGTTTTTGCTAACCACACTTCTAAAAGCCGTTTTTAAGTAGTCTTGCTACTATTTTTACTGTATTTTAAATAATTTTACTGTTTGTGCACTTGATTTCTGCTTAAATTCAAAGTTTAAACTGCATTTACTGTTGTAGGCTACACACTCAAGAGCAATAGCCTTTTTTGAGCTAATTTACTGTTTAATTGCATTTTTCTGCTTAATTTAACCTAAAAAAAACAAACAAAAAATTACTATCTGTTTGCTGGTTTCCCACCTTTTTTCTACACTAGAATAGTCCAGATCCCAGGTTTGCTTGTTTCAGGACTTTATTTTTGGGTTTCTGAGTTGTCCAGACCTTGCTGTGCTAGAGGGAAGTCTTTCTGCTTATCACTGGAAGTGGTAAGCATTGAGCTGCCTATCTGTCGCTAGAGGAGTGGTTTCCAGCTCAGTTTGGGACTGTTTTCTGTCCCTTTCAATTTTCTGGTTTAAAAACCCGTGTTTGTGTGGGTTTGCACATCTCGCAGCGTCACCTAACTAGGGTTAAACTATTACTGGCGTCAGAAAGTCTGGTCTTTAAATTTTCCCTTAGACCTAGCCAGTTTCCAGTCTTAGCACTCAAACCTGATTCTTTGAGCTCAGCACTTGCTTAGTTGTAAGCACTAGATATTCTATAAATTGCTACAGAACTCAACTTTCCTTACTAAGTAAAGAGGAAAGCAATTCTAGCACTTAAATAAACAAGCACCTATCCAGGCATGTCTAAGGGTCAGCTCCTGGTGTTTTCTCCTGTCCACCTGGTGAATCTGGGCATCTTGGGGCAATGTAGCAGTTGCCTCATGTGCACAGCCAACCCTCTCCTTCTACCACCCAATACTACAACTTGTGAGAAATGCACTTATAAAGCCACGCTCTCTCCAGCCAAGACTGGACTAGTCAGTCAAGAGGAGAAGGTAAACACCCATACCACACCACGCACAACACATAGTCCTTCTAAACCTACACCACCAAAACTCACATATAATAACACAAAATACACACCTACATTCATGGAGGCTCTTAATAAAAATCTTCCCAAGCAACAGAGACCTCCAAAGCTGAAATGCAAACAACCACCACCCCCAACACAACCCAAATGACACATAGCTCACAAAACCAGTGTGCCACACAACTTCATCCCCTAAGACAAAACAACACACCCAACAAACTAGTCATAGGCGACTCTATAGTCAGGCACACTGATGTCCCACTCACCAGGCTAAACAAAGAGAAAATTACAGTCAGCTGCCTGTTGGGTGCCAAGATCCGCCACATAACACATGCACTCAGGTCACTCCACAACAAGTACAAATACGTCTCTGTCATTGTCCATGTTGGAGTGAATGACCTGAGACGTACCTCCCTGGACTACATGAAAAGAGACATAGAGAAGCTCTCGGATCTTGGAGCCCAGGCAGGTATGACTCTAGCCCTGAGTAGCATCCTGCCATCACCCAAAATGATTAGTCAACAAGACAAACCACATCAAGAACAAAAATACAAATTTATTCTGCAGAGCTGTTGGACATGCTACACTTACAGAAATCCCAATCTCTCCGAGGCACACTCCAGAGACCTAAAACTTGTCACCACAATAAACGAATCATGCTGGAGGGATAGGTTCCTGTCCCAGAGACTCCCCATACTCTGAGAACAGACTGCCCATTCATGTCAAGCAGAGCACCTCATTAGCTCTCTTTAAGAAAAATCTTGACAATTGGATGGGAAATAGGAAATTCACCCTGGGGATCACTTCTTTGGCTCTGCTTGATAGGGGCACAGGAAAATAATTTTTAGGTGGCGTAAGCCAGGGAATCTTTATGGCTAGGCTTGTACAGGCCCTAGGGCCAATAGCCTAGTACCTAGCTATGAACCTATGAGCAGTGATCAAATGGCGAATATCTGGGTGATAATTATTTAGGGCAAATTAACTACTACTGTAAAGAGGTACAATAATTTCTTTCTTTATTTATTTCAGTGTGATGGAACATGGTACTCTTTGACAAGTGTATTTATGAGTATAGTTTGAGAAGTAATAGCAAATGCCAAAATCCTCATAAATTTAGGCAGTAGATTGTTGATATTGTTGAGCTAGGTTCAAGTCTTTTAAGATGTCCGAAGTCCTCATTAAGGCAAGCAGTGCATACAGTAAAGGGAGATGAATTGATGTAGCTGGGTGAGTAAAGACATCAGCTGGAAGATCTGACATTATTTTTGAAAGTAGCCATGAAGGTGATTGGCAAAGCATTCATAAACAGTGATAAAGTATTGCAGAGAAAAGGGGAAGGGGGTTGGCAAAGTCCTGGATGTAGAATTTGTCAATTCCCTGTCAGAATTTTTTGGGTTTTGTATTTGTTGCTTTTTTGAGAGTGATGGTAGGACTTTTTGATTGCAGGGGTAAACAATCTTAATCTTATTTTCTACAACTTTAAAATTTTACAAAATCAGATTGACTTTTTTAGGATAAACAGTTTACAGATGACCTCTGCTGGACATTAGGTTACTTATTTATTATGCAGTGATCCATATAGACTGCATATATGAACTAGATATGCACCTTTTCTAAACTACTGCAAACTTATTTAGGGTTAGAAGGAAAGCTGATTTAACTCATTAACACCTATGTGGCGTGGAATGTCACACCTCCAACAGCCTACAGACATCTTGCATTCCATAGCATTTTCTGAAAAATAAACTTAAAAAGCCTAAGGAAAGCAAATATAAATATTTTGTTAACAGTAAAAGCTATTAAAACTGTATAAATAGAAATGTTATCATTTTGAATTATTCTTTACAGTGATAATAATTAGTACATTCATAGTCTTTTCCATAAAGACTGTAATATAATGCACATAAATCCCAAATTATATTTTTTCCACCTTTTCACAAACATATTTTCATATCTTGAAAACTATACAACTTAGACATCTATCGTTAGAACATGTTTGTTAACCATAAATAAGCTTTTCACGACAACAAGAAATCCTGTATAAGTGCAGTTTATTGAGATATGTACAGAATTATGAAAACATATGTTTAATTGTATAACTAGCAATACAGATAATACTGGATAACTCTGAAAATGTGCAACTCAGTGCAAATATTAAAGAGAATTTTTGTCAACATCTAAAGTTTCACCTAATTTCATGCAACAGTTTGTAAGTCACTTGGTTTTTGAAGTATTACGTGCATATGGAAATATTCTTTTCATAATTACTAACAAACAACTTGCCAGTATAGTATGATATAAACCGGTATTAACACACATTGGTGTTTTATACCATATACCTCAATAACATGTAGGTCTCTCATTTATGAAAATATGAACATAAATATGAAAATATGAATGTGGCAAACAAAGATCAATTTCTCCACTGCAGGGCATCCTAGACAAACAGTCTTACTGTCGTTTTGTCAATAACTCCCTGCTCTTTCTGATATTACCTGTTATTAGCTGGTAAGTCACTTAGTTAAAGAAGCCAGACCCCAAAAGGTTCTGGATGCCATAAGGAGGTATGGGTGTTAACTGGAAGCATACAAAATGGTGTTTTAGGCTTGAGTGAGTTAAAGAAGTTGTATGCTTCGTTAAAGTTGGAAGGCTAGTAAGTCAAGGCCAATCAGCCATAAATAGTGTTAAGCTGAAGGTGGTTGCATCAAAGTATTTCGTATATTTTGAAATACATTATCATATGACTCAAGGAACTTCTGCTACTCTTAAAATGACAAAGATGGATAGCTGATTACTTATTATACCAGTCATGATGATATATATAGTGTTAAGCTGAAGGTGGTTGCATCAAAGTATTTCGTATATTTTGAAATACATTATCATATGACTCAAGGAACTTCTGCTACTCTTAAAATGACAAAGATGGATAGCTGATTACTTATTATACCAGTCATGATGATATTTTTAGAATAGCTGACAGTAACCTAGTCAAAAATGTTCATGTGCCTAGAGACTTTGATGGTATGAGTGTGGTAGAGTGTTAATTGCACTAAACTGTACAGATAGACTGTAGAGTGGGGACAACTACATCTGTCATTTCTTAGAGTCCCATCAGTGATGAAGTCTGCTACATTGATTCATTCTGAGCTCACAAGGTCATAAAGCCACTGTAGCACTTCGTAAGTAATAATTTCATCCTTACCGGGTGGGGCATAAATGCAACCTGTGGGAAAAAAAATAGCATCAGTGACTTTAACGAGCAACGATTCATGATAGATTGAATATTGGAGTTGTGGATCTGATATGGCACCTGGAAGATTATCATAATTTAAGTATTATCCTCTCCAGTGACTTTAGGAATCCTATTTGACTGAAGGATATTATATGTAGCTGTATGAGAGTGCTATCTAAATTATTTGACTTCAGACAGTTTTTAATGGCAATGAAATTCATGGCTGATAAGTGGAAAGTCAAGCATGTAGAAGATGCAATTTGTTATGTGTATATTTAAGCTTATTTTTTTAACTAAATCTGAATCCTTAACTAGTTACCTTGCATCAGTATTTGGATCAGCGATAATATTTTACAGCAGGGACTAAATGCACATCACAAGAATGTTTGAAAAGGCTAAAATGTCCAAATGTTTTCTCAATGTCCAACTTTTTTACAGTAATTAATAATTTTCAAAGTCTCCAAAGTATCTGGAGTGTTTGAGGTATTTGCAGTATTAAAATAAAGCATTTTTGAAGAGATTGTTGTGCACTTAAGCAAAATTACAAGTACCAGGTCCATACTTATGCTTAAAAGCAATTTGTTGTTATAGTAGAGGGATTTCACAGACCTGAATGCTGGTGTTTGATAAGATTATTGCTGAGAAGTGGTGAGTGTTTGAGCAAGAATATGATATTTTTTATACAGGCTGCATTTTCTGATAAAGACGCACACATAAGAGCATTTATACTTTTCAATTTAGCTGGCTTAGACACCATTTAGCGAGAACATTCATTTGTGTATGCACCTGCTGTGTATGCAGGGGAGGGGGAGAACTGTTAAAAAAGAAGTTATGTTCTTACCATAACGTTCCATGTGAGATGTTCATCTCACCTTTGTTCCTACACGTGGGTACGGAGCTGATCCATTGTCTCAGAGTCGGCCGCTTTCCAAGCTCAAGATCTTTCAGTAGCTTGAGGCACAGCACCTATCCCATGATGCTCTCTGACTAACCCTCAGATCTAGTTTGCAGAATCCAGCAACAAAGGAACAGCCTAACATACCCTAAATGTCAGTATGTCTATATATAAAAAACATATATAAAAAAACATATAAAAATATATATGTACAGTTAACCACAGGAAGAAAGTCTGGTAGAAGTAAAGGACAGTAGACAAACCAAACCAGACCTCCAGTCGTAACCGGTCCTCAAGAACCCGGAAGGGGATGGAGGGTGGGAAATGTAAGAACAAAGGCGAGATGAACAACTCACATGGAACGTTATGGTAAGAACATAACTTCTTTATGTGAAGTTGTTCAATCTCACTGTTTGTTCTTACACGAGTAGCATCCCAAGCACCCAAACCCTGGGTGGCTCACGGGAGTACATTCCTGGGAACAGTGGAACCAAAGAAAGCTCTGTCCCTGGAGGCCCTGTCCACCTTGTAATGAGTGATAAACGTATGTGGTTTTGACCAAGTGGTGGCTGCACAAATGGTGTCCAAAGGCAAATGAGCTGCATGAGCTAGAGATGTGGATACCGCCCTAGTGGAATGAGCCTTCACCTTGTATTCTAAGGTCTGATTAGTTGAAGAATATACAGACTTTATGCAATCTAATAACCATTTAGACAAGGTAAATTTAGACACAGATAGCCCTTTTTTGTTATCAGCGTGGGAGACAAAAAGCTGTTCAGATTTTCTAAAATCCTTTGTTCTGTCCAAGTAAAATCTCAACTGTCTATGGACATCAAGTTTATGTAGCATATACTCCATTTTGTTAGAATGATGTCTGAAAAAAGTGGGCAACTCAATAGACTGATTCAGATTAGTTTCAGAGCAGACCTTCAGAAGAAAAGAGGGATTTATCCTGAGAGACACTCTATCAGGAAGAAATACCAAGTAAGGGGGCCTAATAGAAAGAGCTTAAAGTTCAGAAACTCTACCAGCTGAATTAATAGCCACCAAAAATAATGTTTTCCAAGATATGAACTTCAAGGGGCAAGAGGATGCAGGCTCTAAGGGGGGAAGCAGCAGCTGAGATAATTTTAAATTTAGGTTCCATGGTGCAACTGGTTGACTCATGGGTGGCCTTAGGTGATGAGTCCCTTTCAAGAAGGCTTTACATAATCTGTGTAACTTAAGATTAGATCCTTCAATCCCCAAGTGAAAATTAGATATAGTGGCCAAATGAACTCTAACAGTGGCTGCTGCAACACCTTCCTGAAAAATCGTTGCGAGAAATTCCAGAACCATATCAAGAGGGGCAACACAGGGATCAATATTGCATTGAGAGGCCCAGTAAACAAAATGTTTCCATTTACTACTGTATAGGTTTCTAGTGGAGACTTTATGAGAGGAAACCAGAATATGTTGAACTTTGGAAGAAAGATGATATGACCTGGCTAGGTTGGGAAGTGCAGCAGCCAAGCTGTCAGTTTGAGGGACTGAAGAGAGGGGTGAAGAACTCCTGACAAATGCATCAGAAGGTCTGGCACTGGGTCCAGAAACCAAGGTTCTTCCAGTTGATATTGACGAAGAAAGGGGAACCATATCTGCTGAGGCCAAAAGGGGGTTATCAGAATAACTGTCCTTCCTGAGCCCTTTGCTTTCATCAAGAATCTGGGAATCTGGAAGGAAAGGCATACAGGAGACCCGAGGGCCAATCGTGCACAAGTGAATCCCTGGGACTGTCCCCCGGTGGAGAGTTGAGGGCAAAGTAGCTTCTGCATTTGGCATTCATCGGAGATGCAAAAAGGTCACAGCAAGGCTGGCCCCATCTGTGGAATATCCTTTCCACCACATTTTGTTTGAGGGACCACTCGTGGGGTAACAGAATTGCTCTGCTCAGTTTGTCCGCTATCATGTTTGATATCCCCGGGATGTGCACTGCTAATAGAAAGAGCCCGGTGGACACAGCCCACTTCCAAATGATCAAAGCTTCTCAGCATAAGGGGTAAGATTTGGTTCCCTCCTGTTTGTTGATGTACCAGACCAACATGTTGTCTGTCTGAATCGCAATCATCCCCTGAGGTAGAGAGCCGTGAAAGTGCTGCAACACTAAAAGCACTGCTCTCAACTCCAGGACATTGATGTGCAAATGACATTCTGTCTCTGACCAGGTGCCTTGGGCAGTCTTTCCCTGAAAAAGCCCCCCCCCACCCTATCAGGGAAGCATCCGTGGTCACTGTGGCTACTGGAGGGGGTAATATAAACGGTCGATCTACTGTTACCTGGTGGCTGTTCAACCACCAGAGAAGGTCTCTCTTGCAAGCATCTGTCAACAGAATCTTGAATGACATCGGGAGCTGTTGTTAGGACCACTGGGTGAAAAGCAACCAGTGGAGTATCGGCATGTGCATCCGGCCCAGAGGTACTGCTATGAGGGAAGCTGCCATTGTGCCTAAGAGTTTTAACACCTGAGAAGCAGGTACTTTATTTTCTTGTAGCAAGCATGACACCTGATTCCTTAGAGAGGTGACTCTTTCTAGAGGTAATTTGACCAGGCTGGTGGTGGTGTCTAGGTCTGCTCCGATAAATGTGATATGCTGCGATGGTAATAAAGCAGATTTTTCAAAATTTATGGTTATTCCTACCCGAGAACAGAGATTGAGCGTATGATCCCTGGACTGAATGAGTTGATGCCTGGTGGTGGCGGATAGGAGCCAGTCATCCAGACAGGGAAACACCCGGATTCCTAGATGCCTCATGTGAGCCGTAATTAGTGCCATACATTTGGTGAACACTCTGGGGGCTGTAGTGAGGCAAAAGGGCAGGGCTTGAAATTGGTAATGACTGGCCCCCAGCCAGAAATGCAGGTGATCTCTGGATGGTCTGGCCATTTTGATGTGATAGTACGCATCCTTGAGATCTGAAGAGCACATCCAATCGCCCATTCCTAGGAACAGGAGTATTGATTGAAGCATGACCATCTGAAACTTCTCCTTCTTTACGAATGTATTGAGTTTGCTGAGGTCTAAAATGGGTCTCCAGTCCCCTGTTTTCTTTGGAACTAAAAAGAATCTGGAGTAAGTTCCAGATCCTATCTGGTCCACCGGGACTGGTTGGATGACTCTTTTTTCTAGCAGGTTTTGGATTTCTGTGACTTCTTGATTCCTCAGACTGGGTGGAACATCTGGGATTCTTTTTGTGGGTAACAGGGGTTCTACAAAGGGAATGAAGTAGCCTCTGGTAACTATGTTTTGTACCCAAGAATATGATGTAATTCCTAGCCAGGCATCTGGGTACAAAGCCAAGCAACCCTGACTGCCTCCAGAGTAGGACAGTCGCGCCTCCTCTCAGGAGCGCTGATAGGGCTTGCCAGGAAACTGCTCCTTGTCACCCTGGTTCTGTGGACCCCCTCTGCCACCAAAGCGACGTCTTGCATTATTGCCCCCTCCTCTGCCCCTGAAGGGGGTTCACTACATGTGTTCTGGAAAGCTCCTTGGGACTTCTGGAACCACATTTTTCCACCTCTTTGCCCTTTGGGGTATGGTCTAGTATGGGTGGCAAAACGGACTCTTACAGCAGATAGAGTCTTTCCTTCCTGCTCACATCTGGTGAGGGTCTCTTTGACTTTAGGCCCAAACAATGACAAGCCATCAAATGGGGTATTGACAAAGGAAGACTTGAAGGCTTCCGCAAAGGAGCACAAGCGCATCCAGGACTGTCTCCGCAGAGCAATCGCTGAACCTGTTGCTCGACTCAATCCCTCGGCTGCATAGGAAATGAGCCATATGGATGAGGTGATTATAGAATTAAGGGTAGAAAGCTGAGCTGTAACCTTTTCCAAAATAGCCTCATCTGTGTTACCCTTTAGAGTATCTCCAAGTTCTTGAAGGAGATCTCATTGAAGGCAAGTAAAATGGGTCAAGTAGTTAAGCGAGCTCATGACAAATGTCGCAGAACTAAAACTGCATTTCCCATATCTGTCCATCGTCCTGGAATCCTTATTAGGAGGATGGACAGTAGAAAAAGTCTTTGACATCTCTTTCTTGGTGGCCACCGCCACCACCATGGCATCAACAGGGACTCCTTTGGTGAGGAACGATTTCTCTTGAGGGGCAGTGATGAATTTATTGGGCCTCCAAGGGACTGGTTCCATGGTGTCAGGGGACTCCCATGCCCTTCGAGCGACCAGATCCATTAGTTCGTCAAAGGGCGGAGTAACCCAGGAGGTGGAGGGCTGAGACCCAATGGCCTTCAGGAGCACTGACTCATCCTCGGCAGGGTGAATGGACTGCCAGTTTCCCCTCTGCTTAAGTATTTCTAAGATGTCCACAAAGGAGACATCCTCCAAGGGGAGACCATGGGGACCCTTCCGATTCCTCTAAGTCGGTGCCTGATGTTAAGGATTCTTGAGGGGAATCCAAATGCCTCCTCTTGCAGAGTCTCTTTCTGGGAACTTCATAAGTGGGGGCAGCTGGTGAAGTCTCAGTAGAGCAGGATTCACCCAAAGGGGATATCAGAGGCTCTGGGTCTCGTCGCTTGGTAGGTGCTTTAGACGGAGAGGCAGAACTTGGCATCTTCAGAAAGGAAGAGGAGACACCTGTAGTGTGGGTCTGAACAGACAACACCCTCCTCATGGCATCAAAGGCCCCGGAATTTCAGCCCAAGGAGGCCACCGGTTCCGAGGAAGACGGAGGACTCACAGGTGCTGAGGCCGAGGGCTCCAAACCCGAGGATGGAGCCGAGCTCAAGCCCCAAGGGGAAGTGTCAGAACTGACGCATTGGTTCAACTCTCCCCCCAGAACCGACGAGAGAGTGTCGGATCCAAGACTCTTTGGATGGCACCGAAGAGGTCAGGGTGGGTGGAACCGCAGTCACTGGAACAGGACTTGGCTCCACGGGTTCCACAACCATCAGATCTTCCGCCTCCGTCTCCGAAGGCCTGGGTAGGCTCGGAGGAGGAGTAGTCACAGGCAGTTGGGTGGAGACAGGGCTTGAACCCAGTTGGGACGAAGCCAAGAACAGTTTAGCCAATGCCGGGTTCTCCAAGAGCCTCTGCACCACACGGTCCACATCAATATCTGACATTCTTGAAGAGTGGGTCGAAGGGGCTGAAGAAGCTACAGACCTAAGTATTGGAGATTTTAAAGTCTCCAATACCGGCTCCAAAACCAAAGGTTGGCTCCAAATCATTGGTTCGGCACACAGTTCTGAAGACCTAGGAACCGGTGACCGCACATTAACAGAGGTGCTCAGAGCCGAAGACTTAGGCTTCGAGGACACTCGAGGCTACTTTTACCCTTTCAAAGACTTGGAGGTCTGGTCGGTCTTGTTCAAAGCTTCTTGAAACTCAGGAGTTAAGAGACCTCGATCAATAAGTTTCCCATGTCTCTCTAACAGAGCTCTGCCCCTAAAAGAGTGGCAGATGGAACAATCCTCCTGCAAATGGTGAGGTCCCAAACAATAAATACAAGAAATATGGTTATCTGTTATTGACATTTTTTGGCCACAGTCACATCTTTTAAATCTGGACTTTTGCTTTTGGTCAGTCATCATGTCCAAGGAAAAGCACAATTATCAGATCCCTGATAATAACAAGTACAATAGTACTATCCAATCACAAAAAGAGAAACACAGAGAAAATACAATTATCAGATCCCTGATAATATAATGTACAACAGTACAATCCAATAATACTCAAAAAAAAAAAAAAAAACAATCTTGCCAAAAGTGGGACAGGAGAAAAGGAGAAAAGAAAGATCGCTGCACAACTATAGCAACAGATGTAACCAACTGAAGAGAGGGCAAGGCCCAAGAGCAACTCGCTCTAATAAAACACTCTAAACAGAGACAAATCCCTAAAAAAAGGAAAGTATAACAGGTGATACTGGAAGAAAAGCACACACACACACACACATATATATATATATATATATATATATATATATATATATATATATATATATATATATATATGTAAGGTAAACTTAGCTGTAGAAATACTTTTTAATAAACCTTTACTGGCTCGAGCACACTGAAGACTTGCGATCCATTGCAGCAGCAAACTAGATCTGAGGGTTAGTCAGAGAGCATCATGGGATAGGTGCTGTGCCTCGAGCTACTGAAATATCTTGAGCTTAGAAAGCAGCCGACTCGGAGCCAATGGATCGGCTCCGTACCCATGTGTAAGAACAAACAGCGAGATTGCACAACTTCACATTGAATATCATGATGGAAAGGCACAACTTTTACACAAGAAATCAAAAGCCTGGTGAAACTATTGTAGCATATATTACCGACATAAGAAATAAAGCAAAAACATGCAGATTTGGTGATCTACGAGATGAGTTGATAAAAGACTGTCTTGTATGTGGTGTTAATGATACAGTGACAAAGATTTTGCTTCATGTTAGTGAATTAACATTGAGCAAAGCCATTGAGATTTGCCAAATAAGAGATTACAGAAAAGTATGCAAATATGCTTATGACTGAGAAAAACATGTTTGTAGTATCTGCAAGTGTGAATGCTAATAGTTTGCAGCAGAAAGTTAAGATGAAAAAGAAATATAAACTGAGAGGCAGTGCCACACCCAACCTCATTGTTAACTGTCACAATTGTGAAGGCAGTCATGAACACAAATGGGAAAAGTGTTTAGCTTTTGGTCAGCGATGTCACAAATGTAAAAAATGGAATCATTTCAAAATGCTTTGTCAGTCCAAAGTGCCACAGACTTAGGTTAAAAGGGAGTATCTGAAGAAGCAAGTAGATCAAATAGAGACTGTAGCAAATTCCGAGAGCTGTGAGCAAACTTTCTATGTTGATGGTGTCTCTGTGATCGATGAAAAAAGAAGTTATGTTCTTACCATAATGTTCCAGCTATACTGTCAATCTTCATTCATTCTTGACTGTTGGATCTCGGTTCCGACCCTCAGAACTGACACTGCCATTATATCAAGCTCTCACCAGCCAGAAACTCTCAAAATCATGGAAGCTTTGTCTGAGCAACACCCTATTAGGACCCCAGGACTATATCCAAAACCTCCAGGAGTCTTTTGGAGGGGGGAGGTGGGTGGGATGTCAAGAATGAATGAAGACTGATAACACAGATGGAATGTTATGGTAAGAACATAACTTCTTTACCGATGTTGTCAATCTTCATTCATTCTTGACTGTTGGGACAGAGTCCCTATCTACTTCAGACCTTGGGGGGCCCAAGGGAAGGATATTCCTGAGCACCATAGAGCCAATGGATGTTTTTTCCCTGGAGAGAGTATCCAATTTGTGATGAGTGATAAAGGTATGGGAAGTAGCCCAAGTTGCGGCTGCACATTTGTCATCCACAGAAGCTCTGGAATGAAAGGTTACTGAAGTGGAAACAGATCTGGTAGAATGTGCCCTAACTGTTGTTGATAAGTCCAGCTTATTTTATTGATAAATAAAAGTGATGCAACCTCTCAACCATTTTAGCAGAGTAACTTTCGAAAGTGACTTTCCCAGTCAAGTACCCGAAAAAGATAGGAACAATTAGTCCTATTTTTTTAAATATTTTGTTCTATCCAAATAAAAATGTAATTGTCTGTGTACATCCAACAAATGTAAACAATATTCTCCCTTGTTTGAGAAACATGGGAAGAAAACTGGTAGATCTATGGACTAATTAACATTGGAATCTGACACTACTTTAGGCAAAAAGGAGGGATTAGGTGGCTGCTGGCTCAAAAGGCTGATGGATCAAACTTTGTAAGACCAACGTTAAATTCCAAGATGCAATGGGTTCTTTGAAAGGCAGTTTCAAATGTAAAGCACCGTTAAGAAAGGTTCTGCAGAGACAGTGGGACATCAAGGAAAGGTCATCAAAACCATTATGGAAATTTGAAATGACAGCTAAGTGAACTCTAATGGTAGAAGTAGAGGCTCCCATTTGGAATAAGGTGGATAAATATTCCAAGACCTTATCGATTGAGGCTGAAAAAGGATCAATACCCTTTTCATCAGACCAAACTGCAAATCTCTTCCATTTGCTAAGATAAAGTTTTCTGGTGGATGGTTTATGAGAATACAAAAGTATCTTTTCTACTAGGGAAGATAAGTTATTTCTCCTGGCAATTACTGGAAGTGGAGAATCCAAGCTGTCAGCTTGAGATTTTGTAGGTTGGGATGGACCAGGCCCTGTGGATGAGACAACAGGTCTGGGGTTGGATCCAGAATCCATGGATGGTGAACTAAGTGAGGCCAGAGAAAGGGGAACCAGACTTCACAGGGCCAATAAGGTGCAATGAGAAACACTTTGCTTCTCAACCATTGGATTTTCTTCAGAAACTGAAGAATTAGAGGGATTGGTGGAAAGCCATAAAGAAGTCTCAGGGGACAAGCATGGGGAACAGCATCTTTCAGGGACTCACCCTGAGAGGCGACCAGGGCAAAGTAGCTGCTGCATTTGTGCATTTGTGGATTGTGGGAGAGGCAAACAGATCACAGCAAGGCTGACCTCATTGATGAAAAATCATCGCCGAACATCGGAATTGAGAGACCACTCATGAGGCAGGAGAATGCATCTGCTCAGTTTGTCCACAATCACATTGGAGTTCCCCAGAATGTGCATTGCTATCAGAAAGCAGTTGGAGGTGATTGCCCATTGCCAAACTCTTAGGGCTTCCCAACAAAGAGGGTAGGATCTGGTTCCCCCCTGTTTGTTGATGTACCAGACTACTGACATTGTCCAACTGAATAATAATTGTCCCTCAAGGGAGGGTAGATTGAAATGCTTGCAATGCTAAGAGCACTGCCCTCATTTCTAGGATGTTGATATGCAAACTGGCCTCTGAAGGGGACCAAGTGCCTTGAACTGTCATTCCCTGAAAATGCCCCCTACACCCTATCAGGGATGTGTCCATGGTCACTATGGCCTTGGACTGAGAGGGGGAAAAGGGGCAGCTCCATAATTTGTCTTCTGGCTTCATTCACCAATATAAATCCTGCTTGCATTGGTTGGTTATTTAGATTGGTTGAGACACTGGATGAGTTATCACTGATTACTGTGATGCCAAGAGCCATTGAAGCAGCCTCATGAGGTATCTCACCAGAGGAACTAAGGTGATTGATGCTGCCATGGACCTAAGGAGCTGTAATACCTGGCAACCTGGAACTTTGTCTTGAAAGACTATCACTTGAAGTTGCAAACTCAACTTCTCCAGTCTGTGAAGTGGAAGAGCAGCCATGCAGAATTTTGTGTTTAGTCTTCTTCTGATGAATTCTATGTCCTCTGTGGGGGATAGCTTTTGCTTTTCTTTGTTGATCAAGATGCCTAAGAACTCTGCAAGCCTTAGAAGGGAGTCCAAGGTGGAAAGTAGCAGATGTCTGGTGGCAATGGTGAAGAGCCAGTTATCTAAATAAGGAAACACATGGAATCCCTGTAGCCTTAAGTGAGCTGTTACCACAGCCATGAATTTGATGAACACCCTGGGGGTTGTGGTGAGACCAAAGGGCAGTGCTTGAAATTGGTAATGACTGTCTCCTAGCTGGAAGTGGAGGTATCTTCTAGAACATTTGTCCATTTTTATGTGGTAATACACATCCTGAAGATCTATGGAGCACATTCAATTGTCTTTCTCCAGAAATGGAAGAATAGACTGAACTGTAGCCACCTGGAATTTTGTTTGTTGAACAAACTTGTTCAGTACACTGAGGTCTAAGATTGGCCTCCAGTCCCCTGTCTTTTTTGGCACTAAAAAGAATCTTGTGTAAAATCTGGATCTTTGGTCTGGTGGGACTGTTTGGATGACTCTTTTTTGAAGCAGCTTTTGGATGTCTAGTGCTGCTATATCCCTCTTACTGGGTGGAACATCAGGGATTCATCTTTGTGATCTGGGATGAAGATTGAAGGGGATACGATAACCGCTGGTAATGATTGTCTGCACCCAAGATGTTATTGTGTGCCAGACTGAATGGTGCAGATAGAATCTTCCCCCGACTGCTTCCAGAGGTAAGCAATTGGGCCGCTGCTCAGGAGTGCTGGTACGGTTGTCCAGAAAAAGAATCCCTGGAACCCTGGTTATGCGGGCCCCCTCTGCCACAGGAAGGGCATCTTTTGGAAGAGTTCCTCCCTCTGCCCTGGGAGGAATGCTCATCACATGTATCCCAAAAGGACCTTTGGGAATTTTTGAACCACATTTTTCCACTCCTCTGATTCTTGGAGTAAGGTTGTTGAGGAGTGGAAAAATGTACGCCCACAGCAGAAAGGGTCTTTCCATCCTTCTCACACCTGGCTAATGTGTCTCTAACTTTTGGGCCAAATAGTGAGGAAGCATCAATGGGAGCATTGATAAAGGAAGACTTGAAGGGATCTCCAAAGTCACATAAGCGCATCCAGGCATGACACCTAATGGCAACACCAAGATCCCACTGCCCTGGACGTCCCTTTGGCTGTATGTGCAATAAGCCGTATGGACGATTTGGATATCAACTCTAGGGTGGCAAGTTGGGAGGCAACGTTATCACAGACCTCGTCTGACACTGCTCCTGCTAAGGTCTCTGAAAGCTCAGTTGTCAGATCCCTTTGAAGACATGTGAAATGTGGCAAAAAATTGAAGGCCCGTATGGTGAAGGTCGATGAAGCAAAGACCTGCTTCCCAAATCTATCCATCATCCGGGACTCTTGCTTTGGAGGATGGACAGTTGGAAGTTCCTCTGCAAGTTCCTTTTTTGTGGCAGCCACCACCAGCATGGCATCTACTTCTAGACCTTGAGACAAGTGAAGCTGATCCTTGGGCATAGAAAGAATTTTGACCGGTCTCCAGGGAATTGGCTCTATAGTATCAGGGGCCTTCTATGCATAGTGTGCAATGAGTTTGACTGGTTCATCTGCAGGTGGGGTCACCCAAGAAGTAGAAGGCTGGGCATGAAAAGCCTGCAAGAAAACATATTCCTTGGAGGATCTGTTTGTGGACTTCCAATCACCCTTCTGTTTTAAAATTTCCAGGATATCTCCAAAGGAGACATCTTCAGGGGGGGTGACTGAGGGGACACTTCCCCTTCATTGAAATCTATATCCTCAGTGACCAATTCTTCTGGGGAATTCAGGTGCTTCCTTTTGTATGATCTCTTATGGGGTGGCTCCTCAGCAGAAAGATCTGAGGAGGACTCCAAAGAGAGGGGATTCTGCAACAGGGTGTCTTGCTGCTCTTGTGCCTGCTGCCCCAAGGTAGCAGATTGTGACAGCTGCAAGCCAAAGGATACATAGATGTGACACTCTGATGGGGATAATGCCAACTGTGAGCCTGCTGTGGCCAGGGCTCTCTCCATAATCTGGAAGGCAGGCCCGCTAGAAGAGAGATGGGAGCCCAAGACCAAGAAAGACAACCTTGGAACCAGGGTCACACCCTGCTCCAACAAGCCCACCTCCACAGTAGGAGCCACAAGAGGACTTGTAACCACCAAGGCACCAGGAACCATGGATGGCTCCATGGAAAAAATTGGCACCAATCCAGGGATCCTGGAGCTGGTAGCCATATCATGGTCCCATGGATGGTTCAGCTCTGATGGAGCCACAGACTACAGAGTCGGTTCCGTAACCAAGGTGAGATCTATCATCAGCACCAAAAAAGTTGGCACTGCAGACATTGAAGTCAAGGGCTCCAAGACCTGCAGAAACGTTGAAGGAGGATGATAAGTGGGAGTCCTAGGAGAGTGACCCTCAGCTCCAGGTGGGAGAGAGGTCCTGCAGGGGGCAGGAAGGCCTCTGGCTGCCAACAGCTGATCTACTAATTTGACTACATTAAGCTCTGAAAGGCTTCGGGTGGAATGGACAGACATCTCTGGGCAATTCTGGCCTTTGCTGACCCAAGAAGGGGTCTGTAGATGGGGAGTACCTAGTGCTGGGTGTAATCGGCACCATGGTCGGTTGACCAATAATTTGATTTGCAAAGGATGGAATAAACAGAGTGCTTGGGGAGACTATTGCTGGTGCCGAGAGGGTCATTGATACCGATGATATGATCGGTGCTGTAGAAGTTTTGGTAATTTCAGTAGTTGTCGGCACTGGGGGATATGTGAAAGGTTTTGATGCTGGAGCAGAAGTTGGTGCAGACTTTGGTATCTTAGGCCTTGGTTCTGAGGGATGAGTTGGCACCTGGCTCTTAGAAGATTTAGCTTCATGTACTTTTTGCGATGTAGGAACAGAATGGCTCCTTTTCTTGAATTCCTTTTTGGAAGACTTAGATGTCTCCCCCACAGACAAAGCCTCACTAAAAGGGAATTTTAGCAGTCCCTTGATGATAAGTTTGTTACACCTCTCTGCAAGGGTTCAAGCACTGAAACCCTTGCAGAGTTCACACAGCAGTTGTATTTCAAAATGTGGCACCCCCAAACAATAAACACATGAAAGATGCCCATCGGAGTTGGGCATTTTTCTGCCACATTCCTCACATTGCTTGTACCCTGTGGTTCCTTTCCCTTTTTCTGTCATCTTTCAAAAACAACAAGAAGGGCATGCGCACCACATAGACACACACACACACACACACACACACACACACACACACACACACACACACGCACACAAATAAACACAATAGAACTAACAGAAAAAATACAGTTTTTTTTTTTGAAGGCTGTACCAACAAAAGTAGTTAGAAAATTACCCCAAAAAGGGTAAAAAGAAGAAAGAAGGAAGGTAAGTAGGATACCAGTGATGGTATTGAAGAATGTATCAGAGGTAAAGGGAAGAAGGAATATGCAAACACTCACACCAAAAAACACAGCAATAACAATAATTACCAGGTTTCTGACCCAGAGACTCCCCAGACTCTGGAATAAACTTCAAATACATGTTAAGCAGAGCGCCTCCTTGGCCCTCTTCAAAAGGAACCTTGACGATTGGATGGGAGAAAGGAAATTCACCCCGGGATCACGTCAGTCGCCCTGCTAGACAGGGTTCCAGGGAAGTAAATAGTGTGGGAAGAAATAGCCAGGGAATTGTTATGGCTTGGCTTGTATAGACCCTAGGGCTGATAGCCTAGTACCAACCTATGAACCTATGAACCAAGGAGGGGCAACAAAATAAAGAATTAGAGAATATATACATATATGTGTGTGTATATATATATATATATATATATATATATATATATATATATATATATTTATCAGCTCCCTCTTACGCTGTCGCAGATGCAGGTTATTGAATGCATCTTTGTCGAACTGAAAAGAGCAAAAAGCAAAATAGCAAAGCGGCTTTTCAGCAAATTCTTTCCCTGGGATAAGAATTTGTTTGGTCACTTTCGCTACTTTGCCTTTTTGGCACTGTAGTGCTATCACGGAGTTGATATATTTAAGTAGGGGGGTGTGGGGGGTACAGCCCCCCACATTATGTAATGTTTTATGTTTTTTTTTTTTCTTGGAACAGAGGTTTTTTTTCCCTTGGAAAAAAATCGCTGTTCTGAGGTTTTGACGTTGTAAGCTTTCGCTTACATGGGGTCGATTATGTGTCGTTCACTCTTCTGAGCGTACGATATCATAATATAGACCCAAATCTATCTATATATATATATATATATATATATATATATATATATATATATATATATATATATATATGTGTGTGTGTGTGTGTGTGCAGAAAAATTTTGCACTTAGCTGAGAGCATGGCTGATGTGTCTAATTTTCTACATGACAAACAAGATCTGAGGGGAAGAGAAGAGAGGCAGTATGGGTAGCCTTGGGTTGAGAGTTTCTGAATAGTGCAAACTTGATATAACGGCTGATTCAGTTCCGAGGGCCGGACCCGTGACCCAACAGTCAAGAATGAATGAAGATCGACAATATCAGATCAGTTAATACAGTAGACTATCAGTTGTCAGCAAAGAGTGAAATATTTTGTACTCTACAAATTAATGATAAGCCTGTAGAGTTTAAAGTAGACACTGGATCCAAGTGCAATATTATATCAGCACAAATGTTTGCTAAAGTAAAAGCTGGTGAGAAACTTGATTCAGCAAAGTGTGCAAAACAGGTTGCTTATGGTGATGAAGAGATTTAAACTGATGGCAGTAGTTTTTTCATGCCATTTGGCTGGAAACAACTATGACTTGCAGTTTTACATATTCAAAAGACATCTGCAGTCAGTGTTAGGCTTCAAAGACATCTGAGAATGGGACTGATTTCATTTAATAAAGAGGTTTACCATATAAGCATGAATAACAACGATAGTTTTACACAGACTATTTTTAGTGAACCTGCTGATATTTTCAAAGTTGAGTTTGGTAAACTTCCAGTCACATATTTCATGAAGTTAAACCATGAAGTAAGTCCAGTTGTTAGACCAGCATGGAAGATTCCAGTAATGATGCAGAGTAGAGTAAAAGCAGAAATAGACAAGTGGTGAATTTAGGTGTGCATACTCCAGTAGAAGAACAGAATGAATGGGTATCCTCTATGGTAGTAGCTCATAAGAAAAGATCAGATGATACTGAAATATGTATTGATCCAAGAGACTTAAACAAAGCACTTAAGCATCTTCATCATCCAGTGCATACAGTACAAGATGTAGCTGCTATCATGCAAAATTCCACTGTTTTTCAGTTTTAGATGCAAGGAGTTCCTTTTGGTAAATTTCACTGGATTGCAAATCTTCATTGTTAACTACATTCAGTACACCATTTGGTAGATACAGATTTTTAAGAATTCCATTTGGAATCAGTTCTGCCAATGAAGTCTTTCAATGTCCCATGTAGAGTAGAGTAAAAGCAGAAATAGACAAAGTGGTGAATTTAGGTGTCCTTACTCCAGTAGAATAATGGAATGAATGGGTATCCTCTATGGTCGTAGCTCATAAGAAAAGCTCAGATGATATTCGAATATGTATTGATCCAAGAGACTTAAACAAAGCAAACAAATATTTTATGGTTATCCATGTGCTATTATAGTAGATGACATTACTGCTGGAGGCAATGATGAAGACGAACATGATAGAAAGTTCTAGACCATGTACATGAAGGAAATCTCAAACTGAATCCTCAGAAATGCAAATTCACACTAAAAGAAGTCACTTATGTGAGATAATTACCAGTTCTGGCTTTAAACCAGATCCATCAAAGCAAACAGCAATTGTTGAAATGCCAGCTATGCCCTAGGCCTCTTGATAATCTTTAAACACTGATAGAATAGCAAGGAATGGTCATCTATATTTAAAGAAGTCACAATACAATCAGCAAACAATTTAAATACAGATGTTCCCCTTTCTCTTTACATCATAAAGTGTAATAGCCTATGCACTTTTACTACTAACTGTTCAATAGCTAACATAAAGAGCCCTTGTTTAATCTGCTAATAAATACAAACTTTTTTCAACCTAGCTCTATTTATAAGGATGTAAAAAGACAGGGGATATATACATAAAGCTTAAAGCTGCACTTGAAAGTCCAAAGTCTTTGTTCTTTATGACTGTGAATATGAAATCTCACTCAACAGTCAAAAGTTTTTTAATTCAAACAATACAATTACTTGCCCGTTTTTTCCAGTCTAGGTTTCCCTATTCAGGAGACAAGAATCTACCAATTACTGTAGTTTTGGCAACCACTGATGAATGCCCTCTGTCTTTAGTGGATTATTCTAGGTAGAATTTAATCTATGTGAGAGCTGCAAATGCTTTTGCAAGAATCTGTCAACATTACAGAGGGATATGAGTCTATAATTGCCTACATTGCTTGGGACTCCTTTTCTCTTGAGCAAGATGGTAGTTCTCACTTTAGTCATTGCTGGAGATACTAAATTCCTACTCTTAGTGTCATTAAATACATTCACTAAAGACTGAGCTAGCTTAAAATCCCTTTTGCAGAATTTGATGGAGGAACCATAACATCAATAGGAATTACCTCTGTTTATATTTCGATTACCCTTTGTACTTTGCATAAATGTGCATTGCCAACTAGTATCTGTCTTTTTCTTTTTTGACAGTAAGAAATCGTCATGGCCCATGGCCCACATCTGAAACCCATGTCATTTTGTACTCCTTATTTCTCTACATGTACTGTTTCTCCTAAAGTGATACAAAATACATTTCTGACTAATAATTACAGTGCAACATCACCTCCCTCATTAGAAATTTCAACTACCATTTGTTTTTTGTTCATGTCTTTAATATACATTTAGTCTCTGTATTCCTTTCATGGACCAATCCACAGTGGTGGTGCTGCGGTAGCATTGTCACCTCACAGTAAGACGCTGTCCGGTTCAATTCTCAGCTAGAGCGTCTTCTGCGTGGAGACATGCATGAATGGGCGTACCTTCATTGAAGGTTGTGCGTCAGGGCTGGTAATTCGTCACGTAAAAATCAACTACCAATCATTAGCGGACCAGAGTTCCGCTGTGGCAACCCCTAACCAGGAAATCCGAAAGACACAACATTCCTTTCATGGACCAGAAATCCAACTGATAAGACTTAACAATTCAAATTAAGTTTATATGATCTGCTCCATCTGTCTTCAGAATGCCAGTTCTCCCATGATATCCCTGGATAAAATAATATTTCATTGTTGTGGTACTTTCTGAATGAACTCTAAATATGACTGTATTTTTTTCCATTTTCCAGCTGTATACTTCCTAAGTGTACCCTTCTCAGCCATGATCTGAGGCCTCACTGCTATCTTGACAACATCCCACCGTATGATATCAACCTCCAAGCATCCCAGAATGTATCTTAAGATTGTCCTGTCTTTTGTAACCTGTTTTATTTGCAGCCCTTGTTCCACCTGAGATGTGCCCACCTCCACCACTTATTGATTTCTTCTCTTCCAAAAATGGTGTTAAATATACTTGTCTTTTATTTCAAATAGCTCTGTAAATGTGAGAAGATTTTATTTGTCCAGAAAAGTGATCCATTTTAATCATTGCCCTTTTAAGGTTCTGGCAGATGTGTACTGCCTGCCTGATCCATGGTACCACCTCCACAAGTTTATCCAATCCCTAAGTAATATGGTCTGCTTCAAACTGTTAAGCTTCTATAAGTGCAATTTCTTCCTCTCCAGTAGCATTTCAGAATCATTAATTAAAATAGCATTAAAATCTTCATTATTAAACTATTTCCTCCCATTCCTTAACGGTAAGTTGGAAAAATCTGTGGATCATCCTACCTCGGCTGTACAGATTACTGATTTTTCAAGAGGTTCCTAAAATCCTCGGGGTCAATATTACCTATCTTCCCATGGCACTGTGGCAATCTGATTTAGCGACTATTCCTATGCCTGTCCTAAATAATGTAGCCACACCCTCTTACCTTCCCTCAGCCCCCGTTTGTGGTCTGTGGTCACCTAGTTGCAGTATTTAAATTCTAGCATTACAGAATTTTGTAGGTTTAGTTTTTTTCCCTGTGAGCTGTAAGAACACCACCTGTACTGACTCTCTTCTAAGTCTCTGAAATATTTTCCTCCATTTTATTCAGTAAGAGCATCCTCCAATGTTCCTCTGTAGAAGCTTCAGAGACAGAGGGTCCTTTCTACTGACCCTATCCCCCAAAACGTATCCCCCAAGAGGCATCACAAGGGCTGTGAACAGAATCCCTTTACAAGAAAAAATGTTGCCTATACACAACCACATGGGTTAAAGTAAAGAGAGAAATGTTCCCTTGCCCCTCCACATTATAATTATGCTTTGTCTTGTAACACCCTTCTAGGTACAAAATTTAATTGATACACCCCCACTAAGACCCTCCATTAACAACCTGATGTCCAAAACTTAGTTATAAATGTAAACACTTCCCCTCTAAGGAACCTGCTCAAAATGATACAGCATGGCATTGTGATACTGAACAGAAGAAGTATTTTGAAGTATTTGAAATAGTGATGACAGGAGCACCAACACTGAAGTTCTATGATGTGATCAAATCCATTGCAGTATCAGTCAATGCCAGTGCTAATAGCATTGGAGCTGTGATGACCCAATATGCAGCCCACTCGTTTTTGGTGAAGAAGGTTGGGGGTTTTATTCCCACACCAGGTAGATGGATTGCTTATACTGCAGTGTAGCATAAAAGGGATGCATGTCTGAGTCTGTCATCCTTCAGATGAGATGTTAAACCGAGGTCCCTCCGCTTCAACTGGTGAAAGTTTATGTGGATTTAAAGGATTCCATGGCACCTTTTGAAAAGAATAGGGATCCTTTATTTATATACAAAAATATTTATTTACAAAATATTTACATATTTACAAATATTTGAAAGTATATATATATATATATATATATATATATGTGTGTGTGTGTGTGTGTGTGCGCATACAAATCTGTTTACACAATCATACTAAAATTTCATCCCTATTATGCCTTAACTCCTTTTTCCATAAACACCATCTGATTTTACTTAATATTGTTCCTAAAATCCATTTACCACTGAACATAATTTCATTGTTTCTTTTATTCTACATAACCCATATATACCATAAAATAACTTTTTATCTATTCTTTTAACATATTCTTTACTTTTGTTCTTATAATATCCATATTTAATCATACCCATGTTTATTTTATCCACTTCTTTTATATCTTCAAAAAATCTTCTTTACATAGTTTCCCCATAATCTATTTCACTCCTTTACATTTAAAAAGCACACATTCTGTAAGTTTCTTCTTCTTGACAATGTAAACATACTCTATCACTTTTCTTCTTACATGGCAGATTTCCTTTTACTTTCAATTTACCTGCTACCAGTCTCCACAAAAAATCTTGACATTCTACTTTTTGATTACACCATTTGCTTCTTATTTTTTCTAGATTTATTTTTTCATCTGTTAGATTTTCTCATGGCTTTACACAGTAAAGTTTTATCATTATATTCTTACACCATACTTTTCTATCGTTTTCAATATCAATTTTTATTTTCCACAAAAATGTTTTTTCTTGGTAATATTTATTTCCTCATTTATAAACTTTTTTTCTTTTTTTACTCTTGTTTACCATACCCCCAAATTTAGCATACTTATATTTATGCAATTTTACTACTAATTCCTCATCTTTCTCATTTATCCACTGTAACATTCTATACAAATCTGATGACTCCGCGTATACCACTGGGTTAATTAACCCTATTTATATACAAAACTCCTCTTTTACTGGGTTTAATCTAGAACCCCATATAAATGAAAAAAAAAAATATCTGCAGTACTTCCTTTTCACATACTTGTTGACAACATAAATACACTTGCTAAGTATGCTATTTTTTCCAGCAGTACTGAATTTATCAAATAAGCCTTTTTCTGAATGATAATCTATATGTTCTCTAGAAAAGGCAGGTTTGTTTTATTTCTTCTATTACTTTTCCCATTGATTTCTACCCACATCTTTATTTCCAAATGTTATACCTAACAGAGAAATTTAATTTATTGTAAAATACATACCCCTGATCTTTACTACATAACCTAAACCTTTACTTTTCTCTTTATATAAAGCCATCCCTATCATTTCTAGACACAAATTTGTGCAAATTTACTTATTTTACCAATTTATTTTTGCAATTATTATAATGTCATCTGCAGATGCTAACAGAACTGGAATTCTTAACCATTCGGATGTTAGATACCCCACCTCCTTGATTTTGTAATTTATTTCATATGCTATCACATTCATTACTAATGCAAACAGCATACAACTCATTGGATATTGCTTACACCACTCTTCAAATGTACCTCTTGGGTTAACCAGTTGTTTGCAAATATTTTTACTTTATTATTATTATACACTGACATGCATAATTTCCTCACTTTCTCACTTATATTATGTTCTTTTATTATTACCCATAAACTTGCATGTCCAGTTGTGTCAAATGCCTTATTAAATGTCTCCTATCATGATGTTTGCATCTTCTTTTTTGTTCATAATATCATCCACAATTCCTCTATATATCATTAATAATTCTTGACAATATTTCCCCTTTATACTATATATATATATATATATATATATATATATATATATATATATATACTATCTTCCATAATATTTTCCATTTTAGTTTCAAATCTCTTTTGTATTATTTTCATAAAGATCCTGTAGTCATTATTATTCAGTACTATCAGTCTCCAGTTTTTTAATTGTCTTCTATCTTCCTTCTTCCATATTAATTAAGTATTCCACTACATAATTCTTTATACATAAAATCTTAATTTAACAATTCATTCAAAATCTTTAAACAATATATATATTTGCCAATCCCTTACATATTTATACACTTAATACTCTAGTCCATCTGGTCCTGCAGCTGAACCTATATTTACTTGTCTTAATACTTTATCTAGCTCATTTAAATGAATCTCCTTTTCCAACTCTTTATTCTCTTTTTCTGTTAACTTTTTTACTTCCCATGTTTTTCTACTGCCTTCTTCTTTTCTTTAATTATTTCTTGTACAAATTGTACTACATTATTCATAATCTTTTCCTGCATTCTTCTATTTCTGTTTCTCCTTTTACACTTTTTAATTCTCTCATTGTACTACCATCTTCCTTTACTAATCTGCTTAAGTAACTCAGTACTTCTCTTTTTTCTTGTAAAAAAATATATATTTGTTTATATAAAAATTCTTGTATTTTTTCTTGATTTCTTAAATATAATTCTTTTTCTTTATCAAAGTACTTTCTATCATTATGTTCTAAATATTCCAATGCCTCATTATATATTCTTTTATATTTTTCTTTCTCTACTTTTCTCACATCATATTGCCACTGTAAAAACATTTTTATATTTCTTTAAATATCATCCACCATTCAGACCAATTTTTATAAAATGTTCTCAATTATTTATAATATGATCTTTCCATAACCATATTAACAATCTTTCATTCTTCATTCCATGCTTTCTCATCTATCCTTTTTATTCCTTTGCCTCTTTTTATATATTCATTGTTTTCCTTAATCTCTAGTCATTTTGCAAGATGATCAGAAAATCCTGTTTCAACTACATTCCCTTCACCTATAAATAAACCTTCAGATACTATAAAAAATGTATTTCTGTTCTATACATACCATTTTTTGTAAGTCCATGATTTTTTGCTCCAAAGTTTTAACTTACCACATTTTATAATCTCTAACAATTTACTTATATAATTTCCTTTCTTTTTATGCTTGCCTCATAAATCACAATTAAAGTCTCCTGTTATTATAATATTCATATTTATCACTACATAATCTAAAATCTAATGAAATAAGCTTTCCCTTTCTTTACAAGTAGTATAAGCATATAATGTTATAATTCTGTGTACTTGTTCTTTCCATTTTAAATTTACAATGGTTAATCTTCTCATTTTGATAAAGTTACATCTAATATCGTTACTATATTTCTACAGAATACAGCTATTCCAAATTATCTCTCATTTCCCAAATTACAGATTATCTTTCCTCTTCATAGTTTCTCTGTTTGTAATCTTTCTTCCTTTGTTAAAACTCTTGTGTTTTCTAATATAATTATATCTATATCACATGTATTACACCACTCCAAAATTCATTTTCTTCTTACTATATTCTTAATACTATTTACATTTACAGAAAGCACTCTAAAATTTTTATTTTCCCTTTATTCGTGGTTTCATAAGTCCATAGCTAGCTACTAAGTTAGCTTTCTTTTTAGGCAATTCTAAGCCTAACTGATTTATTTCCCAAAGGTGAGAATTAAACACTGTACCTTCTGTCTGTGACTATACCTTGTGTCTGTTAGTCAAACACCTTAACCATCATACCAAATCCCATTCATTAACTGTATATAGACATTTTCATCAATTTCATTTCTTTTTTTCTTCTGTACTTATCCCTTTCAATTTTCTTTTTCTGTCTTTTACCCTTTTACCAATAGAATTCTTTGTTTTTACTTTTATTTCCTCCCAATTTATGTCTTCTTCATCACTTATTTCAGAACCTTCTTCTATGGCCTCTCTTTTATTTTTTTCATCCAATTTTTCTTCTGTTTCTACTACTTCTAAAATTTCTTCTCTTTGTTCATTTTCTTCTCTTTCTTTTCCTTTTTTCTTACTCTTGTTTTCATTTTTGCAATCCATCCATAAATGTCCATTTTGTTACATTTATAACATTTCAATTCACATTTTTTGTATTATGTCCTATTTCCCAAAAATATAAAATTTTCTTTTGTCACAGTTACTTATCAAATGTCCTTCTTTTCAAAAAAAATGTTTTGGGTTGTCCCCAGTATGTTATAACACCCCATATTTCCCTCCAGATTTATTATGCTTGGCATATGTATAATTTTTCTCTTTCTATTTTTAGCACAATATTAGAATCCTAGCCACCAGTCAATAAACCCTTTTTGTCATAAACTTTGGCAATGTCCAGTACTTCTTTACATACTTTACATAAAACTTTCAAAAGTTCTTTCAAAGTCTCTTTTTCTACCACTGCTCGAAATTGTATGTGAATCTTTATTTTTTGTTTCCCTGTTAAATGCTTTTATCACATAAAGATTCCATTGGTTACAGTCTTTATTTTTTCATATTCTCCAAGAAAGATTTCCATTAAAAAAACAGCCTCAAATATGTCACAAAATGTCTCTTTGTTAATAAGAATAAATGCTCTTACCTCATGTGCTTTTACAACCAAAGGAGCTATTAAATTGTCCCATACTTCATACCTGTCCATTTCTTTGTCTGCTTTACTCTGAATCATTGTCATTTACTTCCATTTTTCATTTTCTTCTGCCTTCATTTCTGATATTCCACTTTTGCCTTCTTTTACTTTTTCTGCATATGTTTTCTTTTTCATCTCACCACTGTTCTTCTTCAGGATTGTCTCTGTATCCTCCTTTTGTATTTTCTCCATAATGCCCCATCAGGAAACATCTCTTTCATTTTCTTGCTAACACTGCACCACCACTTCCTTAAGTAAATCATCCCGAAACCTTCCCAACTGGAGGGTTGCAATTATACATCCCTCATTTGCTGACTCATCTCCATCAAACAGGTTTCTTTAAAACATTTCCTCAGAATCCTGCACACATTCTCAAGTCTCGACATTTAATTTCTTCATTTCTTTCACCACTCCTTCATCTCTTTCTCTCTCCATCTGCCTCCTTGTTTTTCTGGGCCAACTATGTGCCTGGAATGGAAACAGGAAGTGCTCCTCTAAAATGGGTTCCACTCACAATAATGGCAAGTAGGGGAAGTTCTCCAATGCTTTGGCCAAATTTCCCATAGTGGTATAAATACCATCTCAGGTCTCCCTTGAAAAGAGGTCACTAGCTTAGTGGGTCTAACCTGGCCAATAAAGGATAAAAAAGAAAAGAAGATGGAAGGCATGTAGCTTACCAATCATAAGCATTCACAGACTGTCAACACAGATATGTACAAAAAAAAAAAGAAAATGAACCACTTGATATTGTCTAAAGGTGTTTGAACTTCCACCAGTAGAGAAATTTATGTTGAGAGTGGTCAAAAACATCACATACTACATTAAAATTCTAAGTAAAGTTCAACCCAGGTTGCAAAGTATGCTATAGAAACAGCAAAACTATAACTTTAAGATCTCATTTTCATGCAAGCCAGATGAGCAAATGCATATAGCTGACATCTCAACTTCTTCATTACTTAGAGAAATAGAGCAAAGACCCCATGGAAGAGGAGTTAGATGTTAACTGTTTTACTATTTGACTCCCCATTACAGAAAAAAACTCAGAAAAGTTAAAAAAAGCTACAGTATGGGATCCAGAAATGGAGATACTAAGAGAAGTAGCAGCAAATGAGTGACCTCTAATAAAAACTACTGTTGCAAAGAACATACTAGCCTACCTGGTATTCAAAGGTGAGGTAAGTTACATATCAGTTCACATGTTTAAAACACAGAAGCGTATTATCCCAAACCATATGAAAATGAAAGTTATGTACTTTCCATAGTGATAGATAGATATGCTGCTACCACAATGGCATCTACGGGGGGGGGGGGCCTTCAACCAGTCTTTTTTATATTTTGGGGCAACAAAAATGTTGTCTGTTTTTTTGGAATAGGTTCTGCCCCATCAAGTTCCTTCTAAGCCTTCTGAGTGACAAGATATATTAAGGCATCAGGAGATGGGACCACCTAGGACGTCGATAGTTCAGACCCAAAAGCTTCAAGAAAAAGTGATTCATTGGAAGAAGGAGTTTCTGTGGACCATCTTCCCACTTCACCAATTCCAGAATATTCCCAAAGCAGTTGTCTTTGGGGAGGGATCTTTGGGATCCTTCTTGGGATCCTTAACCATCATCTAGTCTGTATCTTCAGTGAAGGACTTTGGAGAGCTGTCTAAACTTTTCTGTTTTCATGTCCTTTTTGTGGAAGGTGTCTCAGGGGCTTTGAAGAAGGCACATCTCAGTCAGATAGGGAGCTCAAACGTCAAGCTGCCCTGAAGCTAACTGGGTCCATCTATCCTTGTCAACCCGAATGAAAGGAAGGAGGCACATAATCCATTGGTAGTCTGAATGGATCTAAACTCAGTGCATGTATGAGTCTCCTTGGCCCAGCCAAAGCCCTTTCTACAGCCTTGGAATTTGACCCAACAAATAGAGAAAAGGAGAAAGAACCCCTGTCAGCAGACTCGGTATGCTTCCTGACTCCAAAAGAGGTTGTCAATCAGAAAAATAGTCTTTTAAGACAGAAATTTTAAATCTGCTAGTGTTGCAGGTTCAAAGGGTTTTTGGTCAATGACTGAAGTAAGATTGTAACATCCCATGGTGGAACTGGATCCCAAACAGGAAGTCTCAATAAGAATGCTTCCTTAAGGAAAGTTTTGGATAGCCTATGTGATGCAATAAACAAATCATTATGCCCTATGTGTAAGTCTGAGATGGTGGCCATCTAGACTTTTATAGTAGAGTAAGTGGAAACACACATAAAAAGTTGAGAAAGAAAATGCAATATTACTGGGGCTGAGAAAGGATCTAAGCCTTACAAGGATGCCCATATGGAAATCTTTTCCATTCACTTTTGTAAGTATTTTTGATTGATGCCTTCCAAGAAGAAGAAATTATATGGACTGCTGGGGAAGAAAGCCTGGCATCTCTGGCTATCATTAAAATTGGAGAAACCGTGCAGTTAGTTTTAAGGACTGATGATCCAATAGAGGTACCCCAGGTGGGTTATTAAGTAGATCCATAATGGGATCCAATAACCATGGTGGATGTAGTAGGTGAGGCCAAAGAAAAGGGAACCATACCTGCTGAGGCCAAAAAAGGGCAATGAGGTTTACTCTGGTCTTGCACCTCGTGGCTTTCTGAATGAACTTCATGAGAAATTGAATGGGTGGAAAAGCATAAAGGAGACTTGGGAACCAAAAAGGGACCAGAGCATCTCTTCATGACTGTTACTACGGAGAGTAAATCCAAAAAGAAACCACCAAACAGATCCAGAAAAAACTGCACACAAAGCTGGAAACCAGGATTTCACCAAATCCAAATCTTTATTTTCCAACAGTTAACATCTTGTCTGATGAAGTCTGGTGATTCCTACCTGACGAAAGCACTAACTGTTGGAAAATAAAGATTTGGATTTGGTGATATCCTGGTTTCCAGCTTTGTGTGCAGTTTTTTCTGGATCTGTTACTGTGGAGAGAAGAGGGTAAAGTGAATGCTGCATTTGTTGTTGAGGTAAGAAGGAAAGAGACTGCAGCAAAGTTGTCCCCAGTGGCTAAAAATCTCTGTTGCCACTGTTTGTTCAAGAAATTGGATAGTCCTGTTCAACCTGTCCGCTAATATATTGGACATGCCAGGAGTGTGCATTGCCACTAGAAAGGTTTGAAGACATCACCCATTGCCATACTCGTATGGCCTCTTGGCAAAGAAGGTATGAATATGTTTCACCTTGCTTGTTGATATACAAGACTACTGACATATTGTCTGTGTGAATGGGAATCACAACCTAGGAAAGGAGGTTCTGAAAAGCCTGCAATGCTAGGAGGACTGCTCTCATCTCCAAGATATTGGTGTGAAGTTTGCTCTCTACTGATGACCACATCCCTTGAACTATCTTCCCTTTGAACTACCCTCTACTTTAGAAGGGAGGTGTCCATGGTGACTGTGGCCCTAGGAGGAGGTGGACAAAAGGGTCTACCTTGAACCACTGACAGAAGTGAAATCACCAAATTATATGATCACTGCACATTTGAGTAAATCATATTCTGGTATAAAGGACATGAACTTTCTTGGACCATTTTACTGCCAATGTCCAATGAAGGACTGTCATTTGGTATCTTGCTAATGGGACCAGCATAATAGTATTGGCCATCAGCCCTAAAAGTCAGAGGATCAGTCTTGCCTATGGGCATGGAGATTGCATCACTTGATAGCCTATAAACCTTAATGACTGAACCCTTACAAGGGGGAGTTTTGCAGTTTGTTTTACTATGTGTATCTGGCACCCTATAAATTATGTGTTCTGCATGAGAGGCAGTTTTCTCATCTTGAAATTCACTAATATTCCCAATCTGTTTGCAAAAGTGAGAAGGAACATTTGATGCTGTAATAGTACATACCTGGAGGTAGCAGTTAGAAACCAATCATCTAAATATTCAGAGATGAGCTGCTACTACTGCCACACCTTGGGGAGTATCCAAGGGGATGTGGTAAGACTGAATGGCAGTGCCCTGAATTGGATCAAGAGATATTAATCAAAATAAATGAGTCGCATATGGAATAATCAAGGGAAAGAAAAGAGCTAGAGACTAGCTGACAAGGTACATCAACTCTGATAGAAAATGTGTTATTGTGGTATACTGACTGCAGATCACTCCAAAACAGCAATTCCCAAGAAACTTTAATGTGATACACTATATCGCAAATACCATTGTCAAAAATTTGTACCAATCTTTACAGCACAAGGACTCTGTGTTCTTAGGATGTGTGAAATAATGTGCCACATTTCCAGAGATTACTAAGCTATGTGAAAGCACAACCAAAGGTGTCATTGTCACTGTTTACAAGGCAACAGATATCAGATGTTTTAGTGGTACACATTTTTAATATGTAAACTTTGGACATGTTTCTGAGAATCTGATATTTTAACATACAACTTCTAGCCTGGTATATAGTCACCCAAATAGGCAAGTAGAAAGAGCTATAAAACAATAAAAACAAAATTAATCCTAAAGCTGTAATAGGGAGCTTTACACTGTTGTATCTAACTATAACAATTGGGGTCCTTTCCAACACTGGTCTGTAACTAATGGGGTGTGGACTAAAATCCAAACTGCTAACCTCTACCACTCTTCTGAAAACAAGATTCAGATCTGAAGCAAACTAAAACATAAGTAAAAATGTTACTATGACAGCCAGACAAGCCAGCTACCAGATCTTTATGATAACTAGTATTTATATGTAGCAAGCATGAGCAGTACAGATATACAGATCCTTTGTGTTTCAGACACCATATGGAAACATAAACAGTTAAAATAGGAATGAACTACCGAAGATAGGTGGGAAGTTTCTCCAGCAAAAACATGGCAAAAGATAATGAAAAAACTTCACTGTAACCAATGAAAATGATACTGAATTATCACATCCTAAAATTTCAGCATGACTGTCTAATTAAGAGGTGAATCCACTGTAACTCAGTATATATACTAGGCCTGTGAGGCAAATCACTGCTAGTATGTTATAAGGGCTACTATTAGCCTATGTCAGTGACTTGGTATATTACCTTTTGAGTCCTAATAATGCAGTTTCTAATATGCTTTTATATTAAAGAATTCCTTTACTTACTATGTTGAAGAATTACAAATTTATGTAGAGTATTGATACAAAGTAGTCTCGAGAAGGGGTAATGTTACGTAATGTACCTTTAAGTCATCTGTAGCTAGAAGCACGGTTAGGAATTACCAGAATGAGTTCATGCTGTGTTCGTATATGTGTGTGTGTTTGTGTGTATGCATGTGTACATCGTGATCTAGTTGAAATTAGTAAAAAAGCAGACTGCATAAGATCTGGCTTATTTCATTATTTTTCTAAGAAAAATGTCCCACATCAGTACGCAGGGGGCATCAACAACTCTTAAATCTGAGAACACTGTATATCTAGAAAAATGTTAATTTCCAAGTATATACTAACCCATAAATTGTTTATTTCCAGTCCTTCTTAAATGCACCTATTACATTAGTTACTGGGAGATGTTGTTTGAGTGTATTCTAACACCACTAAAAACCACAAGTATAAATTTTCCAATGGATGTGCATTTTTTCAACTGAACAAGTTTTCTGGGGTTTTATTCCAGTGTTATATAACTAGCGGTTTTGCATTCATATCACGTTTGAAAATAAATAATATATATAGTTATTATATTTAAGTATCTGTTGTAATCTTTTTTTCCTACGGTTAATTAGACTGCATATTCATCTATTAGGCTTATGGCATTGTACTGTATATAGTGTATATCTTGTATACATTTTATTTTGTCTATACAGTTTTAAATATTTTGTAAGTAAGTTATTGCCTATTCTACATGTATTAGTCATATTCTCATGGTTAATCACTAAATTTCTACTCAAATGTTTTGGATGTGTATGTTAAAAATGTAATAGCATAAAAATAATGATTTTTGGAAAAAAAAAAAGGAAAGAAAAAGGTTAATTTCTAGCCCATAACAACATTGGTCAAAAATTCTATCACTAACATGACATAAATCATATTTCTAGCCTGTTAGGAAATCAAACACTGGCAGGTACATTCATTGTATCATTTAATAAGCTGTCTTAGTGGGGCTGTAACAATCCTGCAGTTGTCACTTTCATTAAAGATATATTTATTTTGCACAACAAAAGTTACACTGCATATCAAAGAATTACAAAGAACTCACTGCACTGTATCAGCCTTACCTTAAAACTAAACCAAATTATCAAACAAGTTACTGTACAATTGTAGTTCATCTTTGATATAAAATCTGTTTGGAATGGATAATGTATAATGAGTGAATTGATTAGTGTTCTGGTTGATACATTTCTAAGCAACCTGTTATTTACTACATTGAATAAAGAAAGAAAAATGCTCCTTACTTTGCACCTAGAACCATGAGAAGGTGTGTGTGGCCATGGTCAGCATCGTTCTTCTTAACGGCTCTCTTAAGAGCATCAGTGATTGAGCTTCGTTGAGTCAGAATTTGGTTATACAGAAAACAAATGCGTTCCTGGAAAATGGAAAAAAAAGTAAAGGAGAAAGACAGTAAGGGCACAAGCAGCAAGATTTCATCGCAAGATACAATATTAATCTGAATTAGTCCAAGCTAAGTCACTAAACATCGAGAAATATAAGAATAAGAAATTATATACAGTTATTATTTTCATGCAGCTTTTCCCAAAATGTTTTAAATCCCATGAAACTTAGAGAAAAAATGATAAAGTAAATAAGATCCTACCTGTCTGTAGTGTTCTGTCAGACAACATTTGAACCTAACCTGGTTAACAGAGGTCACATTTGTTTAACATTTCATACATCTGAGGTACTTGGCAAAACGTAAGATAAACCTGTGGTAGCCTTCAGTGAAAGCTTGAGTCATATCTCAAAATGCAAAGTGTGGTTGAACTCTTACTTTAACCAAAGTTTGATTTAAGGCTAAAATGTAATTGCATATCTGCCACCAGATTGCTACTAATACTTTAAAATCATTGAATGAGAATAGGGATGCTACAAAATCTGCAGTACATAAGGTTGAATAAAGTTTAAGAAATATTGCAAAAATAAACCAAGCATGCAGAAAGTCAGGTAAACTGAGGCTTACAGCTTGGGATCAGTGGAAGCTATGGAGAATATGGTGACACAGAACCAAAACAAGGAAAGCAGGCCACAGAAATGTGTTAGACAGAGAGAATGTCAGAATTTCCTCAAAGAATATAAAGCATAAATTATATTATACCATGACCCCCCATTAATATTCCAAAACGTGCACGCTGATTGGCCAGCGTGCACGTTGTAAATCGACTTATACTAATGGAAAAAGGTCCAGTCGCCCGGACTTTTTCCATTAGTATA
Source organism: Protopterus annectens (assembly GCF_019279795.1). Taxonomy (NCBI): domain Eukaryota; kingdom Metazoa; phylum Chordata; order Ceratodontiformes; family Protopteridae; genus Protopterus; species Protopterus annectens. Next base: position 579,126,826 of record NC_056741.1, on the reverse strand, counting down.
AGTCTCTTTTAAAACACTGTCTCGCTATGTTAAAAGAGTTTAACATAGCAACACAGGTTTAAAAAAAGCAACGGAGATCTCCATTGTTTTTTTTAAAGCTGTCTCGCTATGTTAAACTCCTTTAACATAGCGACACAGTGTGTAAAAAGCAACGGAGATCTTGCTTTCTTCGTTGCTCTTTTTTTAAAGCTGTCTCGCTATGTTAAATGGGTTTAACATAGTGAGACAGCTTTAAAATAAGCAACGGAGATCTCCATTGCTTTTTTTAAAGCTGTCTCGCTATGTTAAACCCATTTAACATAGCGAAATAGTAAAAAGCAATGGAGATCTTGCTTTCTCCATTGCTTTTGGCCACAGCTCTGATGTACTGCGTAGGCATGCGCAGTACATCAGAACTGCCGCGGATACCAGACAGCTGCGGAAGGGCAACAAAGAGGCATTATACAATGCCATTATTTAAGAAAAGTAATTATTTCTTTTCTTAAATAATGTCATAGTATAATAGCAATAACCCACTTCTGGGTGTGGGTAATGCGGCGTTTAACCCACGGTTGTCTTTGTTTGGTCCCTTGGGCTTCGCCCTCGGGACCAAACCACGCCAACCGTGGGTAAATCCCGCATTACCCACACCCAGCCGTGGGTTATTGCTATATTAAACAGGTTAAGAAAAGCAAATAAGGACAGTTACCATTTTCAAATTTGAAGCAAGAATGAGGTAAAATTTGTATTTCTAATCAACTAGAAGGCTATTGGTTATAAAAACATTGTTATTTAGTCACAACTAACATATAATTATATATTTCCTGAACATTCTAAAATATGAGAAATCTTACATTCTCAAACAGCACGACTGCAACAATATAGGCAGTCTCTAAAATATTAGGAACTAAATAGATATACTTAACTGCACATTGAGTGACTAAGTTTGTGAACTGATGAGTCATCAGATGTGACCTTCCTAGATAACTCTGCTTTTCTAGGGAAAGAGAGGGTCTCTAGCCCTGTAAAATCATTGCCCTCTAGTGGGTGTAGAAATACTTATATAGCCAATTATTTGCTTTCTGACATCTCTCTACCAGAATGCCCATGTCACAGCATTTATACATTCAAATTGTAGTGCATGGAGTGCTGTGATTACACTCCAATATTTGGAAAAAGACAAATCAGTTAACTCATTAACAACTATGCGATATGGAATGTCACACCTCTATCAGCCTACACACATCCTTACATTCCAAAGCATTTTCTAGAAAGTCAACTTAAAACACAAAGAAACAATAAAAGCTATTAAAATGATGCAATCAGTGAACAGTCTTCTTTGTATAGATAAAAGTTATTACTGTAACAGTCTTTACATCAGTACTATACTATATTTTTATGCATACAAGCCCAAAATTATATTTTTCTCAAACGTTTGATTAGCCTCAGGGTACTTCCAAATCCTTTCACACCCTATCTTGGAAACTGTACAACCTAGATGTATTTTGTCAACTTACTTTTGTGAGCCAGGTTTTCATATGACAGCATGCTTACTGAGATACTTACAGAAATATGAAGAATTATGTCTATTTATATAATTTGCAATAGTAATAACTCTGAACATATCCCAAAATGTGCAGCTTAGAATGCAAATAATGATAGTTTTCTTCAGCATCATCTAAGGTTTCATCTGATGCCATTCAATAGTTTGTAAGTCACCCAGTTGCAGAAATATTAAGTACAAATGAAACTATTTCATATTTTCATAATTACTAGCAATGAAATCAGTATCTCTAGTGCAGTGTACTATAACTGCACATACACAATGTACTTTTCATTCTCTCGCCATGACATTTTGTAACATACCCCTCAATAACATGTGGGTTTCTCAGTTATGAAAATGTGAATGTAGATATGAAAATACGAATAATAAAGGGAAAATCAGAGGTTAATTTCTCTACTGCAGGACACCAGAAATTAACAATCTTAGTATTTAGTATTATTTTGTTAAATGCATCTTGTACTTTCTAATGCAGCCTATAATTAACTGGTGACTCATTTGTTTAAGGAACACAGACCCCAAAAATGTCTGGACGCCATAAGGAGTGATGGGTGATAACTACAAGAATACTGAAAAGGTGCTTTAGGCTTGAATGAGTAAAGCACTACTATAGCATGAGACCCGATCATGACAAATGTTAAGTACCCCCCGTTTAACTTAGTAAGGTTGTGTCTCATGGTAGGCAGTCAAATCTGCCAATACAAACCAGCAAAGATAATGGGAGAATAACAAAAGATATTTGTTCCTGCCTGCAGTCCGTACTGGTAAATGGTCCCTGACTTCCTGTTATAAACTTAGAAAGTAGCTACAATAACAGGATGTGTATTTGCCTGCATTTTCTGAAGAAAACAAAATCTGAAACTCAAAGTATGTTATTATTTTTGAATTCAGTCCTCAGGAATTTGTTAGGAACAGACCAAGCATATGAGGCAAAAATCTGAATAATTTGTGAAAATCTAGACATTTGAGAGGCATAGAAAGTGAGTGTAAACATAAAGGGACTATGTTACACTATTTTCCTGACTGAGCTCGGTAAGTGCTTTACATGTTTGAAAACAGGTAAAACACTTAGTACTTTTTCCCCCGGGTCTCTGGTTATAACCTTTAATTATGTGTTCTCAAAGTGAATTTCTTGGCATCCATGCCTCGAACACAGGTTATGATCAGCGTTCCAGTCATAATCGTCTATATTAAGCACAATAAAATGCATTAGAGATGATGGCCATCTAACCCACTAAAACATTTAATTAAATGAGGAAGCTGACAATTCACCAGAAAATAGTTACTTATCTGTGAGGGTAACAGACATAACTATGAGATGGATCACAATTGCTCAGGGGAGTAGTTAAGGTGTGAAAGGATTTGGAAGTACCCTGAGGCTAACCAAACTAAAGAAAAGGATGTCTGGGTGAGCAGGAAGACACTAAGAAATGGAAAACTTGAACACATCTCCTGTTACTATTGTGAGTCAGTCACAGTTTCCTAGGTAATTCAGGTTTATAACATAATACTTAAAAGATATGTCAGGTATAACTTTTATTATATCAAATGTCAAATAAAATGTTCAAAATTCACTACTGTAAAATTAAACAGGACCATGACATGCATTATTCATAACAAAATATGAAATTGTTCATGCTGCCAGATTTCACTCCTGTGCTTCTCTAAGAAAAGGTTGTAAGAATCATATAAGTCTAAGACAGTGAAAAGAAGAACTGAACTACTGTGGTAAGGTGGCAATGAGCTTCTTCTAATAGTATTTTCTTTGAATCTTTCAATTAGTACTTAAACAATGCTTTACTAAGCAAATCATTTAATCAGCGAGTGCTTATAAGTCACCTCAGAAGAAAAGCAGATCTGCCTCACATGCTTACCTATTCAATAAAATAATTAAAACATTATCTTATCATGAAATTATATTTGAATGGGGTGATAAATGTATGTATGTATGTATGTATGTATGTATGCATTTATTTATTTATTGACATTTGATTAGTGGGAAAATCCAGCTGGGTAGAAGTCTGTTTTCAGAGGAGGCCCAGGGAGAAAATCTCTGAATTATTACAAGACATTTTAAAAACAATAATTTTACAATCTTCAAAAATAAAACAAAAACATCTGCAGTTTAAATAATTATAACAAATTAGTGATAATATAAAAACATTGGTTAAGAATCGATACAAGTTATATAAAAATCATTTAATATTTATAGAAATTATAGACAGTTTCTAAAAAAATTAAAGGTAAGGTAGTCTAATACAAATAAGAATTGCAATATGAAGTGATTGAAAAAACAGGCTTATGGTATGTATATATATATATATATATATAGAGAGAGAGAGAGAGAGAGAGAGAGAGAAAATCAGGGAAGATAATTTGATAGAAGTAAGGAAGTAAGTGAAGAAGAGAGAATATGGAGGTGTAAGGAATGAAAAGGTACTTGTTCACATTTAGGAATATAGTTTATCCTGGTTTTGAGCAAGAACACAGCCATATTTTATTTAGGAATTCTTTCTGAGTGGTTTCGCAGATGGGAGGGTATTAACCTGATGGATACAGGTAAGGAGTTACCGGCCTTAGCAACCTTGTACGACTACAGATAATACCCAGCAGATTTGATAGGTTTGTAGACAGACAGGAGTGTTTGATCACTGGATCTCAATGACCAACTGGGAACATAATTGTGTGAAATGTTTTTTAGTGCTAGACAGGCAGATGGATGCTGAATAATTTTATAGGTGGTAAGAAGCTGTGTATATGTTAGTTGATGAGGCAGTTCTAACCAATTTAGGCTTTTTAATGCTATACAGTGGTGGGTTCTGAAAGGGGTATTTGCTGCAAATTTGGGAACTTTGTTATAGTATTCTTCAAGTTTTAATTTTTGTGAAGCCTGGAGGTTAGTAAGGATGAGAGTGCAATAAAGAACTATGGGGAAAGGAAATAATTAGTGGCAAGTGTAGGTTTAGTTGCATCGATCAGAAAGTTTTTGGCTCAGTAAACATCCCTACTTTTTCATGAGTTTTTATTATGCAATTTTGATATGCATACCAAATGTAAGCTTATCACTCACTATCATTCCCAATAATTTGCTATTAGAAGTGACTTCAATGGTTGTATTATCAAGAGAGAAGACTTTAAATTTTGTTTTTTCATGAGAGAGGGATTTGGGGGGGGGAAAGTAGTAGTTTGATCATTTTTGGGTTGAGCATGAGTTACAAAGTTATGCTTCAGTGGCTGTTAAAGTTTCCTGAGTAATTTTTTGAAGGTGTACTATATTGCCAAATGTGCAAATGAGAGTGGAATCATTTGTGTATTGTATTAGTGTGGCCGGTTATGTGGATGTATAGAGGATGTTGATGAAAATATTAAAGAGGAGGGGACCAAGGACAGAGACCAGTGGTACACTGGTGGTGGCTAGCAGGTAAATAGAGAGCATGGAGTGAAATTGTACTGACTGATACCTATTGGACATGTAGCTTTTGAACCACAGAAGGGTGGGGTGAGAGAGAGACCTAGTGAGGGCATCTGAAGTAGAAGTTTGTTATGAGAAACTGTGTCAAAGGCCTTAGACAAGTCTAGAAATAAGGAGGAGAGCAGTTTGCCATTATGTCTAGCTTTATTGCCAGTATCTATATAAATTAGAAAGGCAGTGCTATTACTTTGGGAAAGATGGACAGCATGTTGTATACAGGATAGGATGTCTTCATGCAGGAGATATTTTAGAATTATTTTGGAATACATTTTTCATATATTTTGGTGAAGGGAGATAAGATTGGGATAGGTCTACAGTTATTAATGTCTGTTGAAGTTTCTCCTTTGTGCAAATGGATAATGTATGACTTTTTCCAGAGAGAGAGCATGTGGGATTCCTGGATTAACTTATTTATAAGGATAGAGACAGGATAGGCAATGCTATTTGGCTGCTATTTTTAGGTACTCACTTGAAAGGTCATCAGCTGAAGATGACTACAGTTTAAGTTTGTTTAAGAGTAGTTTCATATAGGATGTGGACATGGGTTTGAAGATGAAGGTGGATGTGGTGATATGTGTCTGTTGGGCAGGGTTGGGATTAGATGTTGAGGAATCCTTGGTTAGAGATCCTATACTATCTATAAAATAATAGTTGAACTGCATTGCAGTTTTGAGTGGTGAGTTATCCGGAGAGGGGTTTGGGTTGAATTTTTGGCCAGGATGTAAGATTCCTTTAATAGATGTCCAAAGGTTTTTAGGGTTGTGTTTAGTATTATTCTGAAAGTTACTATAGTATATTTTTATCTTCATTTATTTACTTTTTAGTATGATTGCAAAGCATTCCGAAGTTTTCAAGATATTGAGGTGTTTTATATTTTTCCCATTCTTTCCATGCTTTTTCTCTATCCTGCATTAGCAGTCTACACTTTTTGTATAGCCAAATGGCATTACTTGTTTTTAGTGTCTTCCTTCTTGGAGGTGCAAGGCTGTTTAGGATATTTAGAAAAGTTGTACTGAATTCATTTTCATTTACAGCATCATCTAAGGGAAGTTTTTTAGGAGGTTCCAGTTAATAGATGATAGTGTAGTAATGAACATTTTTGGGTTAAACATGGAAAGGTTGCTGCTTAACTGGATGTTTGAGATGTCTGGTTATATAGATTGTGAGATGATCACTGACAGACTCTGACATTGTACCTATGGTGGTGTATATACTAGGGTCTGATACTACGAAACGGTCTAATGGGGAATTTGATGTCTTGTTATAATGTGTGGGACTATTAATTAGTTCTGTGAAACCATGCTATATGTAGGGGAGTTAAAGTTTATGTCCGACTAATTGACATTCACATTACCGAGTGGTATTTTTTCTTGTGGAAATGTTATGGATATCCAATGTAGGATATCTTCTAGTATAGCTGCATTGTCACCAGGAGGGATGTAAAGGACAGTAATACATATTTGTTTATAATTGTTTATTTTGAGGAAAGCAATAAGAATCTCTGCTGAACTGAATTTTGGTATTGGCTTGCTGTAATGGGAAATGTGGTAGGTGTTGGAAAATATTACAGCAATTCCAACACCTTTTCTCTTTATACAGTAATTACAGATGATATTATAGCGAGGAGGCATAACCTCAGAGTCACTTATGCTGGGTTAATCTAAGTTTTGGTTAAAGCGAGACTGTCAGGCTTATGTTGGGTAATCCAATCATGTAGTTCAACAGTTTTATTTCGTATGCTTCTAACATTTATTGCAGCAAAAATTAGATCACCATGGCTGGGGATTGGCTGTTACTGGGTTAGAGAAGAGTGTCAGAGAGAATTATCTTTGTGTTCATTGTGATAGGTGGGCCCAGAATTAAGGTATATATCTCCTCCTAGAAGGATTTTAGCATACTGAGGAAATATGTATACTTGTTTTTTTTTTTGAGATGATTCTTGCACTTTATTTTGTTTTAGTTTGAGTTGAAGTGCAGTTAATCAGTCTATATTTGGAATAAAGGTGATGGGTAATATTAAATAGGTATGGTGCAGTGTATGGAGAGTGTAAACAGGAAGTATGGATGGGTGGTTGGGGCAGAGTTGGAGAGATATTGAAATATATTATTGAGTCATAGTAGGATGAAAGATGGCACAGTAGGAGGGAGAAAATAGAGGATAACTGGAGAATAGCATAATTAAGTACAGGAATCTGTATTTTATAGATGTCAGGTAGTGTGGAAGTAGCAATGAAGAACAAAACAAGAAGTTTCAAGACAGTAGAAGATTCAGTGATGGTGGATTCTGAAAGCTGGAAGAGGATATGTAAGGAGAGAAGCATTTTCTATTAAAAAGAAGAGAGTTAGGTTGTCTTGGTATCTTCCCTGAAACGTAAGGAATAAAGGGGCATGAAAGACTAAAGCATAATGATGTAGTCAATATAAGAAAAAAATGAGGGTTTATTTGGGAAAAGTAAAAGATACAATGTGGAATAGATAGGTACTATTAGGGAGGGTTGTGATTATGAATGGATATAGTGCAAAGTAGTACGGGAAGGAGAAGGATAGCTGGGAATGGTGATAAAAACTAAATGGAGATAGGGAAGTAGGAAAAAAGAAACAGAAGTGTATGTATAGAAGTAGTAAGGTCATTTGGGGAGGGTTTTTGAATAAGAGTCAGAAGTGAACTGTGTATGTAGGAAATACAATGCTAGCATAAGAGGAGGAAGTGATGCAAAGCCAAGCATAGCTAGGCTGAGCGCAGTGGGCTACCCATCCTCAGGTGAAATAATAACTGACAGCAATCAGTTTATAGCCACTACAAAGCAATTAATAGAGAGATACAAAGTAAAACAGGTTTTATGTCATTTTCTGAGGCTTAATAACTGGCATATGCAGTACAGACTGCAGGTCAAGAAAAAAGGGGACAGTGGCCATATTACATCCTTAGAGTGCATGTATTATTTCACAGAGACTTTCAGTCACAGAGCAGGCATGTATTTGACCATCATCATCATCAGCCCCCTTTTTCCCATTTTCTACATGGGGTCGGGGTATCGTGTTAACTGTTGCCAACTCTCTTGATTCAGTGCCACACTCTTGCCTTCTTCAATACTCATGCCTGATTGTTGCAGATCTTCTTTCACACAATCCATCCACCTCTTTGCTGGATGTCCTCACTTCCTCTTACCTTCTTCCTATCTGTCCCAAATCTTCCTCACCAGATTCTCTTCTGCTTTTCTATACATGTGCCCAAACCACCATAATATTTTCTCTTTGATCTTTTCTGCACTTGGAGCTACTTTGGCTTCTGCTTTTATGTCCTCATTTCTTCATTTGTCCTACAGTGTGCATCCTTCCACCATTCTCGGGCACTTCATTTCCATGACCTCTAGCTTTTTCAATTGTTCTGCCTTTACTGCCAAGGTTTCTGTACCATACAGTAATACTGGTCACACCATTATCTTGTACACCTTACTTTTCAGCTTCTTTGGCATTCTTCTGTATAGACTATACCTGATACTCTATGCCACTTGGCTGCAGCTCCTCTGATTCTAGCTTTGACCTCTTCATTCAGACTACCCTTCACCTCAACCACCCATCCCATATACTTGCAGCTGTTTACCTGTTCCACTATCTTCCCTTTTATCTCTATTCTCAGCTTCTTCTGATTTCCCCAATCTGCTGCCATTACCACCATCTTATCTGTGCTTAGTTTCATTCCATGTGCCTTCAGATTTGTATTCCAGTCTCTTATCCTTTGCTGAAGTTCTAGCTCAGAGTCTGCCTGTACTACCACATCATCTGTATACAGCAGCTTTGTTGATCCATTCCTCCAACCTGTTTGCTAATGTAGTCCATCACCAGTATGAACAGCAGTGGGCTCAGTGCTGAACCCGGGTGTATACCCACTCTCACTGGGAACCCCTCTGTGAGGCCGAACACTGTTCGTACCTGAGTCAGTGGGTCCTTGTACATAGCCTGCACTAATTCTACCATGTTTCTGGGACTTCAAACCACCGCAGTACTGCCTAGAGCAGCTTTTTTGGGACCTTGTCATATGCTTTTTTTTTTTTTTGTATTTGACTGATTAAAGTTAATACACAGTAAGGTTCTTTATGATAAATGTGGTTACATTGTGCAACAACAAAATTCTCAGTAAACTTGTAGGAGTAGGGCCTTGTGGCAGAGTTCCTGCAGCATCGAGATCAGACGTAGTGTAATAGGAGACAACACTGATGGGATATTTAGCAATATATTCTACTACAGTGACCACCCCACCCTCAGGAATAATTATAACTGAGAGCAATCTGTTTATAGCCAGTCCAAAGCAATTAGCAAAGAGATACAAAGTAAAGCAGGTTTTCTTTCATTTCCTGAGGCTAAATGACTGGCATATGCAGTGCAGTCTACTGGTCAAGAAAAAGGGGACAGTGGCCAACTTAGTAAGAGGTCCATAGAGTGCATGTATTATTTCACAGATACTTTAAGTCACAGAGCAGGTGTGTATATGACTGATTAAAGTTAATACACAGCAAGGTTCTTCATGATAAATGTGCTTACATTATACAATGATAAAATACTTGTAGGAGTACGGCCTTGTGGCAGAGCTGGTGCACTATCAAGGTCAGATGTAGTGACCACAGGCTCTGCTCTATGAAGGAAGATAGTGATTGAGTGTAAGAGGTGAAATCACTGAGGGGGATATGTAACAGACATTCTATTACAGTGACCATGCCACCCTCAGGTCAAATTACAAATAACAGGAAGAAGCAGAGTAATTTGGTTATGAATGCTACCTACTCACACTACGTATCTTAGTCAAGTTGTAGTACATGGAGTGTACTGATTACTCTCCAAAAGCAGGAAAAAAGATAATCTTATGATGTAATTCTCTGACATTAAAGAGATGCATAACAAGTGCACAAAGATTGCACTCTAGTGTTAGGAAAAAGATAAACTTTTTAATAGTTTCCCTAGCATGAGACCTGATTACAGTAGCACTTATGGAGTTGCTTAACAATTATTAAGTGACCACTTAAGTGGTGCGATGATCTGGCCTCACACTAGGAAGTAACAGTGAACAGTGTCAGCTGGTAAGAGCAGCAGCAGAAAGTAAAATAGTTTTATTTCTACCTGCTGTCCATGCCGTTCAATCACTCATATTTTTTGCTCTGTCCCTCGTTTTTTTTTTTTGGTAAATCACTGAGGATTACACTCAGTCAGTAATGCCATACATTAGTTTCCTTCTTCTTATTTTTTCACAAAATGAATATTGATGCAACAACTGATGTTCTGTTAACATTAAATTATTTTATTATTTATTTATTTACATTCGTTTACCAAGAAAGTTCAACTGGGAATTTAATTGTCTTTTTAGCAGGAACCTGGGAAGAAAAGTTCCATGGTCATATAGAAGAAGTTATTATGATGATGTGTAAAATATCTGGTAAAGCAAAAACATTTATAACACTATAACCAAGATATGAAGAGAACAAATTAACTGCACTATGCAGTACACATATATTAAAGTGAATGTTCTATAAAAATTAATACAAAAAACAGCTTTGGTGGTTGTATTCTGCAATATACATACTTTAAAGGAAAATGTTATGTAAAGACAGTACTGGAGATAGTTAGGTACTCATGTAGTAAACAGATAATGATTGTTGGATCCCTAAGTTGGGCTGACACAAGTGTGAAAGAATAAAGAAAAGAGAAGAGAGAGAGAGAGAGAGAGATGGAGTGATATACGTTTGTATAATGGAAAGGGCAACCATGGATAGGGATAGAGAAGACGTTAATATCACATGAGATAGAGATGAAATTCTGTGAGGGGCTGGGTTACTAAGGAATATAGGGCAGAAGACATGACTCACCTCTTTTTCCCCATTTCTCACACTCCTTTACTTCTCTCTTCTCTTCATCATACTGACCTTCTCTACCATCTTCATGTTTCTCATTTACTCCTACTCCTGCTCTACTTTTCTTCTTATTATCCCACCCTTCTTAGAGTCAGCAGTTAACACCTCTTAACCCCTATCCTACTTTAACTCTGCTAAGATTTCATGTAAAACTGTAATGTCAGCCCTGTGTTATTTCACATTGTAACAAATCTAACAGGAATATGCACCAATGGATTTTTCTTATTTTAATTGACTTATTTATGTGTGCGCATGTGTGTGTGTGTAATTTTACCTTTTGCTTTTTTGACTGTAGTTTCACTGCAATTGTGGATTTTTTTGTCATGTTATGTAATACCATCCTTCTTCAATAGTATTACATAAATGTAAATGCATTTTCTTCATATTATATTGTTATTCATGGAGCTTTTCTCCCTGGGGCTCCCATTGAAAACAGGCTCTTCTTGGCCCAATGGACTATCCCAGTAAACAAACTGCAAAATAAAAATAAATAAAATATGCAGGGGGAGGTATATGGTGGCTGGATAGATATGTGTTTGGGATAAGAAGTAGATGATGACCTTGAGAATGTCAGTGATATATTTAGGCAGCATTCTGATGTTGGTTAGTTTAGAAGAAGTGAATCTGCACAAAAGATGTTCTGTAATTGGTGGTAATTATATGCTATTTTATGGGGAGAGGTGGAAGGAGAGGGAACAGCTAATCAGCTAGCTAGAGTAGAAACACTGCCGTAGCTAGTAGCAGCAGTATGGTATTATAAGAGGAGAGGTTAAAGGAGAAGGAGGAGCTAATCAGCTAGTTGGAGTAGTAACATTACTATAGCCAGTTGTAGCACTATGGTATTAAATGAGGAGAGGTGGAAGGAGAGGGAGGAGCTAATCAGGTGGTTCAGAGAGCAGTGACATTGCCATGTGTCAAAAAGGAAGGATTCTAGATCCTGCATGGAGGATTTTGGTGCACTTATTTGGCATTTGGAGAGTGGGAAGAAGTTCTATTGTTTAGCCACATGGTAGCATATTGTGAGTCCCCATGAGATACTGGCTATGACTAATGATCAATATCAGGCAATATTTTAAGTGAATAAGAACAATATTTAAGCACCATCTCTCATTTTGATCCTTTGTTTCCCCTTTATTTTTGGATGTGTCCAAAAATCTTCTGCAAAGAAGGGGAGAGGTGTGCAGCAGTCTCCTTGATAGTGCTAAGTGCTTTACTGGCTTTCAAAGCCAATAAAATACTTTGTGCCATTGCATTTATTTTCTGTAAACTGTTAGTATGTGGAGCAGATAAAGCTGTGTGCCCTAGGAAGAATTATGATCAGGTCATCAATTATAACTTTTATTATGTTGTCTTGACATGGATACCTAGAAGCATGTTTCAAACACATAATAAGCTGGTTATGATCTGCAACCCGATCATAACCCTCAATGCAGTGCATGGAGTGCCACAATTATGTTCCAAAATCAGAAAAAGATAAACTCATTATTCATTTCTGTAGTGCAAGACCCAACTGTAAGAGCCTTGCTCTTGAGGTGAATTTCTTGGCATCCACATCACATAACCAGTCATACCCTGCTGTGATGTACATGGAACACTGTGATTATGCTTTGACTTCAGGAAAAATACCAATTTCTTAAGCAGAAAAGCGCTTAACAAAGCATCAGTAAGCACCCTTCAGTACTGTTAAGATGTATTCTCATGCAACATTTTATATATTAACAACAGCCAGTGCCAGGCACCACATAAAAGTGATGAGAAGCTAAAATTGTCTTTAAAACTTTGGTGTTACACAATAAAACAAAAGTTTGTTCATCTCAAAAAATGTACTTATCAGAGGAACACAGATTCTGGCTACTGTTTATGTAGCAGCACTAAGTGTTTTAAAACTTTCAAACATCACACTTGTATACTTTTTGTCTATCACTAGTAGTACATAAGGGCAGCTACAGTTCTATATACTAGAAAATATTATGATTGGCTCTCTCTGTACATAACTCACTAGTTAAGTGTTTGCAACAAGATTTTTTTAAAGATTCACCTCATGATCTTTGCTTCTATCTGCTCATTCAATGAATTTCTGAACATCCCTGTCTGATATACACAAGCTGATTGTGATCAGATACACACTCATAATCCTCTATGTTATGCAACTTTCAGAGCTGTTATGGTTTAATTTTCTGCTAGAGCATACATATACCTCTCAAATGGCTGTGATTTTGCAGATCAACCTTCATTTTGCCTCATAATTTTGCCCTGTCCCTTTTAAAATTTTTGATTTTCTGGTACATCACTGAGGATTAAAGTCAATCCCTGGGATTCATTAAACCCTACATGGAGTGTAGGAATAGTGCAGCAGCTGCTGCATGGAATATGGCCGCTGAGCGATTCAGCAAACAGCTGAGCTGACATGCACAAGCTTGGCAGCACTATTCCTGCAAGGACACTACTGCCTAATGCTAATTACCTCATTTGCTGGTGGAAACCATGCAAATGAGGTGAATTAGTGATTCAGCATGCAGGCAGGTGTCCGTGCAGGAATAGTGCAAGAAGCAGAAATGTGTTCAGTTACTAGCTGAACACATTTCTGCAAATTAGAAAACAGAGGTATGACACCTCGTAATAAAGCATGTATTATACCTAGAAAGCATGCTAATGGCTAAATATATGGCCATTGGCATGATAAATAGTTTAAATTTATTTAAATAAAACATTATTTTTGGCCGATCTCAGCCGTTTAAGAATAGGGTAGCGGCCCACAAATGGGATCGCACCGAAAATAAAAAAAGGGGGGGGGTCAATTTTTACAGAAATCTGCATTTTGCCATTATAGTCAATGGCATGCAGAATGAAAACAATACCAGGGAATAGTGGTTGCTAAGGGGAAAAGGCCCATTCTAAGTGTGGTAGCTATGGAGTAAGGCAGTGGTGTATGCAAATGAGGGGATTTATACTGAATCACAAATTTCTTCTGTGTCAGACTGCACCTAACCGTGTAGGTGCTCTAACACCACCATGTAGACAGGAGGAGCAGTTAACATGAAAAGGGTGTGTGTCATGCTTACTGTAAGCACATTGGAGCTCAGTGGCCCATGTTTTCGCACAGCTAAGGAAGGGTGTATGTCTGAGGCTGTATTGTCTTATTCCATGAAATTAAGAGCATGTTCGCATCCAGGGAGGGCCAGTTCTGCTTAAAACTGTTTACGGGTGTGCGTGGTGTGCACTGGGCCTAAAACAAGGAAAAACAAAAAGAGGAAATAGCAGAACTGTTTACAATTGAGCACCAGGTATGTGCAGCGTGCATTGGGGCTTAAATGGGGAGAAAATGGGAAGGGGAAACAACAGAAGGAAGGCAATCAAGGAGAACTACCATAGCTGGCAGGTGGAATGTATCAGAATCAGCCAATTACACAGGCAGCAGCCCAGCACACTATTATAAACTATGCTAACGCTTTTCAGTCTGTTTTTCCCACAAACTCTACACCACTGGTGTACACATTCTGAGGAATTTTAAACTAACAAAACTAACAAAACATGTTGGGGCTGCTGTTGCACTGATCTATCAGTATGTGCTAGAGACTGAGGGTGGTGACCAAGATAATGCTGACAACCAACTCAGACCAAGGAGGAGGAGGAGAAGAGTGTTCAAACCCAGGGTAATCTACCAGGGGCTATATGATCTGGTGATAGTAGAGCACTACAGGGTAGACAGGGGCATACTCCCACAACTGGGTCTATATCACAACATCGAAGTGTCAAAACTTCAAATGTTATAACATCGAACCCAAAACCATGAAAGCTGAAAACCTTGAAGACTGAGAACAGCGATTTTTTTTCCCTGGGAAAAAAATCGCTGTTCCAGTACAAAACAAGAAACACATGAACACTACAAACTATTTCTAATGTGGGGGGCTTCACCCCCCCACACCCCCCTACTTAAATATACCAACTCCAAGATTGCACCACAGTGGAGGAAATAGCAAAGCTGTGGAAATGGCCCACCAAATTCTTTCCCTGGGAAAGAATTCGATGTCCCGCGGCTTCTATATTTTCAGTCTTCGAGGTTTCCAGTTCCAGGTTTTGGTATTCGAACTTTTCAGCATTCAAACTTTTGATATACACCCCAGCAACTTGTTGAGTTGTGCTCACTCACCTTAGACCCAGAACCAACAGAGGGGAACACATCCCAGTAGATACCAAGGTATGTGTAGCCTTAAGAATACTAGCTACAGATACCTTCCAAAGACCAACTGGAAATATCATGGGAGTCTCACAGGCATCAATGTCCAGGATACTCCACCAGTTCCTGGATGCCATGTGACTACATGCCGCTAAACACATTTACTTCCCCAGCTCCCATGAGGAGAGGACCAGCAATATGCATCTCTTCCACCATGTAGAAAAATACTTGGAGGTACTGGGTGCCATACACTGCATGCACATCCACATCAAAGCACCACCTGGTGACCAGGGTAGGGTCTACCAAAATCATAAGGGGTTCCACTCCATCAACTGTCAGATCATGTGTGATGCCAAGGGCATTATCATGAATGTGTGTGCTGGCAGCCCTGGAAGCTATCATGACTCCCACATCTGGCATTCGTCACAGCTGTACTGGGCATTTGCCAGTGGGGACATCCCATATGGCCATCTGGTAGGGGATGTTGGCTACGAACTGGAGCTGTGGATGATGACACCCATCAGAAATGAACACACACCCACACAAGAATGCCATAATGAGGCACACACACAAACCGGGATCATTATAGAGCATGTGTTTGGGATGCTCAAGTCACGGTTTCACTGCCTTGACATATCTGGTGGAGCCTTGCAGTACTTTCCCAGCCCCATGTGCACACATGTTCATAGTATGTGCCATGCTACACAATATGATCCTGCAGAAACAGCTGCAGCAGGAACAAAACAAGGAAGGGCCACACAGCCCCCTACCATTGCCAAGATCTCCACAGGCACAGAAGACTCGGAGGAGGAACATCCTGAACCTGCCCCTGTAGGCAGATGGAGGCGTGCCCAGTATGCCCTGTCCTTGGCAAAGAGGCAACGCATAGCACATACACTGACACAGTAGGGCCTGAGGGACTGATCTCTCTCTCTGACTCGCACACACAGTAAAATGGATGCCAAACATCACACCACCTATACCTTACCATGTATAGGCAGTGTACTGTGTGCATCTGACATAGTCAGCCCTCAAGCACCATCCTCACAACAGCCTCAGGCACAAGGTAAGTCAGTCTCCTTAACAAAATAAATGAATGGAGTGGAATGTTCTGATAGCATATCTATCGTATTGATTCAGGCATGCAAGGGAATGGGGTGGCTTACTGGGATAGCAGCAGACAACTGACAGCTCTGTGTGACAGCAGGAAGTATATTCCCATTACTGGCCTACCCACACCATACAGTACCATCCTAGTCAACAAATACCACTGCAGTATATGTGGTGAGCCAAATAACTGGGGGAGGGGGTCATAGGTCACATACACGGATGTCAAAGTGGGGGTCCCATACCCCCCCCAACATCAGCTGTAGAAAACCATACAGAAATGTCTGGCAAAGTCCCCCACATGGTGACATCCATGAAATCCCCACCTACAGACTTTTACACTGTGATATCACAGCAGGTCTGGCAGTGGCAGTATGGCTTTGAAAGGTAAGAAGCCTGAAACTACAAATGTTTATACCAGAACATCTGACCTGTGGTTGATACTGTTATGCCTGCAGTCTCAAAGATAGGGCACACCGCTATGCTAAATGGGACCAAAATGTTAAGCAAATATCAGCACAGTCTCTGCAAATGTGTATTGTGTACAAATGTGCACCCCCCCCCCCACAGTCCCATAGAAATGCAGTAACATGTCCCTAGCCTTAAGCAGCATCCATCCATCAACTAGAGTGATGGCTCAATACAAACTGAAAGCAATTGTCAGTAACACCCACAGTCAGCTTACTGGTACCATCCCAGGGTTGGCCACTGCTGGCAGCCTGAGAACATATGATCATCAGAATGTACTGCCTTGCTACAGAAGGCCTGCATCTGTCACACCTGGCCTAAAGGCCTATGGGAAATGCCCATGCCTCACCCATAGTGCCCTGTTAAGGAGTGTCATGGGGTCCATAACACCAACATAACTCAGTCTAAAAAAAGCAAAGAAAGGCCATGCTGCTAACTGCTAGGAGAAAACCTGCCAGTGTTAGAGAGACAGAAATCGGGACAAAGTCATGAATAATGAGGTGAAAAAGCTCCAAAGAGAAGGACACCTTTGAAATACTCTCTAATAATGTTATAAAGTTGATGGAATGATTGTAGTAGCATTGAATGTCTGATGGGTACGAAGTCTGAAACTGCAATGTCAACTGTCAGTAATATTTGACTTCAACCCTGAGTGACTTGCAAAACACTTTTCCTTGCAAACCACACTTGTTTGGGTAACCAACAAGATATATGAGTCATGGATGTGGACATTTTGTGATGCTCTGTACAGTCGATAGGAGGGCTAGGAATCTAAACAAGGGAATGCATTCATTGCAGGCAGTCCTAGCCCTGGAAGATGATGACATGTCTGCACCCACAGAACCCTTGCCAACAGCCATGGGGAGTAACACAACCTTCCCTGATCACTCATCTTATGCAACATCCTGACCCCAAAATGTGGCCATCCAAGCAAAATAAGGTAGGCCATACATATATGTGAGACAAACACACACCTCCAGGCTGTCAAACAATCTGACACACACAAGACCCTCCAAGTGCAGTCAACCTTTGAGAAGACCCCTATGCAAAGTACTGGTAGCTATAGGCAAACATACCTGACTCAGGACACCCCCCCACATATCTTATCCCCTACAAATCTATCCAGAGTCTGCCTGTCACCCTGATCCTGTCTGACTTATATTACCCAACTGTGGACTGGAAATCAGACCAGGCCAGAACAGAAATGCACCAAGATTCCACCATTGTAATATATCACCAAAGTGCTGGACTGTTTCCACAGCACCAGCAGTCAATTGCTTGTAGGCACAACTCTCAATAGGCTGGATTGTGCAAGAATGCATAGCATTTGGCCCATAATCCTGGTGTGTGCATCATCCATCCTGTAGTCCTCTGATAAATCACTGTGATGATCTGAGGAGGTATGTCATGAGGTACTGAAACAATACATGACAGTGTTAAATGGCATATATGTCAAATGTCTGCTAAAACAAGCCCTGTAACCTTAGAAACCCATACATTACTGAGAGAAATAGTCACAATCACTGTATGGCCCATTGTCACCCCATTTTGATAGGCTATCTCCAGATATTCTGCACCAACAGGTTGAGAGGTATGGCTGTAGTACAAAACAAACTGGACTGGAGTACAACAATCCCTGGAATGGAGTCTCACATGTACTGTAGAAGGTTACACTGGGCATACTCATACACTTTGAGAAATCTCAGTAGTAGGATCTAGGAATGAACAGGCCGTCTCCACCCAGTGTACTTCCTTTTGCCCTACTTTAGCAGTCCTGAAGATGTATGTCACCATAGAAGTCCCTTTCATCAGACCTCAGTCCTATAAGCTCTGTGGTGCATGCAATAACTGTGTAACACTATAGTATAAATAACTAGTTAGGTAGGAGTTCTAATCTCAGTTCTGGCAAATGTAAAAGTGTGTGTGTGTGTGTGTGTGTGTGTGTGTGTGTGTGTGTGTGTGTGTGTGTGTGTGTGTGTGTGTGTGTGTGTGTGTGTGTTTGCAAGTAAAAGCTTTTGGGTCCATTCAAACCCAGTATATTTCCCCTTTCCCTACTTTAGCAGTCCTGCAGATATCAGTCACCTTAGAAGTCCCTTTCATCAGGCATTGGACACATAAGCTCTGTGGTGCGTGTGATAACTGTATAGCACTATAGTACAAATAGGTTGTTAGGTAGGAGTTCTAATCTCAGTCTTGGCAAATGTAAATGTCTGTGTGTGTTTACAAGTTAAAGCTTTTGGGTCCATTCAAACCCAGTACACTTCTCCTTTCCCTACTTTAGCAGTCCTGCAGATATCGGTCACCTTAGAAGTCCCTTTCGTCTGGCTTTAGCCCTATAAGCTCTGTGGTGTGTGTGTGTGTGGTAACTGCATAGCACTTTAGTGCAAATAACTAGTTAGGTAGGAGTTCAGATCCCAGTTCTGGCAAATGTGTGTAAGTGTGTATATGTGCAGTTTAAAGTATTTTGTGGCCTCTCTCACCCAGAACATCACCCATTGCCATACTTTACAAGGGCTGGTGATGTTCCTCACCTTAGAAGCACCTTTGGACAACCTTCACCCTATAAGCTCCATGGTGTGTGCAGTAAATGCGTAACACTGTAGGAGCAATAAATATATATGTAGGGGTTCTAATCTCAGTCTGGGCAAGTGTGTGTGTGTGTGTGTGTGTGTGTGTGTGTGTGTGTGTGTGTGTGTGTGTGTGTGTGTGTGTGTGTGTGTGTCTGTCTGTGTGTTTGAACAGACTGTGGGGGGTTGTGTTTGCATGAGAACCATATCCATTGGGGGTTGGTTTTGCTACTTTTTGCTGTTGCCCACCCAGTACATGTCCTAGTGTCCACATTACAAGCCCCACAGTTGTCATGAACTGTAGATGGACCTGTAGACACTCTGCAGCCCTATAAGCATTGTGCCATGTGCAATAACTGTGTGACAGTATGGAAGAGATAACAAGATAGGCTGGCCATCTAATACTTCAATATCACTCCCCACTCAGGAATCATACACAAACACAGCCAGGTAGGCAGCCACACCTACATCAGTAGGTGGCCTGCAAAGTGGCTCACAGATAGAACCCACAGTGTGAAACCAGCGGACTCCATGTCAGACTGCTGAACCATCATGAGTGGAGTCCCACAGGCTGTGGACCTGGGTTCCCCCATGTTTGGGATCCACACCTCTGAGGACTAGCCTAATACAAAGGCACCCTGGCTGACAATGTTTGCAGATTACTACAAGGTGGGTGCTATTACCCCCCTCATGTGAGGTTGACATCCTTCACAAAGTCCTCTCTGAGACCTTATGACTGTTGTCAGAACCCTGGACATAAGCTCAATGCCAGATGATATGCCGCCTTCCCCTTTGGGTACGACATGGTTCCCATACAGTAATACATGGATTGCAGTCCACTGAACACTGATGTTGATATAACGGAACTGGGAACACAGGTTGACAGTGAGCTGTATGGTGACCACTACAGTGCCACTGCCTTCTGAAAGTCCTTCCATGTGTCACTTTTCCTGACTCAGGGTGTTGAATCCAGGAAGTAAAAGGACAGTGTTTCCCCGTACACACCCCTCAGTAGGCCAATCAATGTGTACTATGGCCCATTTGCCATGTACCCCACTGGACACCAGCAACAACAGGAGAGGCTGCAAATGTACCTCACAAAGAGGATCTTAGATACTAAGCACTTGCCCCATATGGACAGACTCCAACAACTGCAATGAATCTCTGTCTCCTAATGGCTACTTAGGTGCAATCTCTGCCTGACATACACAGCCCTGTCTAGCCCAACCCTGTTAGGAATGCTACATCCGAGGAAACCAATCTGTCTGCACAACATGCCCCAGATACCTCAACCCCATATTCACAATCAACAGGACATGCTGGAGGGACAGGTTCACAACCTAGAGACTGGCTATGCCATGGAATAGACACCACATACATGTTAAGCCGAGCACACCACTGGCCCTCTTCAAGAGAAATCAGGAGGAGTGGATGGGGAATAGAATACCCACCCTGGGAGTTACTCCAGTGACTATACTCAGTAGACACACTGGGGAGTATCATCAGGTGGCATGATGCCAGTTTATTCCCATGGGCTAGCCTTGTAAAGGCTCCATGGCCATTTGCCATGTACACATCAATGACTCTTTCAACCCATTTATCTCAGTACTGCCAAATGTGTGTGTGTGCATTAGTTTGTCTGGAAGTGTTTGTGAGTGTGTAAACATGTGGGTGAAAGTAGTTGGTGGCCCATCTCACCCAGTACAACTACCACTGGCATACCTTGCAAGTGCTGTAGATGTTTCTAAACATTCCAGACCTAACCTACCCGACTATAAACACTTTTCAACAACCTTTAGAACAATATTATAAGGATGATAACTGCTATCCTAGCCATTCTAATGCTATGTTTTAACTCTTCTATGATAAACTGTTATCCTAGCCATTCTAAGGTTATGTTTTTAACCCTTCTACATTAATTTTTAACAAATTCCCTTCTTAACTAACAACTTTTTTCTCCTGATTGTCATCCGTGACATCAATCTGTGTAACATGTCATTCTATACACTCCAGTGCTGTGTAATTATTGTTGTACATATTTCATACTATAACCCTACAAAATTGCTAAACTTCAATGCAACCATGTATATATATATATATATATATATATATATATATATATATATATATATATAAAATCACTTTTTTACATTTTTACATTTTTAATTTTCAATGTAACCATGAATATTGATTGTCACTTTTCTTTTTGCACATGTGGAGCTTTTCTCCCCAGGCCTCCGCTGAAAATGGACATATATCCAGTTGGACTCTCCTGGTTAACAAATGTAAAATAAATAAATAAATAAATGTTATTCACTATATAGCTACCCTGGGACACTCCACAACCTATAAGCTCTGTGGTGTGTGCAGTAATTGCATAGCACTATAATACCAATAACCACATAGCTAGTGGTTCGAATATGAGTCCTGGCAAATGTATGTGTGTATTATTGTGTGTAAGTGTGTATATGTGTAGGTTACAATATTTTGTGGCCTCTTTCACTCAGTACATCACCCATTGTCATAATTTGCAAGGCCTGGTGATGTCCCTCGCCTTAGAAGTACCTTTGGACAAGTGTCACCCCATAACCTCTGTGGCGCATGCAATAAGTGTATAACAATGTAGTAACAATAAATAGATAGGTAGGGGTCCTACTCCCAGCCCTGGCAAATGTGTGTGAGAGAAGAATATTTTGTGTGTGTGGATGACATCCATTGGATAGGCATGGATTCACATTTTATGCCATGGTACACACAGTACACATTCATAAGTCTACTGTATGATGTCCACTGTTCACATCAGCTGTAGTGGTATCTGTAGACACTCTTCAGCCCTATAAGCACTGTGCAACAGTATGGAATAATATGGTATGAATAACAAGATAGGTTGGTCTGCTAATGTCAGTACTGGCAAGTGTGTGCGTGTGTGTGTGTGTGTGTGTGTGTGTGTGTGTGTGTGTGTGTGTGTGTGTGTGTGTGTGTGTGTGTGTGTGTGTGTGTGCAGTATTCTCTGTGTGTTTGGTCAACACAATATCCTCTGAGGTTGAGGGCATTAGCAGTCTGAGGTGTGTTCCACCCACCACACTTACCATTGTCCACTATACTAGAGCTGAAGTCAACCACCATAGACCAAGATAAACCCCTAAGCTCTATAAGCTGTGAGGCACATGCAAGAACTGTTACACAGACCTGGGAAATGTGTGCAGATACAGCTGTACCCCAACAATGATATGGTCAATGTGTTACTACACTGCCATACCTCTTGTTGATGATGTCTGCAGGGCCACATCCTGCTGACACACAGACACCTGAAACACAAACAGAATACAGTATGTGAGAACACATTTGCTTAGTGTTACTAACACCAATAATGCATCATGGCTAAAAAGGTACACACACATTCTGATGTGTACCCATTACAAATTCCAGATGACAGCACCTTACACAGCATTAAATAGCTACACTGTGCATTAGACCCATGTAAGCATGTCCCTGCATTGATGATATGGATGGCATGGATGTGGCACAGAATCATCATACGCACAGGGTGTTGTGTGGGTTTGCCAGAAGCCTAGGCTGGGCCACATGGTTGACATCATGTGTGTGTGTTTTTTGGGGGGGGGGTGTTCATTAAATGGGCAGTGCAGAGCTGGTGTGTGTGTGTGTCTGTGTGTGTGTGTGTGTGTGTGTGTGTGTGTGTGTGTGTGTGTGTGTGTGTGTGTGTGTGTGTGTGTGTGTGGAGGTGACCTTTCTGATGGTGATGTGTGTGTGTTTGTATGCACACAGTCATGCCATGTGGGCAACCTACCCGTTGGTGACTGCTGCCTGCTGGATCCACGTCCCTGTTGGAACTAGCCAGGATCACATGTCTATGGCCTGCTGCATCATGGCATGGACAGCACACCCCCTTCAGTAGTGCTGGTGGTCCAGCCAGCATGGGAATGTGGTGGTGCACGGCCACATAGACTCTCAGCTGATTGTGGTGCTGCCCTACAGCCACATGGCTGCTGACCAGTGTCTGCCAAATGCTCAGGCACACATATTCCACAGTAAAGGAGTGCCAAGGTCTCCCCCCACCATCTATCCACTCACAGATGGCTGCAGTGAGTTCATATTGCCACATACACCAAGGATGTGCTCATCCATGACCCTGCATATATGTCTGATATTATGTTCATTATGTGCCTGTGCCCCCATGACAACCTGAAACATGCATCTGGTGACTGCTGCCGTGGCACCTGCAACAGGGGCATGACGTGCTGCAATTCTCCTCTGAGCACCCCTGCCCATCTGCCCCTGTGGGACCTCACCAGCACTCTGGCTGTGTCTAGTGCCTGCACCCTTACTTGCCATAGTCACCACAGTAGCCTGTTCTATGCCACCACCCACCAACTCTCCATCATCTGTGGCAACTGGTGATGGGGCATGTGAGGGCATTGTGACTGTGTGCGGGGATGGGGTTGACAATAGTGGGATGCTAACTGATGGCACAGTATCAGCCCCTAACAACCCCACCTGTGCCTTAATATGAGTATCATCATGGTCAGATTTTGCAGAGAGACTAACATCAGTATCAGAGCAGGAGGGACTGCAACCACCATGTCCACCTGTGAGAGAAAAACAAAATATGTAAATCACTACTGGCGCTATAATGTTTGCTGGTACACACACACACACACACACACACACACACACACACACACACACACACACACACGAAGGTGAAGTGCCTCAAAGAAATTACACAGACCTCACATTAGCCAACTGGGGGCATTCACGACACAGTCAGACAATAACATACACACTCTGGACAAACCATCAGCATCATGCAGTGCAGCCCTTTCTAATTACCATTACTACTAATATAAACCTCTGGGATATGTGAGTGGTGTTAGTAGGTGATGGCCCTTCACCTAGCACACACTGCACCCATGTAAATTATTGCTGTTTACCTGTGTAGCACTGTGGCACCTCCTACAGAACATACCCCCCTAACTGTATAGGGTTTTGCTGAATGTCTACATGTGTGGCTCATATGCTTGGTCTGTTCCTCATAACTCCTGTGTTTGTTTGATACATTACTGGGTTGGCCTGTGGATTGGTGCCACTAATTAATGTCCTAATTGGAGGTGCAGACTGCATAACCTGCAGTACATGTATTTTAAAATAAAGCCAGTTACTCAAATAACTTCCCAAGCTTACAGTGGATATAGTAAGTGTACACACACCTGTTAACATGCCAGGTTTTCATGATATATCACATGAGACCTCAGAAATCAGGTCATAACAAAGTTTCATAGTTTAGTACTAGGCTATCTGCCCTGGGGCATTTGCAAGCCTAGCCCTAGAGATGTGGCTTTCGCCACCCCATGTAGTGGTACTAAGGTGTATAGAATAAATTTAGAATACTGTGCCTTTGTCTAGTAGTGACACATTGAAGACCCCCTTACTTATTAAAATTAGTTTACTGTGCCTCTGTCAAGTAGCGACACAGGGTGACCCCCGGGGTAAACCTACGATCTCCCATCCACTCGTCAAGATTTCTCTTGAAGAGAGTCAGTGAGGGGCTCTGCCTAACATGGACTGGGATTTTGTTCAAGAGTATGGGAAGCCTCTGAGTTATGAATCTATCCCTCCAGCATGTTCTATTCATGTTTGTACTGAGGTTTAAATCTTTGGCTCTCATGGTTCTTATGGATTTGGATTTTTTGAGGTGGAGCATGTCCATCAATTCCTGGTTGGACATGGCCTTGTACGTCAGGCACAGATCACCTCTGAGCAGGCGGTATGCTACTGAATAGAGCTGGAGTTTCTTTAGCCTGGCAGCATATGACATATGTTGGAGACCCTTGATCCTCTTGGTGAGGTACTTCTGGGGTCTCTCCAGCTGTTGTAAGTGCCGGGTGAGGTACATACCAAATGGGGCATTGTACTCAATCATGGGCCTGATAAGGGAGGAGTACAGGGGCACAATGACCTCCTTTGATCTGGATGTGAACCCCTTCATGATAAGGTAGGCAAGGTAGAAAGTCTTTCTAACCTCTTTGGCAACGTGGGTGTCAAATGAGAGGTCACTATCAACTTGGGTCCACAGGTCTCTGATTACTTTTTCGGTACTCAGTGGGTAACTGTCTATGTGATAATTTCTGGGTACTTTGTTTTTCCCAAAGGGGATGACTATACATTTCTTGGCATTCAGTTTAAGGCCATGATTCCGGCACCAGTTGTCCGTTTCGGTGAGGCCTTTCTGTAGGATGTATGTGTCAGCTGGTGTATCGACTATGGCGCCTAGTTTGCAGTCATCTGCGAACTTTGTCAGCCACAACCCTCCCATATTTGCTTTCACATCTGAGAAGTAAATGCCGAACAAGAGGGGTCCCAGGACAGAGCCCTGTGGGACACCACTTGTGACTGGCTTTGAGTTTGACATGGCTCCCGCAATCTTGACTTTATGGGTTCTGTTCTTTAGCCAGTTTGCAACCCATCTTGTGACATATGGATTCACATTTAAGCTGTTTAGCTTATCTATGATCCCCGAATGGGGTATTGTGTCGAAGGCTTTAGCCAAGTCCAGGTAGGCTGTATGGACTGCCTTGCCCTCATCAATGGCTCTAGTGACTGTTTCGAAAAAGTCAACCAGGTTCAAAAGGCAGGATCTGCCCTTTACAAAGACGAACTGGGTGGGATCAAGTGTCTGTAGGTCCCCAGTGTTGTTGTTTATGAGTTCCATAATAATTATTTCCATAGCTTTGCAAACCAGGCTGGTCAAGCTTATGGGGCGGTAGTTCCCAGGGTCTGTAGTGGAGCCTCCCTTGTGGAGTGGGACCACTGTTGCTGTACGCCAGTGTTCAGGTACATATCCTGTAGTAAGGCTAAGGTTAAATAACATTTTTATATGCGGGTTTAGCTTCTCTTGGAGTTCACGTATCACGCAGCCGGGGATACCATCGGGTCCCTTAGATACTGTGTTTTTTGCTTTGCTGAGGGCGGTTCTCACCTGGACATCAGAGATGACAGGGAGGTTACATTCAGCTGGGATGAGTATTTCTTCTTTAGGAGGTGAGGGAGGGGAGAAATTTGCACTGAACCTGTCTGCCAGAATGTTGGCAATATCTGTGGGTTCGGTAAATTTTTTGTCGTTGTGTACTAACTCTGAGCATATCTGAGGGTTTCTGCCCAGGTTTCTAACATAACTGAATAATGCCTTGTGGTTATCTTTAGTGTCCTTGGCGATTTTTCTCTCAAAGTTGGCCTTGGATGTTTTTATTAGAGAACGTAGCTTTCTACTAGTGCTGATCAGAGATGCTTTCCCTTTATGGGATTTTGCTCTGTCTTGCAGTAGCTTCCTTCTTTAGTTATACAATTTGTTTATGGCTGGGGTCCACCAGACAGGATGCTTTCCTTTAGTGGAGAGGGTCTTGGTTTTATTTGGGATTGCACGATCCATGCATTCTTGGAGATGTCCGTAGAAAGCATTTGTGTAGGATTCAGTATTGTGCCATCATTTCATATGACATATGACCTGTGCAATCCAAATGAAGAACATACACATCGGTTACAGGTAACATCTGGTAATTGAAATAGATACAATAGGCTGGTTGCATGAGTGTGCACACACTTAAAGTAATACTCTGTTAAAGCAACTTTTGATTTAATCACAGCATGCAGTCCTCTTGGGAAGGTGTGTATCAGCATGGCAAATCTTGATTTGCCAATGTTTGCACACTGTCCCTTGCAAAACACCTCCAACTATGTCAGATTGCAAGGGCATCCCCTGTGCACTGCCCTCTTCAGGTCACCCTGCATATATCCTATTGGATGTAGGTGTGGGCTCTGACTTGGTCAGTGCAGAACATTGCATGTGTTCTGGTGAAGCCATCCTTTTCTCGATATGGATGTATGGTTTGGGCCATTGCTGTGTCTGAAAGGTGGGATTCCTCACCATCCAAAGGTATGTGGCAGACACCAGAACATTTTGGAGCCACAAGGGACCAGTGATTGGAATTGTTCATAGTCCCCTCCAACTTGGCTACAGCCCCAGTTCCAGCTTGTGAACAGCAACCCCAAAGCTGGACACTGTCATCCCCATGCTTCATCATGGGGGTGGTGTTGCTGTGGTGATGTGCGTTGGTGATACTGTGCCAAACACACCTGTCAGAATTGTGGCCAATGAGTCCAACTGTGGTCCCATATTACCATAACACATTTTCCCACTTGCTTTTTGGAGACCTGATATATTGTTTTCAGACTTTCACCAGGCGTGGATATTGTTTGGTGTGAGGAACTTCTGCCATCTTCCAACCCTACACTATAGGCAGGACATATGGAGACCATGGAAGGTTGCTGTGACATGTAGTACACCCAGTACTTGCTGGAGATTCCTGCTACTCCTTCACTGTTGCTGTAGGGCTCCTGGCAGCCTCCCTGGCCAGTTTTGGTCTTGTATTTTCATAGACTTTGGTGGGATGTCCACTCCTTTGCAATGTCACTGTAGCCACATATTTTCACCAACTTTTGATGACTACACTATGTTCCATGGTATCTGCAATGCTGTGGAAATGTTTGGGTACCTTTCTCCAGGCCAATACATCTCAAACATATGGTCCCTTAGCAGCTTCATCAGCTCTATGTGAACCATGGTTGTTGCTGTAGCAGGCAACTGGGTATATGTTAGGATAATCCTGGTACAACAGCTGACCATTAGTTGCTATTAATCAAAGAGTCTCTGTAACTGATGGCTGTTGTGTACCCAATAAGATGTACTGCTGTAGTTATATCGAAAGCTGCCTCAACACAGTACTAGCTTCAGCCTGTGCACATATATGCATCTAGGTTGTTGTACTATTGTTATGTGTCATTATTGTTCCCCTAACAGATTTGTTTGCTTTACAATTGAATTGTACAGGTTATAGCTCACAAGAAAGGTTGGCAGTATTCTGAACCTGTCTATTGTGCTCTTAGTACTTTTTTTGGCACAGTTTATGGTTGCTAACGGATAGTGGCGCGTTTTTTATATTTTGTGCCTTTATTAAAGGCACATTATGATTGTGGTTTACTCACAGTTATATTAGTATTGGACCATTGTCTGGATAATATAACAATTTCAATAATTCATAGAAGTGCACCATTGGCTTCATTAGGATTTGGGGTCCGGATTTTTGTTTGGACCAACTTTGGTGGTCCTGTTCTTCATTTGATGTTTGGTTTGCAGAACCTTGTCCACTCTATTTATTTAGTGGTACTGAGCCCATATCTTGGTTTATACAGCCTCTTTCGGGTGGCCTTATTATTATTAAAGGAGTGGCCATCATCCTCTGCATCAACACATCTTTATTAGTAGCCCTTATTGGACGCAGCTGTTGTTCTTATAATAACTGACAGGAATATTTTTAAGCTGCTATTGTCCTGATTAATAATATATCTTGGCTGTCGTGGTGTTTTGTACTGACCATTATTGACAGCTACATAAAAAATCCTTTTGAGCCCATTATCTTACCATTATGGATCTGTCTAGTCTCATCTCTGGCTTAGTGGCTGATCGTGAGGATTTGAGGGCTTTTGGCTTGAACTCAAACAAAGATGGGAATG
Organism: Protopterus annectens; assembly: GCF_019279795.1. Lineage (NCBI taxonomy): Eukaryota > Metazoa > Chordata > Ceratodontiformes > Protopteridae > Protopterus > Protopterus annectens. The sequence goes on along the minus strand of NC_056741.1, from coordinate 579,098,004 downwards.
CAGACCTGTTGGAAAATTGTAACCCTGATATTACAAGTCAATATCTAATTGATGACTTGAATAGATCACTCAGGGTTTTACGAGCAAATGTATGGCATAGTAAGCTTTTTAAAGCTTACCAAACAGCAAATATCACCCCTAGGGGACTAAGGATTAGGATTGCTCCGCATGTGGGTGATGCAGATGATGAACTAACCACACAATGGGCAAAAATTCAACATGAAGCCACAATGTCTTTTGTAGTTGAACTTTATAAATTTCATAATAGAGCTATAGATAAGGGGCTGTCTGAAATCATGATTTTGGCAGATAAGTTAAAAAATTTTGAACAAGAGCCTTCTTTTGAAGGCAAATTGAATAGAGTGGCTCAGGATCTGAAAAAATTTGATGCGGAATTACGGGTACGCAAGATGAAAAAATTTAATAGAGATCAAGAGGATTATTCTCGGGGGAATCCATTTTCTTTTCAATCTAAACATGTGAGGTTTAATAACCCCCCAACATCAGATAAGAAAAGAAAAAGACCCAGATCCATCTTGAGAAAAAATAATCAGAATGTATCTACATCATGCGATGATACATCATCAGGTACTGACAATGAATCCCTAACAGCAACAGGATCACCATTGCCCAAAAGAAGCCAGGGGGTAGCCCCTTTAGGGGGAAACGTAGAAGGGGTGGGCGTAAACACAAAAAGAATACACAATGTACAGGGACTTTTGGAGATGGCATTGGGGAGTTGAATCAAAACCCTGTTAACAATATCTTAAACTTGTCTGATTATGTCTTAAATGATGCACATGTGAAAATCTTGAATAAAGGCCTGAATTTCATTCCAGGTGCCATTATTTCTGAAGAAATGTTTGCACAAGATTTGTCTAGTTTCTGTAGATTGATTAACTTGAAAATGTTTTTTGCAGATTCTGGTGTTAATTGTGAAAAGGATAAATTTACTTATCATGCATCCAATTTCTCACCACCCATGAATGCTGTGGTTCACCAATTTCAAAATAGCATTCTTAAGGATGTTCATTTTCATAGTTCAAGTTTGGCATGGAAATATAATAACATAACTTTTAGTGAAAAAGAAGCCATACTTGAACTTCAGAAAAACAAACAAATTGTAATCACTTCAGCAGACAAGGGTGGGGCAGTTGTAATACAGAATTGGGATGATTACAACAGGGAGGCCCTGAGACAATTATCAGACACAAGATATTATAACCATATGTTACATGACCCTATACATAGATTTAGTAAGTGTATTGGATTGTTCCTCAAAAATGCTTTGGATAGGGGTATAATTTCTAAAGATACTGCATTTCAACTGACAATGAAGGATTGTAATTCCCAATATATTTACTTTCTTCCGAAAGTGCATAAGAACCTTACACATCCACCGGGGAGACCCATAGTGTCGGGAAGAAGATATCTAACCGAACCCCTGTCTTTATTTTTGACTAAATATCTTAAACCTTTGTTGGGTTGTCTTCGGTCAAGACTAAATGACACCACAAGTTTTCTACAAATCATATCTGATGCTCAGTTGGAAGAAGATTGGTATTTATGTACACTAGACGTATGTGCCCTATATACCAACATCCCACACCAAGCTGGCCTTCGGGCCTTGGCATATTGGTTGGAATATTCTGGTTTATATGATGCTTCATTTAACGAATTCTTGGTTGACATGGCCAGATATGTCCTTACTTGCAATGTTTTTTATTATAAAGACAATTGTTACTGGCAAATTAAGGGCACGGCTATGGGGGCTTCTTTTGCCCCCATATCGCTGATCTTTTCATGGCGTATGTGGAAACCAAGTTGATTTATGATTCTACCAGAAATATTTTCCTTCCTGAATTGGACATTTGGAGACGTTACCTTGATGACATCTGGCTAGTGTGGAGGGGTACTGAGTCTAGTTTGCTGGCTTTTGTGCAATATTTGAATAACAATGAATGGGGTCTAGGCTTTACGGAACAACATGATGCCCATAAGATGATTTTTTTGGATGTGGTTATATGTAAACTCCTGATGGTACACTTGAGAGTGAGACATATAGGAAGTTCCCCCAGTACAATTCATTGTTACATGCTACAAGTTTTCATGCTCCCCATATAGCCAACAACATTCAAATCCCAATTCATTAGAGCTAACGGATATGTTCCCAGCATTCCACATATCACAAAAACTCGGAGGATCTTATACACAGGTTTAAACAAAGAGGTTACAAGACAGGGGTTGTAATTAATGCCATGAGTCAGGTACAAGGCATGGAGCGGAGTAATTTGCTTCAATATAAGGATAGAGGGAAGGCCAATACAACACCTGAACCACTCAGATTTACAACTACTTATGGGAGAAACACTATGGGTCTTGTTAACATTATACGGCGTCATTGGAACATTCTACAGAGTGATTCAGAAGTTGCCAGGATTATCCCTGATAAATGTATGTTTTCATACAGAAATGGTAAAAATTTGAAATCTCATTTTAATCACTACAAAATCAGGGATAACAGAGGCAGGAATAAAATACAAACTACTATTTCTGGACACAGTCTGTATGGTTGTTTTCCCTGTGGTCATTGTGTAAATTGTAAATATATGTGTACTACCAAGGAATTTTCAAGCCGTAACTGTTCTAAGGTTTTTGATATTAATATCTTTTGCAATTGTAGTACTGATTGGGCCATTTACTTGGCCACGTGCAAATGTGGTGCATTCTATATTGGTCAAACTTCAAGATGCCTAAGGTTACGTATCTCTGAACACTACAGTAACATTAAACAGAAAAAACTTACTAATGCACTATACAAACACCATTTGTTACATCCCTCAGCAACATTTTTATTCACAATTATTGATGTGATTCAAGGTGACCGTAAAAGTAAAACTGGTTGGCATGATATTTTGAATAGAAAAGAAAAAAAGTGGATCATTAAGCTGGGTGGGCTTTTCCCTCCAGGACTTAATGAATATTTATAATGTTTCCACCAATGGGTGTTTATGCTTACCTATTTAAATGGCAGGAATAACTGTGAATTTTGGATACACTGATGAAGGCTGTGTAATTTACCAGCCGAAACCGGTATGTAGTTTTTCTGCTGTGATGCTTTAATTCTATAATACAGTTTTTTATCACCAAGTGCTGGCTCCATTTGTGTTTTTTACTGGCATTATATCGTTGGGGGCCGTGCATTGCCAACGCGCAGGAAGAGGTTTTTGGGGAGGCTCATTTTTGTATATCACACATACCTGGCATTCTAACAGGTGTGTACACCATTTATTTGCACTGTATACCACTAATTTCCACAATATGACCCTAGTTTTGGGCCTTTGTCCCCCCATTTTGTCAGCCATTGTCCAGGTGTCCTTCAATGACAGGTTGTGAGGGTATGCTACAGATATGCGACATCTCCTGCAAATAGGCCCCTGTCATGACCACCATGATGCAATGCAGTAAACACCACCACAGGTGAACATGCAAATATTGCCAAATGGTAGAGTGTAACAGTTGTGTGCATGGTCACATGTTTTAACTTTAGCATGCCTGAGGTACTGCTGAGCCGCAACAGGGAAACTCCATACTTACTGGGTTCAGGCTGTTGTCCCATGTGCAGACCAGAGGGACCTGTGTAGTTGTGAGGGAGAGGTACTGTCAGTAGATTTACATTAGGCATTGTTACAAGATGAGCACTACATTTCTGCACAGGTACAGTACATGCTATGATACTACACAATTTGCTGTCTTTCACCATAGATGTGCATTTGTGTGCATTACTGCACCCCACCCACTAATCCATTTTGCACTGACATATGCATCTAGAGACTCTGTAGAAGACAGCTTAAATGCTACCTCATTATTTTGATGTGCACTTTGGCCTTACCTGGATGCTTCTCGCCTGTTGCCTGGGTGCCACCCACCTACACAACTGCTGTTTCCTGTGTTTGAGTTTGTGTGGGGGCTACCCCAAGGTTGGCAAGGAGCTCCTCTGTCACCGTAAGTGTGCCCCCCCACTGGTAGCAGTACAGTTCCTCACTACAGCAGCAGCCCTTTGCCGGGTATGATGTATCAGGTCAGTTGCTCTATGCCTGACCTGATCGTATGTGCATCCATGGTGGCCCAACACGTTCACTCTGTAAATGATCTCATCCGACAGGGCAGTCCATTCCTGCAGATTTTGCCAGCTATGACCAGAAAGGATTCCATAATTTAAGATTACAGCTTCTGTGATGGCTGCTGTCTCTGCATCAGTGTAGGTACCTGAAGGACATACACAGGGAAACACTCAGACATTCCCAGAGTTCTTTATAGAGCCAGCACATGCATATGGACTATCATTAGCCACCACTTACAAACACATCATACCCCTGTACCTGGCATTACTGTATGAACATGCAATGTACTCCTGGTCCTGATGTGTCATGTTCCCCCCAGTGAGAGCCAGTACATTCCATAAACCGCCATTTATCATTCACGTTTGTGTAGAGGGATGACAGTAGCCATATTCCTTGCAGATGGGATGTCAATGGTGCTCAGGTTTTGCTTGCATACAGTGGGTAATGGAGCTGGAAGCATATGTCTGGGTTCATGTAGGATGCAGACAGGAATGTTATCCGGCCCCAAGGGGACTTTCTTTTGTCAACTTTGATTAGGCAGTTTGGACCTGATCCATGATGATGAGGGGAGGGGTGTGTGTGCTGTGCATATCCACCTATACTGATGGTGATCCAGGGTGGTGCTGTTTGCCCTAAACCTGTCTGCAGTGGATTGGCTGTAGCTATGATGTGTGTGTATGTGCTGTGATTGACCACCATTACAGGGTGGGTTGGGTTGGTGCCTCTGAGACTGCAGACATATGTGAAGATGGCCTTGTGATTGCCCTTAGTGGATGTGTCCAATTTGTACTCGTAGTTAGCCTTTCAGTAATCCACCTGTGACCTGTTATGCTCATTCAGACAAAGGTTGATATGCCGCCCAGTCGGTGCCTGCTCTTACTTTGCCCTGTACAACAAATATAGCATCACATTATGTGCTTTGTGCATTGCTGCTGTCCAGCAAAGGGGTTTTCTCTACTTTTGTGGAGACAGGTTATACATGTAAGGTATTGCTGAGGCCATACAGCTATGTGGGTGGTCATATATCTGTCTGTGGTAGGCATGGGCACAGGGTCAGAACACAGATGGCCACCTCTACAATTTCAATGTGATACTTATTGCTTATTATTATTAATGCTCATTATACTACCCATGTCTGTGTCAGGGCAATGACACCACCTGTAGCTGTAGAGGTGTAAATTTGTTGGATGCACAGAAACTAAGGGTACACACATGTACAACATGTACAGCTTATTCAAATGGCATTTTGCATCCCATGTCAGTTGTTAAGAGGCAGCCAGGTACACCTACCCATACATACATATGCACAGGTAATACCTGCTATACATTTCTGTTCTATGTCAATATGGCATATTGTAATGACAGTCTTACTGCTCAGTCAGTCATGTCAACCTATTAGGGCAGGGCATCTGTATGACAATGCACATAAATAGTGGGCTGTGGGCTGCAATTAGTGACACTTTCTTCATATTGCTGTAACACACACATATGTCATTTGATAGTGCAGTAGCCTTTGCATTCACAGACATATCCTGGAGGATGTCTAATGCTCATATGGCAGGCAGAGAGGTGAAAGGCTAGGTGTGTGGTAAGGAGGGTAGAAACAGTTAATGTTGTGAGTATGACTGGTTTGGGGACAGAGCTAGCTGATATGGTGGACAGAGGAAAGGTGGATATACTGTGTGTGCCAGAGACCAGATGGAAGGGGTGTACAGCTGTGTGTATTGGAGTCGGGTACAAATAGTTCTATCATGGTGTGTATGGGAGGAACATGGTGTAGGGGTTAACCTGAAGGAATACTATACCAAGAGTGTTTGTGGAGGCAATGAGTGTCGGGTAGAATTATGTTCAGGAGACTGGGAATTGATGGTGTAATACTGACAGTTGTTAGTGCATATGCTCTGTTAACTGGATGTGTGATGGATGAGACAGACATACTTTGGTGTGGTTGGATAAGTGGTGATGCGTGTACCCAAGGGTGAGTGAGTGGTGATTAGAGCAGATTTCAATGGGCATGTTGGTGAAGGGGACAGAGGGGATGCAGAAGTGATGTGTAGGTATGGTGTTAAGCAAAGGAATGCAGAAGGTGAGATGGTGGTGGAGTTTGCAACAGAGGTTGGGCATGAGTGTGGTTAATACATAGTATTACAAGACTGATGGTCATAGGGTGACATACAAGAGTGGAGGAAGATGCACACAGGTGGATTATCTCCTATGCAGGTGGGCCTGTTTGAAGGGGGTTGGTAACTGTAAAGTGGTGATGGGGAAAGTGTAGTTAGTCAGCATGGAAGGTTGGTCTGTGGGATGACATTGGTGATCACGTAGTGGGGGAGGAGTGTGAGGGTGGCACCATGGATCAAATGGTGGATACTGAGAAAGGGTGATTGTGAGGTTGAGTTCAGGGAAGAGTGAAGACAGGCAGTGGGTGGCAATGAAGAGTTAGCAAATATCTGGGTAACTACATTCGAGCTATTAAGGGAGATGAATAGAACGGGGCTTGGTGTGACATCTGCACAGAGGACGAAAGACAAGGAGACCCGGTGGTAGCATGAGGAAGTACAGGGAAGTATACAGAGAAAGATGTTGGTCAAGGAGATGTGGGACTGTCAGACAGATGCAGAAAGTAGACAGGTGTATAGGGAGATGGGATGCATGGCAAAGAGAGTGGTGGCAGAGACTGTGGATGGAGCATCTGAAGGGTTGTATGTAAGGTTGGACACCAAGGATGGAAAATAGGAACTGCACCAATTGGCTTGACAGAGGCATGTTGCTAGGAAGGATGTGCAGAAGATAAGGCTGAGAAAGGATAATGGTGGAACTGCACTCACTAGCAAATAGAGTGTGCCGAGCAGGTGGAAACAGTACTTTGATGGGCTGTTGAATGAAGAGAATGAGAGACTGAAAAGGTTGGATGATGTGGGTATGGTGAATCAGGATGTGCAACAGATTATCAAGGGGAAGTAAGGATAGCTATGAAGAAGTTTAAGAATGGAAAGGCTATTGGTCCAGATGACATACCTGTGGAAGCATGGATGTATTTATGACAAATGACAATGGTCTTTTTAACCAGAATGTTTACTGTAATCTAGGAAAGTGAGAGGATGCATGAGGAGTGGATGAAATGTGTTTGGGTACTGATTATGAGAATAAGGGTGGTGTGCAGAGCTGTAGTAACTACAGAGGCATAACATTGATCAGTCACAGCATGAGGCAATGATAAAGGGTGGTGGAAGCTAGGCTAAGAAGGGAGGTGAGGATTACTGATCAGCTGCATGGTGTCATGCCAGGATAGAGCAGTACAGATGCAATGTGTGCTTTGAGACTTTTGATGGGGACATACAAAGAAGGTTGGACATAGCTGCGTTGTGACTTTGTGGACTTACAGACAGCATATGACAGGATGTCTAGAGAGGAGTTGTGGTATTGTATGAGGTGGTCAGGAGTGGCAGAGGAATCTATAAGAATGCTGCAGGGTATATACAAGGGTAGTATGACAGCAGTGAGTGCTGAATTGGGAGTGACAGGTGTGTTTAAGGTAGAGGTGGGAGTACATCAGGGTATCAGATATGAGCCCTTTTGTATTTGCAGGGTGATGGACAGGTTGACAGGCATGATCAGACAGGAGTCCCCCTAGATTGTGCTATTTGCAGATGACATTGCGGTCTGTAGTGATAGTAGGGAACAGGTTGAGGAGACCATGGAGAGGTAGAGGTATGCTCTAGAGAGGGGAGTAATGAAGGTCAGCAGGACTAAGATGGAATATATTTGTGTGAATAGGAGGAAGGATGGAGGAATGGTGAGGATGCAGGGAGTACAATTTGCAAATGTGGATAAGTGTAAATACTTGGGAACAACAGTTCACAGTAAGGGCGAGTGTGGGGGAGAGGTGACGACATCAGTACTGGCAGGATATGGGTGGTGGGGAAGAGTGTCATGTGTGATTTTTGACAGACAAGTACCATTAAGAGTGATAGGGAAGGTGTACAAGAGGGTAGTGAGACCAGCTATGTTATATGGGCTGGAGACACTGGCATTGAAAAAAGAGCCACAAGTCAGAGCTGAATGTAGCAGAGTTACTGATGGTATGATTTGCACTAGGTGTGGGCTAGCAGTGTCACAGTTGGTATTGTGCAACACGTACTCCAATAGTGGTCATATGTGAGCCATCCTTTCCTGGGGTGATTCAAGGCCCTGAGCTATGTTCTATGTCACTGCAGACAGACACAGTTTCCATAGCCATAGGTTCTGCTCAGCAATTTATCAGTACAGCATGTGTTGTTGAGACATCATATTGTTTGAACTTCCTATTTTCCATGTTTACATACCCCTACTACATTTGATTACAGGCTTGATTGTTTGACATAGCTGTGTTTATTTTTTTCAGTTCAGTTGGTATACTCCATCAGTCTCAGTGTGTGTGTGTGTGTGTGTGTGTGTGTGTGCGTGTGTGTGTGTGTGTGTGTGTCTCTGAGACAGATGTAGGATATACATCTGTTTTGTATAGGCAACATCTTGTCTTTAGTAGGTAATGCTCATGAGCAGCTGATGGCCTGTGCACCAATTGGAGTCCCCCACTTGCTAATTGCATTTGGAACAACTGTGGTATCATTCTCATACCCAATAGCATGGAAACACACTCCTATAACTGAATACTTCATGTGGGCATTGCTGCTTTTCCTTGCCTGGAAGGAGTACTCCATGGAGGTGTGTGACAAACAGCATCACAAAGTGTAGTCGGGAATACCTCTTACAACAAACACTGTGGAGACAGCCCAACAAACTGGGGGAGAATGTTCTAGACATAGGGACAGAATGTAAGTATTGCTGTTATACAGTTGAACTAATGTAAGTTTGACAGGGTTTGCGTGGATATGACTGCTCTGCATGAATTTAAGTCTGATAGTGTTATGTGGTTGACATAACTTCCAAATGTAGGGCTATCCGCAGACTGGCCAGAGTTTGGACTCTTATATTTGGTGTGTTACTCACACATTTTTTGGTCTTGGAAATTCAGTAGCATTCTTTGAGGATTGCAGTCAGTAAACGGTAACATCATGTGTGTTTCTGACTTCACATCCTTCAGAACAGATATATTATAACAACCCTGTTACACCAGCAACTTTCTCAGTTTATGACAGCAATATGTCAATAATGTCCCTGTGTTCGGGTCTCTGCCCCACATATGTCAGGCTTTGTCCAGATTACATGCTGTAAGAGGTGTATAGGTGTAGTATATCATTATATAGTGACTTCATTCCAGATATCATCCCAGTGATGTACCAGACTGCCAGACATGTTACGTGTTTAAGGCCTTATATATGAGGATGAAGCCTGGATGCTCTGTGGGACTCTATACAGTTGATAGGACTGTGTATTTCTGGCAATTGTTGACAGACTCTCAGGATTGTGTAGCAGTGTATTGTGACTGTGTTATTTGGCCTGTATAGGGGGGGGTAGATGTAAGTGCTGAGGGTCCTTTTCTATCTAACTTTGCGTGCTGCTCCAGCATCTGGTGCTCTAACAGCTGTATATGTTTGTAGAAGCAGACTGGGACGTCCCATACCACAGTCAGGTGTCGGACTACACTGTGAATTGGGCCAGTATATATGGGGGTAGTGTGTGAGTGGCAAACATGCTGATGATTTTGTTCACACAGTCCATATATTCTACTGTTTCTGTGGCTTACCGGTATGTCACTTTGAATGTGGTGAGATTGCTTCTGGGTATGCACTTTCATGCTGGTGTCTGTTGGTCAATGCTGTTATATCCCTGTAGTGCCTGATATATTTGCAATTACATGTGTATTCCCCCATAGCAAAATTTGGTTTGTGCTGTGTCAGTCTGCCTGTAGTTTAGACAGTTCTTGGTGACATGCCTAGCAGCTCAGTATAGTTTCCCTACTGTGATGTTATGTCCCGATATTTATCAGATGTACTGTTGCCTGGCCCCCATACATGTTGTGTATGTCTGATGCATCAGTGGGATGAGGTGAAGATATATGTCAGTGAGTAGTGGGGAGTAATTAGGTTTTGGTCTTAGGCTATTCCAGTCAATATATGGTACAACAGACAGGAGGGTGTTACTGCATCAACTGTGTCACCTTATCAACTCCAGTATTTATATCCCCCCAGTCAGGCTTGGTCCAGATGTGTTGCACTAAGGGGTTCTGAGCATACCTCTCAACTGGCCAGATTGTTTCAGACTGTCCAGGATTATTGCTCATATGTATGTTCTGTTCCACAGAATCATTATTTTCATTTCTGTGGTAAATCACTGTGATGATGTCAGGATTTCTGTCTGTAAATGATGACATACATTTCAGTTTCATAACTCACATCCTTCTGGACATGTATGCTGACACAAACCCTGTTACTGTAGGAACATTCTGCATTTATTACTGCAGTACATACATTATGTCCCTGTTCTTGGAACACTGCCCCCCCCCCCCATTTTGACAGCCTTTGTCCAGAATTATTGCACTAAGAGGTGTAGAGGTATGGGGCTGGGTATGACTCCACTACATGTTATGGGTATATATATATATATATATATATATATATATATATATATTCCTTTTAGATATAGCTATACTGATATATATATATATATATATATATATATATATATATATATATATATATATATATATATATATGTATATTCCTTTTAGATATAGCTATACTGATATATATATATATATATATATATATATATATATATATATATATATATATATATATATATATACTATATATATATATTCCTTTTTCGATCTCTATACATATGTTTATATAACACTATATATGTATATATTCTATACGTATTTGTTTTATATGTATAGCTCCATATAGCTGATGTATATACTTTTTAATATTTATCTATCACCATACACATCTATATGTGTATATTTATATATACTAAACATGACTGATTCCACAGTGCTTGTTCCCTACTATTCTATACCTGTACTGAATGATATAGTTGAAAAAACAGCATTCATTATTACATCTCAGAAGGTATCGTGGGAAATTGCTCTGACTATGGTGTAGAGGATCCTGGGTTTAAGACTTGACAGGGCTGATTATTTTGTTGCTGGACAGAACAGTGGCTGATGGAGACAGGGTGATTAAGGCAGCTTTAACCAGTTGTAAGCAGGTTTGTGCAGATTTGCACAATGCTAAGCGATGCCAATGCATGGTTAAATGGGAAACTGCTTAATCTGTGCAGGCATCGCTTAGCATTGTGCAAACTTGCTTACTGCTGCTTATTGCAGCTTACTTCCACTTACCCTTGCTTTAATTTCTTTAAAAAAAAAGAAAAAAGGGCGATAGGAAAGTGGTGAAAAAGGGGGCACGCAGACGGAAAAGCAATGTGACAGATAGCTAGGGATGTGCAGGACAAGTGTAGGGATGGTCCATAGCTGTCCATTTACGATACAGCAACAGCTGTGCATTTGTACAGATTTTGGAAGTGAATTTGGACACTCAAACCCATACGAGAGGGGTAAGGACAACAGTAATGTGTTGTTAAGCCAGTTAGACCAGATTACATGTGTCCAGTGCACACATGTGCAAAATGGACAGCTATGTATGGAGTGACATTTTTTGTGGGAACAGATTGCCCTTTTTCTTTTTTTTTATATAAGGTGAGAGTGGGATGTTGGGGAAGGATAGTTGGTATATTTGAGGAGTAGGTTAGGTAGAAAAGCAAACAAGACAGACAAGACAACAGACAGGGGTGGTATATGACACATGTGGGGGGTAAACACCTTGGACAGACAGAGAGGTTGCAAATTGGATGCCCACGAGCCCCCAAATGGATACAGTGGGACTGAGGTCCCCACCTATAAGTAGTCACCACTGTGCACTCATAGAGTGTGTGTGTGTATGTGTGTGTGTGTGTGTGTGTGTGTGTGTGTGTGTGTGTGTGTGTGTGTGTGTGTGTGTGTGTGTGTGTATGTGTGAGTGTGCTGTTGCCATACTCTGCCTTGATTTCTATCGTTCACCCTGGGTATTGGTGGCAGTGACCACTAGCTGTGACAGCGTGACACATGAGGAACATTTCTTGGAGGAGACTACTTGGTGTATGTACTTATTTTGCTGTCATTTACAGCCTTGGGGTTGGACAGTGGGTATTGTACAAAGTGTATAAGTACAGCCTTTTACAGCTAAAATATACCTTTTCTTACCTGGCAGACCTGTGGAGGAAATTACTGTTAACACTACCTGACTGTTTCTACACATATTCACATATTCCTGGGTAAAATTATGCATACAGCTTACTACCACTCCTGGGATTCAAACCATGCCTGTTTGTGCAAAAAATACAAGTTTGTGCTTCATCAGAATGAGCTATTGTGAAACAGCTGTCTCATATTTGACTGTTTTCTGCCTAATATTCTCTTGGTTGTATAATCTGACCTTGAAATTCTGACATTCATGCATGGCAAATAGTTCTTATACGGTGTATTCATACTTTGACATAACACAGTCTGGAAAACACTGGTTAACACAACATTACTATTCAGGTATCAGATCTTGGTGCATGGAACATTTCATATAGTTAATCTCCTGTTTTACAGCTCCACAGTCTTTGTCAGATGATCCTTGATTATTTAATGCTTTCAGAGCTATAGTTGCTGTGCAGAAACTGTACACATTTCGATTCATATCACCACATACCAAAGTAAACACAATCAGTCCGGGGTTTTGACTTTTATTGACAGGTACTGATACTTTTATTGATACATACCCTGTATGTCACTATTACTCTGCTAATGTCTCATTTATTCAGTACAAACCATACCCATTTTTAAATACTGACAGGTGACATTCTACTCCTTTCTATTTATTTACCCTGAATACTACAAGCTAGATTTGTACTCACCAGCCTTGCAACGCAGCCTTAGCAGCCTGATGGTGTGAGTGTTCACATTGTCAGCCCTCTCATCTGCAGCTGTACAGGAGATAGAGAAACATTTATGCATACCTATCCATCACATACACAGGCTGGACTTTGGAAAACACTTATTGATACTGATACTTACACAAGTCTGGGACATTCCTCGCCCATGCATCTTGGACCCACTGGTCCAACAGCTCACTCTTGCTATGCTTCAAGTCAGTAAAGTGGTGCCGGACCTGCTCACCAGTCTGAGGGATGCCAGTGGCACTGGTGGTCCCAGGCCTCTGCTTTGTATTGGGAGCCCTGGTACTGGTCCTTCAGCAGTCTCCCTTCATGGTCATCTACTAGGAGTCCAACCTTGACCCTGGACTCCTGAATGCCCCAGCACTGCACCTAAACGTCCACACCATCACCAATGCCAGCCATAGTGCCTGCAATAATGAGCTACAACTGGTTATAGGCTGTAATTCCTGTCTGTGAGGTTTAAATAATGCTGATTTCCACACTTTGCTGTGATTGGACAGTTTTGAATATGCTGAGCTAAGCTAAGCAATGGGCAAACCCACTTAGCACAGATAAGCATTGCTTAAAGGGGTATCTGCTTACCAGTGTGCAAATCTGCTTAGCTGTGCTGATTATTGCTAAGCATACAAAGTTAAGGAATGCTTATTCTGGCTAAGCATAGCTGTGCAGAATTTAGCATTGCTCAACTTTCATTTTATGGACTGTCAGGATTGTGGGGTTCATTCCTTCTTAGTGACATCTTATGATATGTATGTTTCCCTTCCATAACATCCCCTTATGTGCTTTCATTACATTATATTCTTTTGTGGCATACTGTATGGGACACTTGTGTTTATATGGGGGTTACACATCTGTACTACACTGACACCTCACATTTGGACCTGCTACCCAACCTGGTTAAGAAATATATATTATTCACTACCTATTTATGAAAAAGATACTTTTAGTGCTGTTTTCACATATAAAATGCATGGACTGCATTGGGGCTTGAACCATGAATAACTACATGCTAAGCAAACACTCTAACCACTACACTATTTCACTTTGATCAGCTTTGCTGTATGTTTTCATTTAGCTCCTTCGGATGTTTAAGCTATGCTATACACAGCTGCATGATGCACACACCCACTCATCTATGCTTAAACTTTATTGGGGATGCAAAACAAAATAAACATGCTTTATTTTATTTACTTTAGGGATGTGCACATTGCTTTCTGCATCTTAGGGTAGGACATCTGGACAACTACATCATACAGGGGGTATTATTTTACATATTCCTCTCAGGAACATGCTTACTTATTTGGTATGCCAGCATGTACACTGGCATACCATTGTGGATATTATCTGTGCTGGACCATTATGGGGGCTGTGCTTCTGTGTGTATTCTAATGTATTTTGTCCGCGGTCACTGTTATGTTGTGATAACAGTGTCCGTGGACGTTGTTGGCTGCTTTAAGAATTGCCATACCCACTTGTTCACGGATCATGCAAGTGCAGGTTGTACAGCAGCTCGCCTTCATGAATATGCAAGGCACGCTGCTGTGCTGCACTGGCACAATCTGCTCAATGCAGGAATAGCACTATTACTGCATGGAGTATGATGCATCCCAGGGAATCAATAATGGCAGACATTAATGTTTCATATTTCTTATTGTTCAGAAAGTGCATGTTGATGCAAAACCTATTGTTCCATTACATTTTGAGTGAAATAGAGAAATATTTAAAAACTGTACTTGATTGCTGGATCTTGTCTTCCTATTATTTTTAGCTCCGCTCATAATTCTTGTGCAAAGAAACTGAGAGCTGTGAGCATAGACGGCATCCACCATAACACCACTAGAAGATGGTAACAGCTTTAAAGGCTGTAAATCACTTTGTACTGCCACACACAAAAAGCCAAAATTAAGTATTTAACAGCTTTTAAAGCTTTTTGTATGTCACAGGTAAACTTAGCTTTTGGACAGTGTCCATATGGCAGCATTGTTTTATGGTTTACCTATAAAAGTTCAACAATACCTTCTTTAGCTCACAATTTACTGACAGTATGATTTTGAAAATGGGGATTCAAAAAAACCTTTAAAAACAGAAAAAAAAGCTTTTTTTTGCAGAAGGGCAAGCTCCCCTGCACCCTGCAAAAATTATACATACCAACTCCACAGTCTCACCACAATGGGGAAAACAGGGAAAACAATCTGAAAAATGTAATTCCAGCTCACATAATACATTATACAGTGGTAAAACTCACCGTGATTTAATATCCTCGCATTGAAGACGCACAATAGTAGACTCAGAGATGACTTATAGGTAGAATCAGTTAATACTTATATGTTTTACAGCACTCAAAGCAGTAAAGCGCTTCATGTTAGTACACTTTTTTCTCTGTTGCTAGTAATACATTAGAGAAGCTTAATTTCCACGTGCTATAAAAAATTATGATCAGGCTTTTCCACTCAAAATTACTTTTTATGTGTTCTGACATGAATGTGAAGATTCACCTCTCAAAATTCACTTAGTTCTACTCTTGAGATGAATTTCGATATCCATGTCTCAAACACATAACAAGATGGTTATGATCAGAAACCTGACCATACTCCTCTCTGCTGTGTTGAAGGTTACCTTAAAATCAGCTCTCCATTTTGCAGCCCTGTGTATATAGGTGTATATGTAATATATATATATATATATATTACATATACACCTATATACACAGGGCTGCAAAAATGGAGAGCTGTGTATATAGGTGTATATGTAATATATATATATATATATATATATATATATATATATATATATATATATGTGTGTGTATATAGGTGTATATGTAATATATATATATATATATATATATATATATATATATATATATATATATACACACACATATACATATATTATTAGGAATATATAGATCTGAAGACAGGCAAAAGTAAAGAGACACATACACCAGGCCAACTTGCAACTCAAGGCTTTACTGAAGAATAATATTACTCTAAGTCACATGACTCACTTCATTTTATGCTAGGGTTCTTAAAGGAAGATTACACTAATCATTTATTTTTCATGTGACACCATGTTTTCATGCAGCTTTGTTACCCTGACTATGATAGTAATGCATATATTAGTCTTTACTCAAGTCAGTTTTGAGTCATAATAGTAAGCACATAAGTCTACAAACAATAAATCATGTTTAATCAATAAAGTTTTACAGAATATGTGGTAATTATGGAAACTACTAGAAAATATTAAAGACACATTCAATGTGTAGGTAGCAGAGCATTTCAAAACAATTACATGATTGATATTCTGAGATCAGTCATGATTTCATAAAATGGTCATAATGACATCTATCCAAGCAGTGAAGATGGGTAAAACATCAATCTTCCTAAGAAATCTGGATTGCTGATGTGTCAGCCACTAATCCTTGGTGTATAAGGTTTATAAATTTCCTCACCTGCTCTCGGGATGGGTAATAGGATGCACAAATCACTCTCCTCAGTCTTGCAATATGGCTTCCGAACATGACTATGAAAAAGGATAACCCATACAAAAATCCTAAAAGATGAGCAAAAGTCAAGTTCAGCATCTTATAACATGCACATATTTGTGTTTACATATGTATGTCCACACACATAAACACACAGACATACATATATATGTTTTGAAAGAATATGGTCTTGTATTTGTGTGCCAGTATGTATCTGTATAATGTTTTACCACTAACTTCTCCTTAATGTCAAAGTAGACACTGATATTTGTCAACCAGGACATTAAAAACTGTATCTGTACCCATTAGCCATGAACATCAAAGCTCATCACACTGTCATAATATGAAACTATGAGTTGCGTGTCCCCCACCAGCACTACTGCAATGAGTTTCTTGTGACTCAACCTACAAAATTTCAACAGTCAAGCTATTCTAGTCAAATGCATAATTGTCATACAACACTGAGTTAATCTGAGCTTTGTCACCAGAGGAGCTAAGCACATATCAAAATACAGAAAAAAAATCATAAACAGCCTTTTGTGGATCAAGAACAAAATAAATTTAGGTGCTGTTGGAACTGGCTGCACATTTGAGTACTCTCTCGCTTGCAAAGCTGCTTAATGCTTTATCTGTATAGTATATCACTTAGGTAATCTAGCATGAAGTGAAGGCTGTATGTATGTATATGTATGTTTATATTCATGTGTAACTGCAGATATCTCAGTTTGGTTCCATGTCTTGTACAAAATTGTCAGGAATTCGGCTTCTATTTGCAATCAAAAGAAAGCCAAAAACAGAAAATATGGATGGGAATTCAGAAAGGTTACTGCTAGAGGTAAGCCCTTTTTACCACTGTCAGTTAAAATTTCTAATTAAATAAAGCTCTACCGCAGTGATGTACCATAAAGTGGTGCAGTAATGCAATGGGCTGTTTGTGTGGCATACCGCATATGCTAATAACACATTACAGGGGAGCAGCCTATGCTAATTACTCATGTGATCCTCCTCCAGAAATGCCTACAGTAAGGCATTTGCACAGCCAAGCTATTCAGATAATCATGCGGCTGCTAAGTTACCTTGGCTGACTGTGTTATTGAACATGGCCAAAAGCTTGCATTCACGCATTGTTTCCAAAGTGTGAGATCACATTACAGATAAGTGCCAGTGAGTTTAGGGTCTCAACAGTTTAGGGTCTCAGCAGCATTGCATGATTTGTGTGTGTGTCTGGCTGCATGTGTGTATATGCATACATTTGTGGGGGGCTGTCATACCTCAACACTCTCATAAACTGATAAGCAAATGCAGCAATATTAGTGAGGAGGGAAACAGTAAACACCACGGATACTTTGTATACCATGATGTAAATGGTACTTAAAAAGTTTAAATGCTGTGCACTCTACACTCACACACAGCTCCTTAGCAGAGTGTTAGTCCTCTACAGCAACACTGCACTCTAGGGAATACTCATACCATATAATCTGCTGTCTTTGAAAAAAGTTAAAGTAAAACGGGAAGCTTAAAACCCTGCACCCTTGACACAGAAAGCAGTTTATCAAGCAGGGGCCTTAACCCTCTATAGCAAATGAGGAGTTTGTCTTAAAGAGTATATTTTACATAATAAGAAGTATGAAACTCGTATGTCTGATGTTATTCATTGATTCCAATAGTTCATGAGTTATGAAGCAGCATCAGAAATGTTTTGTAAAATCAGGAACCATTTAGGGAGATCAGGGTGTGTCCATGTGGAGGAAGCTTTGAGAAAAAGCCAGGGGAACACTAGATGATACCAAGGAGAATTTTTAAACACTTGGACTCCCATAAAAATGTTAAAAAAGCAACAGGTCAAGCATCATGATGCATTTTACAAACAACAGGTAGAATGGAACCCTAATGTCTGGCATTATTGACTGACTGTAAGATTCTGTGATTTACAAGGACAGTGACAAAAAGAAGTTACATTAAGGGCATTCTGTCATCTCAGAGATAGGTAAGAAGTATGCTGGAGTGTGTGTGTGTGTGTGTGTGTGTGTGTGTGTGTGTGTGTGTGTGTGTGTGTGTGTGTGTGTGTGTGTGTGTTTGTGCATCTGTGTGTGTGTGTGTCTTTGTGTCTGTGTATGTGTGTGTGTGTGTGTGTGTGTGTGTGTGTGTGTGTGTGTGTGTGTGTGTGTGTGTGTGTGCGTGTGTGTGTGCGTGTGTGTGTGTGTATGGATGTGTCTTTGTGTGTGTGTGTCTGTGTATGTGTGTGTGCGTGTGTGTGTGTGTGTGTGTGTGTGTGTGTGTGTGTGTGTGTGTCTTTGTGTCTGTGTGTGTGTGTGTGTGTGTGTGTGTGTGTGTGTGTGTGTGTGTGTGTGTGTGTGTGTGTGTGTGTATGGGTGTGTCTTTGTGTGTGTATGTGTGCATGTGTGCATATGTGCGCGTGTGTGCGTGTGTGTGCACGTGTCTGTGTGTGTGTGCGCGCGCGCGCGTGTGTGTGTGTGTGTGTGCTTGACTGTGTGCATGTGTGGGGGACATTGAAAGAAGAAGGGTGCCTGTGCCAATGTGATACATGGGCAGTCAGTGGTGCTTATTACAGGAAAGTGCTGCTTTGCACTTACAGCAATTACAGGCAGTTCAGAGACATGCAAATTAGCCAAATGTCTTTTTTTCATTGCTGCTAGCATATCTTTGAACAATATTTTCCACAGTCATGGAAACAATCCCTTTTGGCCACAACTCTTACTGCCAGTAGTGGGCTTCTTTCAGAGTCACTTAGAAAAGTTAGTGCAATTCAAATTGTTGCAATTCAAATTTGGGTTTCCTGTTGGGAGAAATTTCACCTATCCTTCTCTGGCAAGCTTTATCTTTGCATCCTTTTAATGAATATAATTGGGTCCGATGTTGCTGCTGTTTATAGAAAGGATCAGTTTCTTTGCAATGGCCTCATTCTTCAAAAATGTATTTTGTACTCGGTGATGCTTTATTGCCCTTACAGTTTTATTTGAAGGTTTGTAAGCCTGTATATATGCATGTGTATTGTCTATGAATTTACATATATATTTACACACACACACACACACACACACACACACACACACACACACACACACACACGCACACGCGCACACACATATATAACTTGCATTTTTCTCTATTTATGCATTATAAATTCATTTTCTGTGATTAAGTATTAATGTTAGAATGTGCTTTTTTCTGTGTAGTGTATGTGTGTGTGCGTGTGTGTGTGTGTGTGTGTGTGTGTGTGTGTGTGTGTGTGTGTGTGTGTGTGTGTGTGTGTGTGTGTGTGTGTGTGTGTGTGTGTGTGTGAGAGATACTTCTTAACTGTAAAGATTTTCAAAGAATATCCAGATTTTTGCCTCATATTTTTGGTCTGTTCCTCATAAAATTTGTGGTTTTCTGGATTTTTGTGGCCAATTAGTGAGGACTGAATTCAATATATAATGACAGGCATTTGAGTTTCAGACATCATATCCTTCAGAAAATGTGTGATAACACAAGCCCTTTTATTCTAGCAACTTTCTAAGATTATAAGAGCAATATTTAAAACTTGTTCCTATTTTTGGGGCTTTGTCCCCCCATTATTTTGGCTTTGTCCAGATTTTATGTGTGTGTGTGTGTGTGTGTGTGTGTGTGTGTGCGTGTGTGTGTGTGTGTGTGTGTGTGTGTGTGTGTGTGTGTGTGTGTGTGTGTGTGTGTGTGTGTACCTTTAAGTTGCCCATATGCATTTGAGGGCTCTGTATAGATTTGTGCAGTGCTTGTCTGACATTTTGTTACATGAAGTTGTCCATGAATTAAGTTTAATTACCAATAATAAAGTAGTAGTTGTAGTCTGGTTCTACTGGATCTAAGACGCATTTCTTTGACAAAACGCTGATATTCCCTTTCTGGAGTACATCAAATGATGCTACAAGATCGCGATAGATATCAGACGCATATCCTTCTCCATCCACAGAAATTGTTAGCATAACTGGAGCTAGAAGATTCAAATAAAACAGAATTAACTTGCACAGAAGAACTGCTGTGGTGTTGTGTCCTCAGTCCAGTACTGCCTCAAGTGTGCAATGAAAGGAACACATGAGAGATTATGAAAATAAACTGATATACTCCTCAGACACAGCAACTCAGAAGTTTGGAAGTTTGTTTCTTTTTAGTTATAGTAATGTCTGTTAAATGGCACCAGTTAAGAAACTGCAAAAAAATGCAAAAATGAAAAAAAAATGGCAATTAAGCTGATACAGATGTGTAAGCTAAAGCAGCTGTGTATGTTAAGAATGAGAAACAACTGTTTGTTAGTGCCAAAAACTTTATTGGTTGACGTATATGACAAAGTTGATTACCACTCAGGATATTTATGCATTGATGAATGGATGTGGTTTAACTTACTTATGTAAAATAGGGCTCTAAATATCAGATTGGAAAATCATAGACATTCTAAATAAATGACAGCATTACAGACTTGGTGTTAAAACTTATTAAAATATAGTTACAAGGCAGTCTCTCCTGTATTATAATTGTTTACAACCTCCTTGTCTGTATAGTATTATTATGACACCAGAAAAAGGCATAAATAAAAATTAAACTATAAAACTACATGTTATACACTGGCAGCAAAGCTGTCTTCCTAGATTAAGAGATAAATAAATAAAAACATTACTAATTAGGATCCAAAAGCAATATGAATATAATTTATGAAATGTTCTGAATCTCTATAAGGTCACACAAATGACTGAATCACACTTTCATGAAATGAAGTTGAGGTATTAGAAATCTTATCACTAACCCACGGTGCACTGTCTTTGGAGTAAGTTGCAATAACTGCATGGTGCAAGGAAGAAGACCACTGCATGCCCCCAGAAAAAGGAAACACATTTTAAATATATTTGGGGGTGGGGCTTTCATGAAGGTATCACAATGTGTTCATCTCCATGTATACATCTCAGTACCCTTTTGATATTCAGCAACCACCCTAACATGATGATGAATGGTGCTCTAACACAAAGACGTGCAGCACTGCACAGGGCTGGCCCCATGGGCACGCTGAATGCTAAATATCGAAAGTAAAAATTACAAAAAGAAATAAAAAATTTAGAATGATGAGTTTATGTAGGGGGCAAGCCCTTCTGCACCCCCACCTCTGCAATTTATATATACCAACTCTGAGATAGCACAACAGAGAGAAAAGGGAAATTCCCATTCTTTGCTACACAGTGATCTTGCACACATACAGGTCTGCAAATCCAGCATTACTAATGTCTGATATTCTGAATGTTCAGCATTAGTGACAACTTATACACACACACACACACACACACACACACACACATACATATATATATATATATATATATATAGAGAGAGAGAGAGAGAGAGAGAGCTAACGTATGCACTAACTATAAAATGCAGTATAGATAAATATGTCATACTTACTTGAAACTACCCTTAGCCTCATGAGTTTCAGCATTATGTGATATAAAAGATTTAAGTCCTTTGCACCTGGTAAATGATTTATTCAACAGTCACTAAGCATTTCATGTAATAAGTAGGGAAAGAATATTCTAACAGCATACTAAGGACACAATTCAGAGATACCCTTCATATAACATCCATATGGTATAATATGACCGATATGGAGGACATCTCATTCATCTGACCCACACATACATGATTCAAAAACAGAATTATGTATCTGTCTGGAAGCAATTCATGTACAGGACTGTGAAATGAATGATGTGGTAAGTTCTCAGTTTGGAATTCTCTTGAAAAGTACTCAGAATGACAGTGGCTCACAATGTACAAAGCAGAATGAGAGTAGTACAGTACACAACATGTTTGCATTTGGAACCCTTCAGAGGTGAAGGTTCTGTTCAAAAGGGTGGATGCCACTTGTGAAAGTTCAAACCTAGGGGCTGTACACAATACTTTCAAAATAGGTTGCACATATTCAACTTAGGTGGTACAAGGTATTGCAAACTGTAACCCACACATAACGGGTATAGGTAATGTCAGGATAGTGTCATCACTAAAGATACATAGCATTGTAAGTTTTGTACCCCAGTGTAATGGACTGGGGTACTGTTCAAGAAGAGGATGTGTCAGCTTAGAAGGTACACAGAGTATAAGCTGTCTCTCCTGTAATACATGAAAATAGTGTCCACATAAGTAGTGTGTCAGTTTAGGGGGTACAAAGGAGGGAAACCTATGTCCCAGCATACAGAATGCGCAGGTAATATTCAGAGAAGGGGTGTTTTCATCAAAAGGGTTTCATAGAAATGTAAGCTGTACCCCCACATGGAATGAGTGCACTATATTCAGAGTGAGGTTATGATTAAGTAGTAGCAGTGTAAGCTGTGTTCTTTATTATAATGGGTACAAGTAATGTTCATGAATGATGTGTTTTATCTTAGAAGGTTATGGCACTGCAGGCTGCACCCCCCCCCATATACCTGGTACAGTTATTGTTAAACGAAGGGGTACTTCATCCTAATGGGTGCAAAGGGTGCAGGTATTCTTCAGGGAAGAGATGTTGCACATTAGTGTAAATGGTATCCCAACATATAATGTATGCAGATAGTGTTCATGGGGTGTTGCATCTTGGAGGGGGGTGCACAATAGTATAAGCTATGCTATTTCATGCAATGGGTGCAAGTAGCATTCATTGATGTGTGTGCTTTTGTAGGAGTGTATAACAATGCAGGTGGTATACCTCTTGTAACTGGTGTAGATAGTGTTCATTGGGAAAATGTGTCATCTTATTGGGTACGCACCATTGCAGGATGTAATCATGTATGGAGCAGGTTACATCCTGGGACTTTATCTAAAAGGGATGATGCTAAATTATTTATTTTAATACTCAAATGCACAGTGGAAGGTTCTCTTTGGCCAAATGAACAATGGATGTTCTATTGAATTACATAATTGGTGGGCTATGCCAAGCAAATATAAAGAATAGTGTCTTCGACAGATGCTTGTAATTACAACATGGTGAACAAGGCAATATTACAACTTTATTATATCAGTGGGGAAACAGAATTGGGGAATATTACTACAAGAGAAAACATCACCCACATGAGTGAAGCCTGCTGTAAATTACTTTACCCTGAGGGAAAGAATGTTGTCCAAGTGATGGCATAATTCATAGTAGATCATTATCTGGTTATTATGCTGAAGGATATGTAGGTTTGGCTTACAAAACATAAGCCTACTATGAAAGAGCTACCTACTAGAAACATGAAAGATCTACCCATCCTGGTTTAGGTGGACTGTCATATGAAGCACTTCCCATCCCAAGGCAAAGCAAAGCCTCAGGTGGGAAGAAATAACCAGAACAGAAAATTCACATGACAGAAGAAGATTTCAGTGGAAATCCATTGCTATGGGTGCAGAAAAAAAGGGAAACCTATCAAGGTTGTGTGCTATATAACACCAGCTGGAACTAAGACTATGGATTTGGAGGATGATGTACAATTTTTGAAAGAGACACATGTGAACTACATTTATCTGTCTTATTTGATATTGGCAGACGTCACACTTTACTTAGAAATCTAAGTCTTGCAGAATGATAATTATCCCATAGGTACTTTTTCTATGTTAGATGTTGTCCTCCTCCATTAATTTGAATCTTTGTTAGTACAAATCTTCTGTCTTTGTTTTCTTTGAGGCCTTATTAAAGTATCATAGAGTGCAGTGTGAAAGCAGTTATATATGCAGTGTTAGTCATAGTCATACTTTTGCTTTTATTTGGCCTTTCCTTTATTTGTTCTAGGATGTAGATGTGTTTCAGGCCTTCATAGTGTGGTACTGCATGGGAAAATTATTCAGCTCTTAGATATGAAGAGCTTGCTGTGTCTCCAGTTTTAACACTGCTGAGTTGAATGGTAGCACAGAAGACATACACGTGCATCAATGTATTTTTCTGCATTGTATGCAAAGCCTTGGGCCTAAGCTCCATCCACACACATCAACAGTTACCTATATCTTTGAACACATATGTTCCCTCCCATCAGCTACACTTGGAGGCAAGGTATTTAAGCACAAATCACATCTGTAGAATGTCTTCTCTGCTGTCTCTCTCTCTCTCTCTCTCTCTCTCTATTCCGCAGTCCTACTAACAGTACTCTAACACATTCATAGACACATGCACTCTTCTACCAATGCATCCAAACTATTTTATAGCCTTTCAAATTCATAAACCCCTTTTGATTAACACCCCCTTTAAAAGAAGGGAATAAAACAGAACAAAAGAAGGAAAGAAAGAAATTGTAAACTGCCCATCATACATCATGTTGCTTTTCTCCAAGTGTAGTTTCTGCCTATTTTCCTGCACTATCTTGGACTTCTTCAAGTTAAAGTCCTCTAGCATATCCCATATGTCTACTTACTTACACATCACTCTGGATCTTTTGCACTTCTATCTGACTTCCAACCCCATTTACTCCTCACCTTCTACATTTATTAGTACCAACAACAAACATTTCCCTCTCATTAATCCATCAAGTCCCTATTAGATACACAAATATAACTCTTACAACTCAGCATTCCCTAAGCTATCTTAATTCTTGTCAACTTGTCATCAAATATTTTGCATTATCCTATTTCCCCCCTTAATGACAACATAGGACCGGACTCAGGTCCACTTACTACTACAGATAAATCTCTCCCCCCACACACTCTCGGTACTCTTGCCAGCACATATCCTCATCTTATTAAATGCTGGTAGCATACACAATACAATTGAACAGCTTAGTACTGGCTAGCTGATGAATCCTCTGATTTCATTGTCATCACAAAATACAAACATTTATTCATTTGCCCCTGGATACGAATACTTAATCTTTACAAGGACAGCTAAACAAGTAGGAGGTGGAACCTTCTTAATTCTGCAAGCTAATCTACTCAGTTCATTTCACATATTAACCTTGATTATGGTGCTGAAAGCAAAGGTCTACCCATAGATTACCTACAGGGCATAACTTTGGGCAAAAGATAATTTATAGACTATATTTTTGCTGATAACTAAAATTATGTTAAAGACATTGGGAATTCCTCCATCCTTTCCCTCTATCTGTCTTAGTGAGGATCTCATCTTAACTCATGAAAGGGCTTTGGCAGACACTCAAATTCTTGCAATCTGGATTAATACTAATAGAAAGGAAATATCCACAACATGTTAAGAAGTACAATAGGAAAAACAATTTACTGGAAAAAAGGCATTGGGAAGAAATCACTTTGTGTGATGTGATTTGATGGTACACTAGTCAAAGTGTGTTTTTAAATGCTGATACATATTTTACATTTTCGTTAAGACTAGAATGCATGTATATGTGTTTTTGCAATCCATGCTTAAAATGGAAAAAAGGTGATATTAAAGATAAGCCAGACGAGTCAATTGTTATTTGGTGAAGTAGAGTATTCAAGTTCAAATTTATGTAATTACTGATAAATCTAAAAGTATGGCAACTCACACCTCAGTTCTGAAGAAGTCCCCACATTTGGGAAAAAAGAGCTTAATTTTTGTTCTTCTTAGTTTCCCTTTCTTGGATTTATTAAACTTTTGGATTTACTGCAACTCTTCTCAGATGTGAGTTGTCGTACTTTTAGATTTATCTGTTTCCTTTGGTTCTTGGTTTAGTGTTATGTAATTATTCATCAACATTTGATGATTCAGTCAACATAAAATATAAGACAAATTATTCAGAACATACATTAAAATCCAGTTTTTGGTAACATATTTCCTTCATGTACCACCTATATCAAGCTTCCTTCTTATCTTCAATATTGCACTGGAGGTAGTGGTGATCTAACTAAGGATGATTCCTTTTTTATAGAAAAAAAGAAGTGCAATAATTTCTTTACCTTCCCCTATAATTACTCTTTCAAAATTAGGTCCAAACAAGAAGCTATGCATGATTTTTCTTAATATAGCCAATATCAGGCACTCCACAACCATAATTAAAATATGTTTTTCTTTAAGCATATAGAAAACTCATTTTTACTCCTTATAGTTTTCCCCAGTCCACTCAACCATTTACTTTCAAACCATTTTCTCAATTCAATATCACATATAAACTATGCATAAACTCTAGACAATAAATTATAAAGATATGTTGTTTTTGTTATTATTAATTAATGTTTGAGCAAACCCAGAGGAATATGCACTTACCTGGATTTGATGATCATTTTGTACCTAAAAACTTATTATTGTTTTCTTTGTATTTTGTGCATAACTAGCACTCAAAGTCATATTACTGGGCAAATAATTCTCCAAATAACTATAAACATGTAATTGTAATGTTTATTCTATCATAATTTGCACAGAGTGCAGCTCAGCTAGAATATGGCCTTCCCTGCACAGAAGCCTGTTCTAGTACTACACCCATTTCCCTACATATTATAATAAACTGAATCTGATGATCTGATGTTGTCATTTTTATTGATTGCTCTACCTGTGGGTTTGGATCCAAACCTCAGATCTGACTGAGCTGCTTTTTATAGCTTAGGATCTGACTCTCGAGATCCTCCCTTACCCATAATGCCCCTGTCCTCCAAATTACCTCAGATCTCATTTGCTGCGCTTCTAGCAAGCTGGGATTGTTTTCTGTCGTAACACCTTGTGGATAGTGAGTGATTTAAAACTAACTTTATTATTATTTTCTAGCACTTTTTTGTAGCTTATCACCCTTCCTTACCCTGCTACAAGCTTTTTTATTATTTTCAGGTTTTTCCGTTTAAGTATTTAGATACTTTTGTGCCTTTGAGTATTTCCCTCCCTAAAAAAACTCTCCCTTTCTTTAAAACTTCTTTTGTTGTTGTTGGATTATGGCTGATAAACTGGATAAGCCTGTTGGGTTCAAAACATGCACTTCCTGTGGGCACAAGATTTGTCATTCTGATGCCCACAGGGAGTGCAATTAACTGTCTAGGGCTTATTCATTTGGATGTGTCTTGTGATATTTGTTCAGGTTTCAATGCCCGTACTCTTGTGGAATGCTGAAACAAGTTAAGTCTGAAGAAATCTTCATAACCTCCCTCCGTGTCACCCTCTGTCAGATTTTCATAGAGCCTTTCTGAAGCGGAGGTGAACATAATGATGAGGAGATTCCTCAGGACACAGATACAGATGGGAGTGTGGTCTGCTTTGTCCCCCACTGGACCTGTGAGCCATCCTACCTTTGTGCCCTTGATTTCTCCTTCTCCTATCCAACCTCCCATTTCAGAGCCCTTGGATCTAGAAGTATCCAGAGTCCACCCGATGGCCCTTCCTTCCTCACCTCCAATGATAGAGCATTGTGGATCTCTGAGATGAAGTGTCAGTGTCAGATCCAAGAGAATGTCCTCTACTCTGAGGTTTTCAGAGCCACCACTTTCTTTCGGAGCCTTGACTCATGACAGTTTGGCCCTGACTCCCCTATGGGGCAGGGCAACCATGAGGGTTTGCAGTTGTCTGCTCTTAGAGCCCCCGTTCAGGAGAGATTGCCTTTGGCCTCTCTGGGTTCTTCTGCATTTGAAATGGTGGAGAGGGTATTCTCCCAGCAGAGAATTACTTTGACTCTACCTCCTTCAGATTCTACTCCTGTTCTGACATCTGCACCTGAGCCTGCTCATCTTCCACCTCATGGCAGCCAGACCCTAAGACCTTCTGAGCAGCTCAATCTGCAGAGTGCCCCGTCTCTTCTGACACCTCCTTGGAACATCCCACTGAGGAGGTACCTCAGAAAAGACTGTGATTCCCCTCAGGAATCACTGACAGAAGCCACAGACATTGATGAAAGGCAAGGAGCCCCAGGATCTCCACTGGGGGATGTCTCCTTTGGAGACATCCTTGAAGTCCTACACCAAAGAGGTGGTTAATCTACCCAAAGTCCTTCCTCAGAGGAATCCATGTTTCTGGAGGCCTTTGGATCTGGCCCATATGCATCTTGGGTGCCTCCCCCTGCAGATAAACTTATCAACCTTGCCTCCCAAAGGGCATGGAAGGTGCCAGACACTGTTGAGCCCATTCCAAAGAGAGCTAATAAGTTTTTTACTGCCCCATCTGATAGGCAGCACAGGACTAAAGGCCCCCCAGTAGATGCCATGGTTGTTAAAGCAGCCATAAAAAAGGAGCTGGATGAATGGAGTTCCTCTGTCCATCCCCCTAACAGGGAGTCTAGGGCCTTGGACAGATTTGGGAAGCGGATGTACACTTCAGTGACTTTCACATTGTGATCACTGAATTACCTAGCACACTTCACCAGACTATACAGAAACTTAATTAAGGAACTCCCAACACTCTGCCCCAGGATCCATGTCTGCACAGGAGCAGAAAACCTTTCCCTCAGGATTGGCCACCCTACAGACAATCTGTAATATGTCCATGAGGCTAATCTCACATGCAGTAGAGGGTACCTCAAGAGCAGCCGGTTCAAGCATTGCTATAAGTTATCATGCCTGAATGCAGCTCGGTAACTTCACACAACCTTTCAAGGCATCCTTCATCAATGCCCCTTTTGATGGATCATTGTTGTTTGGCCTCACTGTTAAAGAGATGTTCTCCCATAGTGAGAAGAATGAAAATACCTTGTCTGCCATCAGAATCTTTTTCTACCCCACAAAGACCATTCTTCAGGAACCAGCATGGTGGTAAAAAATTGTGGTTCAAAAAGTCTCAAGGTCCTTTTCAGGAATCACAGGGAGATTTTCCCCCAGAGGCACAGGGGGAAATAACTATAATGGAGGGGGCTGTCTTTGTGGGAGAAGGGTCTGCAAAATTAAGGATCATGAGATTCCTTCTCAGATAGGTCCTTTCAGTGCTCCTGAGAGGTTGCCCAACTGTCCCTCTCTGGAAGCAGTTGGGGGGATGCTTATCCTTGCACCTAGATGCCTGGTTAGTCATCACAAATAATTATTGGGTGCACAGGATCATATCCAGAGGATATTCCATTCCATTTTTCCAAAAATCAAAATCAAGGAAAAATCTCCCCAATGTTCCACCCAGTCAGAGGGAGGAAGCAGCATTACAAATTGCAAAGCTGCTAGATAAAATAGTCATCCAGGGAGGTCCCACAGACCAAGTTGGATCTGGAATTTAGTCAAAGTTCTTTTCAGTGCCAAAGAAGACAGGGGACCTAAGGCTAATCTTGGACCTAACCTTACTAAACAAATCATTAGACCATATGAAGTTCCGGATGGTCACGGTTCAGTCCATTCTACCCCTGTTACAAAAGGATGACTGGATGTGTTCCATTGACCTTCAGGACGCATACTATCAGATCAAAATGAACAGGTGCTCCAGAAAGTTTCTCCACTTCCGGCTTAGGACCAGTCACTATCAATTCAGAGTACTGCTCTTTGGTCTCACCACAGACACCAGGGTGTTTACCAAATGCATGGCGGTAGTAACAGCTTATTTGTGATTGCATGGATTCAACGTGTTTCCTTATTTAGATGTCTGGCTCCTGACCACACCAAGCAGGCATCTACTATTACAAGCCAGGGACTATCTACTACATCTAGCCCCTACCTTGGGCATTATGATCAACATGCAGAAATCTCAGCTACAACCCATACAGCTGACAGACTTTATAGCAGTACATCTAGACACAGCCAATTGACTAACCTACCTGCTTCCAGAAAGGATTTCCACTTTAAGATAGCATATCAGACAACTTCTAGCCATTCCAACACCCCCAGTAAGTTTATCCCTCAGATCATTAGGTTCAATGGCTGCCCCGATAACCTTGATTACAACAGCATGCTTACACATGAGAGTACTTCAATGGACTCTGGCAGTCGAATGTTCGGTACACTTCTACCCACTGAATCATCTTATCAAGTTATCCTGAGTGTGTAAAGACCCACTTCTATGGTCGCTCCATTCAGAAGAACTTGAGCAAGAATGACCCTTTGTCCTTCCTTCCCTCAGAGCCACATTGACCATGAATGCTTCCCAGCTGGGGTGGGGGGACAGTACCTGGGTCAGATGATCCAAGGCATGTGGTCATCACAAGAGACCAATTTGCATATCAGTGCCCTAGAGATAAGAGAGGTGCTTATAGCGTTGCAATAATTTCAGAGCTTTCTACCTCTAGGAACAATTGTGATACAAACGGACAATATGTTTGTGGTATGGTACATCAACAAACAGGGAGGAACCAGATCTTACCCCCTATGTCAAGAAGCTAGGAGGTTTGGCAATGGGTGTCCTTTTCCAACCACTTCCTCATTGTAATGTACATTCCTGGGAAATCTAACATCCTGGTGGACAGGCTCAGCAGAGTTATTCTGATGCCTCACAAGTGGTCTCTAAATCAGTCAATGGCAAACATGATCTTCCACAAGTGGGGTTAGCCTTGCTGCAATCTCTGCTTCACCACTCAACAAAAAATGAAGGAGGTTCTTTGCCCTGATCTCTCCTCAGGGACAGTCACTGAGAGATGCTCGAGTGCATGTTTGGCCTTCTGGTATTCTTTATGCCTACCCTCCTCTATCCTCATACCCAAACTTCTTCAGAAAGCACAGAGGTTGAAGAGCAAGGTGATCCTCGTTGCTCCCTTCTGGCCTCAACAGATTTGGTTCCCTTTTCTTTGATCTCACTTAGTATGCCCTCAATAGATGCTGGCACCACATCCAAATCTTCTATCCCATGCATCAGGGCAGATTCACCCAGATCTTCCAGGATTGAAACTGACCGCTTGGTTTCTCCAATTCTACCAAGCTTTCTTCACCAGTTCAAAGGATTTTAATATCCTCACATAAAGCCTCTACTATAAAGATTTATAGTAGAGGCTTTATGTGAGGATAAAGCCTCTACTATAAAGATTTATAAAAGTAAATGGAAGAGATTTTCTACATGGGCTCATCAAAATCAGATCCTTTTACAGACCCAATTCCTGCAGTTTTGGATTTTCTTGCTTCAATTTTCCAAAGTGGGGCATGTTTTTCTACTATTAAAGTGCAAATGGCAGCCATCTCAAATTATCACACTGGGGACAATTCATCTTCTCTGGCTTCTTCTAAACTGTGTAAGACATTTCTCAGGGGTACCTTTATACTTAGACCACCTATAAAGCACCCCACTCCTCCTTGGGACTTAACCATGATGTTACAAGCTGTTGTCCTACCTCCTTTTGAGCCTTCAGCCAAGATAGACTTGACATTTCTGCCTGGAAAACAGCCTTTTTAGTGGCCATCACATCAGCTAAAAGGATATTTGAATTACAAGTTTTAGCAGTCAAACCTCCCCATTTTATTTTTCATAGAGTGACCTTGCATACTAATCCTTCCTTTTTGCCTAATGCTGCCTCCGAAAACAATATCAGTCAGGTCATTAACCTGCCAGTTTTTTTCCCCAGTTTCCAGAACAGGAGTGCATATACTCTTCACCTGCTAGATGTCCATAAATAGCTGCATTTCTATTTGGACAGAACAAAATCTTTCTGAAAAACTGATCAGCAGCTGTTTGTCTCCTTCTCGAATGTTAGAAAGGGAAGGTGAGTATCCAAACTCACTTTGTCTAAATGTATCACGGGCTGTATTTCACATGTGTATTCTGCTAAAGGAATACCTTTAGCTGGTCATGTTAAAGCTCATTCTACTAGATCCATTTTTACATCTCAAACTTTTTGGCCCAGAGATCTGATAGAGGACATTTGTGCAGCTGCTACTTGGTTGAACTCCCAAACCTTTGTTACACATTACAAGCTAGATATTGTGTCCAGCAGTAGGGCTGCTTTTATCTCCGCATTGCTTTAGAATATCCTTCCATGAGGGCCACCCGAGGTTACTATAGATGGGGACTCTGTCCCACAGGTTGAGGAATGAATGAAAATGAAAACATCAGATAAAGACGTTATGTACTTACCATAATGTTTCATCTGTGATGTCTGTTTTCATTCTTCCTCAGCCTTCCCCCCTTCCATCCCCCTGTCCCTTCTGGGAAGATTTGCAGAACTGTTCTAGGAACCACTGTTCCTTTTGAGCTCCTGGTTCTATCTGCTCTCTATCTTCTGATAGTTCTCTCTCCATCCTTTATGTATTTGCTTATATAGCTGCAGTAAACATGATCTGAGGTAATTTGGAGGACAGGGGCGTTATGGGTATGGGAGGAGCTCGAGAGTTGCTTCCTAAGCTACAAAAAGCATCCAAGCCAGATCCCAGGTTTGGATCCGAACCCACAGTTTAAGGAAGAATGAAAAAGAACAACACAGATGGAATGTTATGGTACATACATAACTTCTTTTTTTATCACTCTATCTCTGAATTTAGACTTGTAACTATCTCCGTTAATCCCTCTCCTCTAACTGAAAGTGTCAGCCAAGTTTTGATTCTGGCATCTGTCCTTTTTTTACATCTTTATTAACAAATTATTCACTGGCCTTCTCATTCTCTCGCTCTAATTTTATTTGAATGTAACAGGGTCTCCTTAAGGTCCAGACACTCTAACAACTTGCACCAGATCTGACATAGTTGACTATGTGTAACTGACATAAAGCTTCTAAGTACTAAAACAACATAAGTCATAATATTTAGACCTAATAAAAAGGTGGTTTCAGTCCCAATGAAATACATAAATGGCAACCAATGTCAGCCTCTTGAAACTAAACCATTTTTCAAGTAACAAGGCTTAAGGATTTATTCAGTCTTACCTTCAGCCACCACAATGAATTAACTTAAACTAAAACTCCCACATTATTATGTGGGGCATGGAAAACTTCACAGAATCTAAAATGGTTATAGAAAAAGAAATATTTATGTCCCAAACCTGAATATATCCTCCCAATAAATATCCTGAAAAAATTCTTTCTTTAAACTACAACAAACAAAAATCTGTAAATTTATAAATTTATAATGTCAACCTCCTGCAGGAAGCACCACTATATAGTACTGAAAAGGCCAAATGACTCCCCCTCCAACAGTGGCCTGACATTTTTATAGGCTCTCTACTCTTCAGACTGCTAAAGCTCGAATCTTTCTCATTTCTAACAGGGAGACACGTTTATAGACAAACATACAACAACCTCAAATTCCTTCCCAAGAACTCGTCTTCTCGTTTTACTTTCTGCAATAAGCTGCACTGCAGTGATCACAGCTTTTCAATTCTAGACCCCAAACTATGGAAATCAATTACCTTCCCTATAAAAACAAAAAAAAAAAAAAACTCTTGCTTAGAATTTTGGAAAGTCTTTAAACTACATGTACTCAGTATGTCTAAGGATGCTGCTACATATCTTTTACTACCCATAAAAGCCTCTCTTCTTTAACATGCAAC
Source organism: Protopterus annectens (assembly GCF_019279795.1). NCBI lineage: Eukaryota > Metazoa > Chordata > Ceratodontiformes > Protopteridae > Protopterus > Protopterus annectens. The sequence goes on along the minus strand of NC_056741.1, from coordinate 579,064,226 downwards.
TCCTATTTTCTGCTGACTTTAGTATTTTCTTTCAAAAAATGTATGTACATATTATAAATACTGTACATAATGCCTCAATCCTCCCACTTACTTTCACCCCAGTCTACCTTTTTTCCTTATTTCATTGGCTCATTGGTTTATTCTAATTTTAGGGATGGAAGAACATTAAGAAGCTTAGCCACTTCACTCTTGTAATGGTGAGGGTAGACTAGTTCCAACTGGAACACATTTCTTTAAGCCAGATGTGCTTCTCAATTTATGTTTTTCTTTGTGAGATTACCTATCTAATCATCATAGTGTTTTTAAAGGTTTTCAGGGGGTACTTTGCTTAGAGTGCAGATGGAGTTTATTCCAGAGTTGGAGGTTGCACTGGGTAAAGAGCATATCCTTCCTGGATGTGTAGTTGATCTTACAGTGGAGGTTTATGTCCTTGGAGTAGGGTTGCCACCTTTTCAAATGCCCAAAGTGGAACATTTTTTGGTACAAACGTCAGATTTTGCAGGGCAAAACACATCCATGGCCAGTACCAAGGACAGAAATTAACTTTTTTGCCTAAATAAAAGCTTATTCTTGTAACATTTTAGTCGCTTGTTCTGTTTCTTATAACATTTAGGTGTTTCAGATACAGAATAACTATTTTATGCAACTATTACATGAAATATAGAAAATAATTTTGTCCTAAAATCTCAGGACATTTGCCATTTTTTCAATTTTTTTGCAGGACCCGACTGTCCAAAGAGGGACTGTCCCTCATAAAGTGAGACGGGTGGTAACCCCACCTTGGAGTGGGTAGCAGTTCAGCAGTTTATTCTATGAAAGTGAAACAGGTTTAAATGCAAGGTCTTTCACAGCACTAAATTATAGACAGAGGTCACTTCCCAGGAGCCTGTGAGAGACAGATTAGAGAAAGGAAAATAGATTTTAGCCTCCTGGGGTGGCTTGAATTAAGAGATTGTTCTAGTTAGGAATTTCTGAGACCGTTCAAATTGTACAAGCTCCTTAGAGAGGTACACTCCAAATGGGGCATTGCATTCAATAATAAGTTTGTTGAAGGAGGAATAACAGGGGGAAGGACATCCTTGCACCTGGAAGAAATTTCATAACAGATAACTTGTGCAAGGCACAAGGACTTCCCACCACAGCTGAGACATGATGGATAAAGAGGGGTCATTGTCAACAAATGTGCTTTTATTGTTATTGTATGAGATGCTAGTTTTAGGTGGATTTTCCTTTAAAACAAATAGGTGAGAACTGGGTTGTTCAGAAAACTAAGATGAAATGCCAGTTTCAACTACTCCTCTATGTTAATAACACTTTTGATAGAAATATTTCTCCCTGCATGCTTGCATATATCATACCAGCTTTGAGACAATTGCACCTTAATAAAGTTACATTTAGCTTTTTGATGTACAATATCAGAAAGATCAAGGCAGAAGTATTATTAATAAAACAATAATTTTCTGTATGAATTTATATAAAATAGTTGTGAAAAGAAAAATTCCATCTCAAATCTATATAAAGAGTTAATAACATATAAAACAATTCCCAAACCATCATACTGGCAGTTCTTAACAAAAGGTCAGTCATTGCAGTTAACAGAAGAAATTAAAAGTAACATCTTACTATCAGTTAATTACACCTCTAACACACAGTACTGGAAAATATTTAACTGGAAATACTTACATAGAGCATTTTTAACACCAGATAGAATTAAAAAGATCAGTACTACTAAAAATGTTTTTTGCTGGAGGTGTGAAAAGTCAAATAAAGCAGACTGGATTTATATTTTTATGAATGTAATAAAATTAAATCATATTGGAATGGACTCAATCATTTTTTACGAGCTTTATTTAATGAATCCTTTACCTTAACTAAAGCATTGATTATACTAAATGTAAATGAAGGTCCCTACCTGAATAAGACAAATATGTATTTGTTATGGACAATACTTGCTATGTCTAGGAAATGCGTAACCAGAAGATGGAATGAATGTAATAAAATTAAATCATATTGGAATGGACTCAATCATTTTTTACGAGCTTTATTTAATGAATCCTTTACCTTAACTAAAGCATTGATTATACTAAATGTAAATGAAGGTCCCTACCTGAATAAGACAAATATGTATTTGTTATGGACAATACTTGCTATGTCTAGGAAATGCGTAACCAGAAGATGGAATTCAAATACACCCCGACCTTGGAAGAATTCTACATTTTACTGAAGACAACTGCATTGATGGAAATAAAAATCAAAGAACTACGAATCTATCTCAGGCCATTGGTAAATAATCCTTGGAAGAAAGTTATATCTTTGTTGGACACTGCAATAATTAATATTGTATCTCTGATAACTGATCTGTTAATTCTACATTTAATAAAATACAGTGTATATAATTGAAATTCAGGCTATTGTAAATATTGTATATAGTTTAAATGATATTTAAAATATTATGTAAATGTTATTTTAATTGAAAATAAAAAATATTTGAAAAAAAAAAATGAAACCGCAATCAAAGTGAAGATTGTCAAACAAGATGACCATAGGTGTATTCAGTTTATCTTCCTAGCTAAGGAGAAAAACTGTGTATTGAATAGCATCCTGTGAATTTTACTGCTAAAGTTTACACTGAATAATTTTTCTGTGCATTGTACTCTTTTATTATTTTATTTCAAAACTACTCACATTTATAGTGTTTTTCTTCAGCATATTTCTCAAAAATTATAAATACAGATGGATAAATTATAAACAAATAGACCTATCAACAGATAAATATAGATATGTGAAACTCTGCATAATTTAGACATTTTATTCTAAGCACCATTCGTATTTATACTCCTGTTTTATTTGATTTGATTTGATTTGATTTTAATGTTGATCAAATGTGTTTCTGACTCCCTCTGTGACTTTCTTTGTGAGTGTATAAATGTTGAAAAGGTACTTATAGATAAATCATTTCTTCCTAGTGTCTTCATGATTATATTACAGCTATAACTGATATTTATGAGATATGTATCTGTGAAATGAATCAGCCCGAGAAGGTATTATGTTGTGTGGTACATTGCTTTTCTTGGTTGGAATTTCAGACCAGTTTGTATATACACCGTAAAAAGGTTACAACACATATCATATTTCTCTGTCTTAGTTACTCACCAGCCTTACAACCAAATATTTAGGAAGTGCAATATTGTCTCTCAAAATTAAACAAACATATGTATATATGCTTGTTTAATCTTGATAGACAATATTCCACAAAATTAAACAAGTGGATGTAAATGTATACACACACACACACACACACACACACATATATATATATATATATATATATATATATATATATATATGGATTCACTTCATAACATCGAAATATCATAATACTGAAACTCAAAACACTGAAACCAAAATACTGAAACTTCAAAATCTTGAAAACTCAAAATACTGAAACTCAAAATACTGAAAACACATATTATGCGTACACTCAGCTTAAACAACATAAATCATAGCAATTTCTGCCAAATATATGCAGGGGGGCAAGCACCCTGCACTACGTGGGCTGCGCCACACCCCTGCTAATTAAATATATCAACTCCAAGGTTGCACATAGTGTAGTTAAGTGCAATCTCGGAGTAGGTACATATAATTAGCAGGGGTGTGAGCGCATCGTAGTGCAGGCTTGCCCCCATATATTTGGCAGAAATTGCTATGATTTATGTTGTTTAAGCAGTTTACATAATATGTGTTTTCAGTATTTTGAGTTTCAGTATTTTGAGTATTCAGTATTTTGAGCTTTCAGTATTTTGGTCTTCAGTATTATGAAGTTTTGTCATTTTCAGTATTATGAAGTTTCAGTGTTATGAAGTGAATCCATATATATATATATATATATATATAAGAGTTTCTGTATTTGGAATTAGAGAAGTAATATCAGCAGTGGAAAATATGGATTAGCTGCACCCCCTGGAATTATTGTAGTACAAGCACATTTGGCTAAAAACAGGAAGCTCTGGATCCATAAAATTGATTTATTCATCAGCATTAGCAGATTAGACAAGGGGCGGCCATGGTGGTGCAGTGGTTAGCATTACCGCCTCACAGCAAGAGGCTCTCCGGTTTGATCCTCAGCCGGGGTGCCTTCTGTGTAGAGTCTGCATGTCCTCCCTGTGGTCAAGTGGGTTTCCTCCAGGTGCTCTGGTTTCCTCCCACATCGCAAAGACATGCTGTAGGTGGATTGGACACTCTAAATTGGCCCTAGGTGTGTATGTGTGTGCCTTCTGTGGAAGGTTGGATGCTAAGCTGGCAACTCGATACCATAAAACTCCACTGCCAATCATCAGCGGACAGTTGATCCGCTGTGGCGACCCCTAACTGGGAAAAGCAGAAAGAAGAAGATTAACAAATTAGACAAGAAACCTGAAAAGGAACAATATAGAACATTCCAACATGCTGCTGGGAAAAAGCCATAATACTACTTTGACTCTTTGATAGCAAAGGATTTTGTGCTTCTGCTAAGAACAAATATCTAATAAATGGTAAATTCCTTCTGGGCTCACAGTAATCTCTGACTTTTATAGAGAGTATTGTGAGCTCATAAGAAATTTGCCATGTATTAAACATGTGTTCTGTACAAAAGCACAGGGTTCTACAGGGATGAGAAACATGTATGTTACTGAACTGAAGGATGGAACCAAAGACTAGCTCATTAATAAGAGAAGAATAATTTGTGATTAAGAAATGAAGAAAAATTGGCAGACTTTTAAGAGAATTAGACTAGAGTTTATCAAATGTTATGAATGTGTGCAGAGCATGTGAAATGAATGTGTGTAAAACAGAATAATTGTCAAATAAACAAATAAAAAAGAAAAAAATAATAAAGTCAGAATGTGCTAAAACAATGATGGAGCTGAAAAAGAAAGCCATGAAGTAATGTACTGTAACAAAAGAAAATATCCAAGTTGGAAGGTAGAGAAGTGCTTGTATCATTTGAATTAGGCTTGCAGCTGATGTGGCTATAAGCAAAACAGGAAGCACTGTCCAGAATGTAAACAGTACTGTGGAACTAGTATTGGAAAAATGCATTTTGCAAAGATGTCAAAAATAAAAAAATGCATTCAAAATAGTTTGAATTTTATTAACTAGAAATCTGAAAATGAGGTTTTTGTCTGTTGTATTACTGAAATGAAATCAGTTGATACAGCTGAGTGGAAAATGTTTCTAAAGCATTGAGACATGAGTGCTTAGTAGGCTCTCGGAAAGAGCTATTGAAAATGAATGGACAGAAAGTAGAAGTTAACCACACTTGATACAAAGTCTAATGTAGCATCAGAAAAGTACATGTAAAGACCTGAAATTAGAAAATATTGAAGAGTGAACTCTGTGCACAGTCTTAACATATTCTTGCTACTGGCTGACACCATTGGATTAGAAGGTGCTGACTTTCTAATTTAAAAATTACAAAGTACCAGATTCATTTTCATATAGTTAGACTTAAAGAACTAAATTATCCATATACTAATGTCATTTTGGTTGTGAACTAGATACGGCAAAACTAATTCATAATGTGAAATAAAATAGTGCATGTGAACTTTCAAAGAGCTAAAGAAGCATTTCAAATAATATTGCAGAACTACATCAACAATATCCTGCATGTCTATGCCGATTTGTGTACATGGGTTCTTAGGTTCATTGATAAATAATAGGCAATGGAAAATTTGAGGTTGTCCATCCAATTATCAAATTTTACCTTGAAGGTGACACGGGTGATGCTCTTTTGACATGTAGTGGAGGTTTGTTCCAGAGGTGAGGAATAGACTGGGATATAAATCTATCACACCAATGTATCTGCTTTTATTATTTATATTTATCTGCTGATGAAGGTTTAGTATGTCTAGGAAGCTTATCAAGATAGTATCAGATGTGAATAAATCCTGATGCAGTGCCCATTATACACTCTCCTAGAAAAGAACCTGTAGCTACCAGAACAAAAGTAAATCAGGAATTAAAAAAAAATGAAAAGTTTAGATGCTGTTAAGAATTTAGAATAAATAACATGATTATTTTTTTGTAAGCAAGACAAACTCACGTTTGTCAACAATTATGAATAAAGTGATTAAAAAGTAACCACTCCATTTTTACTGCTAAATAGTATTTTTTTCAGTATTATACACAATCGGGGTTCTGAGGAGGTAAAATAAGTTCCAGCTAATGAGCAGTTAATACACCAGTGGCCAGATTCAATAAAGCTTACATTAAGTGTACACGATATGTATTCAAGAACATTCTTATCAGATTTTTTGTGCTTTCTAGTCACTCAGAAAAATTACACTAAGTGCACATGTAGTCTACACTTTGTGGTAACCTTTATGAATCCCTATCAATATTATATAATAATAATTAATATATTATATATTATTATATAATTAATAATAATTAATAATAGCTGCAAGAATATTAGTTGGACAACTAAAATTAGGAGGAAGAAATTGTGTTATGTCTGTGTTGCCTGTTCACTCTGAACAGTGTACACTTAGTGTAGGCATTACTGAATCCTGGGGCTTGTATTTTAGACCCTCAGATACAGGTAAAAATCAAACTTCAGATTAAGAGCAGTTAATATACCAGCTACTTTAGACTCCCAGATACAGGTAAACAAGACTCCCAGACGGTATTTCATCGTTGCAAAAAATATCCCAAAGAGCTGTTCACAGGTAATTGAAAGCTTAGATGATCTTATAAACATAATTGATGATATCTTAGTATGAGTGCAGATAGCAGAACAACAGGAAAAAAAATGACATGCTTGCCAAATAGGCTTTGATACCACTTTAAGCTAAATAAAAGCAAATGTAATATCAGAGTGGCAGGTATGAAATATATGGACATATTTTAACACTGAGGGGGTCTGAAACCTGATAAAAAAATGAATATTCCTTAAATGGCTAACTGAGAAGGAAAACAAGTATTAAATTGATTTTCAAGAATGTTGTAGTACCCTACAAAGTTTTTACACAATATGTCTGCAATATTTATGACACTAAGGAAGCTATTACAGAAAGATGAAGGTTAGAAATGGATATGTGAGCAGAAAGAAAAGTTTGAGCAGTTCAAGAAATTAGACACAAACACTTCATTATTACATTACTATGATATGAAAAAACCCACTGCCTTGCAACTTGATTCCATTCAGAACAGTACATGAGCTGTTGTCTTACAAGAAATTAAACCAGTTGTCTATGGGTCATAGAAAGGAACTGTTAGCAATAGTGTATGGATGCGAACAATTCTATGAATATAGCCATGGTGAAGAAATTCAGGCAGAAATAGACCACAAACTCTTGCAGATCATTTACAAAAGCCCTTCTGCAAAGTATTTGTATATCTGCAGAGGATGCTACTTAGCTATTACAAGCATGCACTAAAAATTAAAGACAGACAAGAGACAAAGACATGCTGAGCAAAGTATATTTGCTGGAAAAGTGAAAAAAGGTCACAAGAAGCAAGGATTGTTTGGGTAATTCTGCATTTGCCAATGACTTAAATAATATCATATCTGGGATCTAAGTATGTCTGGGATCTATACTCCAGTGACTTAGAAATAAAGTCACTAAAGGGACTTTGTGGAAAAGTTCATGTGACAAAAATCATCATTTATTGAACAAATTATCTTGTTTTTAAGTCAAAGAAGAAATAAGTTGTGTTCAGGAATATATGTATGCATGTACAGAAGTATGTATTTACTATTTTCATTTGTTAAGTGGATAAATGGGATGATTCCATGAACCTTTTCAGCCATGACATGAGGTCAATAAGAGCAAAAATAATATAACCAATATAACCAAAATGCAGTAGTTAATGTTGCAGCTATTTATAAAGCACTGAGTTTCCAAAATGTTAGAAAGTGATACGTTTATAATGGTTTAATAAAAAGAAAAATCATACAGTGGTAACTGTGGTACCAAACAATGATTTGATGCATTACAACACAGTACATTGTAGTCTGACATAGCAGTACTGCAGTATTTTTCACAAAAGGTTATTTAAGTGGTATGCACACCTAACAGGGGCAGAGGAGGCTCTCTACTATTGCTTTAATTAAGGAAGTAAAAGTTTTATGAACAGAAATAATACTATTCAGTTTACCTAGGCCTTGGACTAATAACTTATACATTAAATATGTAAGTGATGCCAGCCCCATGGCATAGAGGTTAGACCCCACTGACAGATTTTAACTTGTGTTCTGGGCATCAGATGGTGCTGGTAGGCAGGATGGGCATATCTATCCTGTGGGTGAGTGGACTGGTCTGCATTGATGTAGTTGGATGGCTCAAGCTCTGGTGGAATCCAGCACTTGGAACAATCACTTGATTATGTATGAGGGATAGCCAAGGAGGCATAGTTGACCTAAGGCTCAGGGAAAGCATGTACTCAGAGGCCATACCTTATTGCCCAGCCAGGCTAATGACATAAAACTGGCATGTGAGGGGCATAGCACAAAAAGAAAAAGCCCAGTTTAAGTAGAGGATGACGATACATGTACCTCCTCTAATCTTCCTCTATTTCACTTCACTGTCCCACTCTGATGGGTATCCCCATCAGGGAAATAGTGCTGTATTGTTGCTGCTGTATTCTTTCCCTTCCATCCCCACCAGTGTCTGCTAGCACAGAGGATAGTGCCATGGTTGGAGGCAGAGCATTAGAAGGGGTGCCTGACAGTTCATGGCCACAATGTAGCATCAGGACTCAAACAAAAATATATAAGTGATGAGTAAGTGATAAGTAAACTACAAGACGATTTGGAGCAGGAGTGTGTACATATCAATAGTGTTCAGGTATATGCTTTGCCACTGAAACAATGAAATCTTGATTTCTTTTTGTTTTATAGGTACTTTAGGATTAATGCCCAGAGAAAGCAAGATAATAATTCTCAATTATGACAGAAAGCAAATGTGTGACTGTATACATGAATTACATCTAGGAACAGTAAAGTGCAAAAGAAAGAGGAAGAGACATAATGTGGTCAACCCATATACAGTGGTAAAACAAATTTCTGTTTGGAGTACATCCAAGAACAACAATCCTAAGGAAGAAATGCTGGCATATCCAGTTCCAGATTATCCCTGGATCAAAGTGGGCAATAGCTATTCCAAAGATGCAGCTCAACAAAAATCTTCTGTAGTTCACGGGAAGAAAAATATGTAGAAAAATGTTGCCTACATCTGTACAAGAAAAGTATTTTTAAGCCAATAAATATACAGGGAAAAGAGTAACCAGAATTTTCTCAACTAGTCCTTCTAGAAAAAGATAGAGACTCTGCGTACTGTGATAGATAAGACTTGGCAAAGAGAGAGACTCAAACTATGTCTCTGTGAAGCTATAGCACTGCAAGAACTGACCCAGAGAGAAGACCAGAAGTCAGTTGTAAACAGTGCAGTCAAATATGCCATACATGTCAGACTGATCTTTTAGGAAACCAGACAGATATGCAGAAAGTTCTAGGTTTAAAAATAAATGCAATGATTGACCAAAATGTCTTTACTGAAAATGTGTTATCTTAATATATTGCAAAGTTTTAGTTAGGTTTATAAAAGCAAGACACGTGTAGCATATTCTTAATTTTTTGCTTGATGTATAACGCATACCCAATCACTGAAATTATATATATATATATATATATATATATATATATATATATATATATATATATGTGTGTGTATATATATATATATATGGATCTACTTCACATGACAGAAAACTCATTTCACAGAATTTCATCTCACCAAGACCAAAATACCTAATTTTCAAAATACTGAAAACTCATTTGACTGAATCTCATTTCACTGAAAGCTTACAATGCTGATTTTAAAATACTAAATTTTAAACCATAGACATGCACACTACAATTGTAATGACTAACTATTTTCAGAACTTAAAGCTACTTACCCTCTTAACAGAAACCTAACGATATAAAACCAAACTAGGTGGGAGGCTTTGCCCCCCCACACACACACCCTAAATATATATACTAACTCCAGGATCGCACTACAGTGGGGAAAATGGCTTACAGTACTCTACACACTACCACTACTGCTGAGAATGCACAAAACATCCACCATGTTACTTTAGATACTTCCCATAAAAAATGTAAAGAGACATATCCATATTTAGAAGCACTACAACACTACCTTCTACATGACTATCGGTATTCTGACAGTCAGCATTTTAAGTTACAATAATTATTTTTATCATAAGCAAGTCACAGGTGAAGGGAACCCACATCATGTCTATGGCTTAAAATTCAATTAAATGAGATTCGGTGAAATGAGTTTTCAGTATTTTGAAAATTAGGTATTTTGGTCTTAGTCAAATGAAATTCTGTCAAATGAGTTTTCTGTCATGTGAAGTAGACCCATATATATATATATATATATATATATATATATATATATATATATATATATATATATATATACATATATATATAGATAGATATATATACATATATACATATATATATATATATATATATATATATATACATATATATATGTATGTGTGTGTATGTATGTATGTGTGTGTGTGTGTGTGTGTGTGTGTGTGTGTGTGTGTGTGTGTGTATACACACACACACACACACACACACACACACACACGCACACGCACACGCACACACACATATATAGGACTGTTTTTTGACAAAATGCCTTCCTTGGCAAAAATCAAATGAGGCACCCATGTGCCGGAATACTGTATCATAAATGTGTGAATAAAGTCAATATGTGCTGTCTGTGCATTTCCATGCATCAGGAATGGGGAATTACTGATTCTGCCTGTTACTCATATGATATTGCCACCATCCACCCCCTCTATGTTTTGTGAGGAGTGAGCCTACACAGCAGCTCCACCTAGACTTTTGAGGTTCAGCCAGATTAGGCATACATGTATCACCCAGCCATCAAGTACTTAGCATCAAATACCAGCCCCCATCTTGAATACAGGTATCCCTGATCTGAAATAAGGTTCTTACTTCATGATGCCCAGCATCCCAGGAAAAATCTATGCTAGTATAATTGAAAGGAGACCTCATCCAATAGTCAAGCCTCTGATTTTGTCATGGCCATGGAACGCTGGATCAAATCTTTGTCCTTGCATGGATACTGTAGGGGATCCTTGGCATTCACCAATTCACCAATACTGCACATATGTACTTTGAGGACCAGAAGAAGGCATATGAAGATGTTTATCAACATGCCTTTGGGGAGGTCTTACAGCAGCAGCACATGCTCCCGGGCTGCTGCAAAATATCATTCACTCTCAGTATTTTGGAAGAAGAGCTCTGTCCACATTCCATAAAATGTTTAAAGATATACACTGGACAACAGCAAGGGTGTGTGGTTGTCATGGACAGGAAATCAAAGTCCAGACAATATTAGAGCAGTATCTAGTCTGTGGACATGAGGACTACATCTTTGTTGTTTTCAGATGGCGTTGTCTTCTTGGCCCAAATGTACAGTATTCTCATGCACTAGAGCTGTTTACTGCTGACAATGACATGAGCAAGATGAAAATAAGCATCTCCAAATCAGAGGTCATGGCTTTTTGCAACAAAACAGTACACTGATCCCTCTATGTGAAGGAAGAACAGCAAAAGGAATCTGCTAACTAAGCTTTAGGTGTTCCCCTAATAGTCTTAAAATAGGCTGGGGTATTCCGATCTTTCTCAACAAGGGCTCCCTTTACCTAGGACTGTCTTTGTGATTTAGCCAGAATTTAACCTGTCTATCTCTCATCTAATGTTAAGTTTCAGCCTTAAAAGATACTTTTTTTTTTTTGCCATACAGAACTATATAAGAAAGTCCCTAGAAATCCATAGTATATTTTCTTTGGGTCATTTTGCTGTCTGGAATTTAGTTACAATTAATGTGCATCCTGGTTAGAAGACGTATGCATTAAAAATAGTAAAGGCTGGATTCAGAAAGAAATACTTCAAAGTATAAATTGTACAATGAAGGTGGAGTCAATTCATGCTATACAGGAAGATTTGCAATTAGCAACATATGCAAATGACTGGTTATGGAGTTAATTGTGAATACAAAAGAGGATGAACACGATGGAGCAATTCAGAAATAAAGTTTGCTCAATGAGTTGCAACAAGCAGTGAAATTTTTACACTGTCATTTCTTGGTGAACAGAGAGAGAGAGAGAGAGAGACAGAGAGCGACCGACAGATTACACTAAGATGCTAGAAGAAGCATTGACATTGCAGGACAGCATATGTTAAGTGCGATTCTCACAGCCAGTATCTATGATGGTTACTTCTCATCACATCCTGCCCAATAGTGCACATAGTTCTGTAGTACTTATCCAGGCCTGTAAATCTCTTTAGTGTTGCCAGTGCATAAATAATTGCACTCTACTCCTTCATGGACCATACTGCAGACTGTTGTAGCACATTGTAGGGGTGATTGTGTTTGTTTTGGCATCTGTGTCCAGCTTTCCCATTTGACACAAAATTAATTTTCAGATAATATTTACCATAAAATTTTGCAGATCTTTCATTTGCTTTAGACAGACAGAAAAAAAACTTTTCCTATTGCAAGATACTACAAAGAACTATCAGCAAAGGTCCACCAAAAATGTAAATAGTACACAATGTAACTTTCGCTGCTCAAGCGGAAGAAAACACAAATTCTTTTCTATTCCAATACCACAACCAAACGTATTCTATAAAATTTATAAAATGCATAAAAACTGAAGTTAAGCGCTTTCATCTACATAAAAGTAGACTTCATCAGAACAATTCCATTTTTCAAATCCCACATTATATAGATGGTTCTAACCAATCCATGTCTTCTACCTTAAGCATCATAGGAATCAATCACCAATTTAAAGTGCTCAATGCACTCATAGTCATAATTTTTCATTGCTTCCTATTAGCAATGCAATTAAAAATAATTCATATAAAATCTGTCTATGTAATAACTACTGTAACAATTTCACTAGTACATCTGCTACCTTAAACTACACTTGTTCAATATTTATCTGTTAAAACTGTATGTTCATACTAGATGGATGCGTTAACTTACATACTTGTTTAAAATATTCTAAAAATAAAATATATAACTTCAATAACAAAATCACTGTTACATATCATGATCCCTTCTTCCTATTACTAATAATATGTAATAAAAAAATATAAAAAATGTTATATATTAATATTCATTCTCTAATATCGGCTTAATCGATATGCAGTATTCCAGCTGCCATCTGTATAGACAAAAAAGAAGTATTATAAAGTATTATAAAAGGTCAATATATTTGAGCAGCAAGAATGACCTCAGACTACACAGAAATGGTAGAGGAACTGGAAATTATAGCAAATATGTTCAAAGATAGAGGATACCCACCCCATTTGATAGAGGACACTAAAAAAATATGTGAAAGATGAATGGGGTAAGAAATACAAGCCCATATTAGAGACTGGGTTAAATAGAACCATCAATAAAAGTAAGGCTATGGAGGGGGACAACAATACCAACTACACAAGAGCCTGTATTTTTCAATATGGTCCACAGGTGAAAGAAATAAGGAAAATTGTGGAAGATAACTGGAACATTTTGAAATCTGAACATAATGTGTACAAAATGATAGGGGAACACCCACAGTTCGTCTCCAGAAATGGAAGGAATTTAAAATGTGAATTAGAAAGGAAAATAGTAAAAGGGGATGATATTGGAAAGAAAGAGGGAACAAGAAAATGTGGGCAGTGCAGCCAGTGCCGTGATATTATATTGACACCATCCCTTATTTTGGAAGACATAAATAGAACTGAGGTAAAATTTCAGAAAGGGAATTGTCATTCCCAACATGTTATTTATCTTGCCAAGTGTACAAAATGCCCATGCTATTACGTAGGGAAGACAAACAGATGTTTAAGGAACAGGATGTATGATCATGGGTATTGTACAAGAAAAAAACAATACAAAAAATGCTTTATGGAGGCATCTTGATGGTAATACAACTTGTGACACATTTAAATTTGGAATTTTAGAGAGTGTCAAAATTAACCCAAGAGTTTTTTCATGAATCATGAAGCATTACTACAGATGTATCATCCAGAGGTAAACTAAAATTCATTTCTGCAATTCAGGCACAACACATTTTAGATTTAGTCTTTTCATTGTTAGATTACCTAACTGTACAAGGCAGTTTAAAGCATGAACCCCCTCCAGCTGGATATTTTGTACCCTACTATACCTCTAGCAATAACTTCTCCATGGAGTATGTAGCGGATCAGATCCAGTATCCAGAAAACGAGGAAATCAATTATGATGATCAAGAAAACAACCAGAGCATGACGAAAGACATTGACAAGGCTAAATGTATAACTTCTCCTTTCCTTTGGTGACATGTAAATGCTACCTGTACAGAAAAAAAAAAACAGAAAGTGTTCTTACATTGCGTCCGAAACATTCTGTGTCTGCCACAAACTTCAAAGCCCATTACATCTCTTTTCCACTATTATGAAGACAGGATCAAGAAAGGAAAGGCTTGCACTACTTTTATCATAACATTTTCTAATGTGTGATTGTGTAATATTGGTATCTAGTATGTTGGATATTTCCTGTTGTGACAGGGCAAAGTATGTTATGCAGTTTTGTTAAGTATTGAGTAAAACCAAACCAAAAAAGGGGTAAAAAACAGCAGCATGTTCGCACAAGCCCAGGTGAAATAAAACACAGATTTTGTTGGGAAATGAGAAAGGAAAAATCATTAAAGATATTTTCTCACATTCTTTGATATACTTTGTCAATAATGCTCAGAGTAATTGATTCCTCTCTGAAGCAGCATATTTAAGGATTTCTGATGACAGATTGTTAATGGTTTATTAAAGATGTAAATACTCACTAGGCTGAATGAATTTAGCAGCTTCTTTTTCAGACAGTGGCAGAACGGTGGGTCTGGACATCCGTGCTCGCATGACATCAATTTCAATGAATTTTTCTGTGATGTAATTATTATCAAAGTTGTCTTTGCATAGGTAATTCTTTCTGTAAAGAACAGCCCTGAAAAAAAGAAAGCGAATAGGGGAGAGGGATGTCTAATGTACATGGCAAAAGTGTGTTACTTTCTATCAACATCTTACCATCTTGCACAACACTGTATTCCTATATTATTTAATTCATCTTTTATCAAAACTTCTTTCAATGCATTCGTATTCTGAGCCTTGTTACTGCATATGTAAATCCAATCTCTGAATCACAGCTCTGCCATAAAGACCACCACAGTATGACGCTGTTATCTTACAGTTCATAACTCCACAATCCAGTATTTTGTCTTCTAAATTATGCAAGTAGCCATAGACAGTAACAGAGGATAATTAAGGACCTAATCAGACTGAATACCTGCTGTTCCTTTTGTAATACAAGGCTTAATGCTATCACATTCCAAGACATTTCCTATTGTATTTCCTCTTTTGGTAATATTTATGCAGTTTCATAATTGCTAGGACATTATTTGCATGGAAAGATATTGGCCTGGCTTACTCAGTCTACTGTTCTTGTCCACAACACTTATCAGTTTTGTGCATGTTCTTCTAAATAACGTGTACTACAACTATTCACACATAATATAATTTATATGTATATCTATCTAGAGCTATATCTAATCTATATATATATATATATATATATATATATATACACACACACACACACACACACACACACACACACACACACACACACACGTATATATATATATATATATATATATATATATATATATATATATATATACAGGTTTACTATCAAATAGTCGAAAGTCAGAATGTAAAGCTATCATAATGTAGAATCATATTGTCAAAATTCAGAACAGTAAAGCATTTACATGGTCGAAAATCACAATCTTTCAACATTTGTGACCATTTTCAACATTTTTTTTTCTAATCCAAACCTCCATCAAGCCACCAAGCCAAACCCAGTGTAATTATATACTACTTGCATACCCTATTAACAGAAAATGGTCAGTATGGGTCTAAGCACCCCGAAGTGAGGGGCTGTGCCCCACCCCCCAACTATATATTCTAACTCCAGGATCACACTACAGTGGGGTAAAGAGCATATACACTGCCACTACTATGTTCGGACGGAATGTAATGTGTTGTACTGTGTTTTTTTGGCGATTTGGGCTTTCGGCGAGGACTAGCAAATGATCGAATTCAGGTGGTTGAATTGCATTGTAATTTCAACAATCTGACTTGCAGATTATGACAGTCGACTAAATGATTTTCCCATTTATGATGATCGACTATGTGAATTGCATCTACTGGTCTTTCAACCATTTGATAGTAAACCATATATACATATATATATATATATATATATATATATATATATATATATATACACATATACATACATAAACATATAGTAAACACTCATGCACACACACACACACACACACACACACACACAAACACACACATATATTACATCACACACACACACACACACACACACACACACACACACACACACACACATATATTACATAAATGTGTGTATACATATATATATATATATATATATATATATATATATATAATACTGTAACACTACCTTTATCTGCGTTAGGTCTTCTGTTTATGTTTCTGCCTATCACCTATACCAATAAATACTTCATACATACTGGCTATGCCTGATAACAATGCCTATCTACCCCTTAGTTATTGTTCCATTAAGCCAGCTTCTGAAATTGTAATATTGTGCATTTTCATATAAAATTACATGCACTTTACTGTTTGGCTTATCTCTGCATATCATAGCTGTAATGCGCTCTGCTGATTATTATGCTGAAGCAAGCATCTATCCCTCACTCAGCACATCACAATTGCAATACATAGATTCATAGGTTCATAGGTTAGTATCAGGCTAGCTGCCCTTGCGGGCCATTTTAAATCTAGCCAGTTTACTTTTTTGTACTCAAATTAACCTATCCTATTTGGTTAGAGATTAACCTTACCCATCCCGTGGTTGATAATTATGTATTAGCCCTAATTAGAATACCATAGATAATTTGAGGGGACCCATGTATGGATAAAGCATTTAGGAGCTGCCCTGTATGAATTATAAAGTAATTTACTGGCAAACAGTCCAATAACATGGCAACATGAAATAGTGGTACTGCTCTGAAACAGCTCTCCTAAGTAATAAGTAATATAATAAATTAGAGGCAGTTATTTTTTATAAACTGAACTGCAAGAAAATATTTGTTAAAATTTCCTTAATGGTAATTACTATGCAAGCAATAACGCCAAACAAGGTGTGTGTTACTGTGTCAATAATACACCTGAAGGGCATTATTGTGCTTAGAGAATGGGCTGTGTGTAAAATTATTATGTTTTACTTATTTTTTATTACTATATTATTATTATTTTATATTTTTGATGTAAAACAGTTCCTCTACCTAATGTTTCAAACTTGCTGTAGTATATGAAAATGGTGTTGGAGGAAATATTTTACATTTAAAAAACAAGATTTTCAGAAATGTCCAGACAGTTACCTCATTTTTTGGTCCCTTACTCATAAAATGTGTGGTTTGCTGGCAAATCATTGGAGACTGAAGTCACTAAATAATGACATATATTTGAGTTTCAATCTATATTTTCTTCAAAAAATGCATAATGAAAGAAATTATTTTATTCTAGCAACTTTCTAATTTTATAACAGCAATTTTTGAGCCTTTGACCCCCCCCCCCCCTTATTTTAGGCTTTATCCAGATTTCTTGAGATAAGAGATTGAGAGGTATGCAAACCTCTTGACTGCTG
This sequence comes from Protopterus annectens, assembly GCF_019279795.1. Taxonomy (NCBI): domain Eukaryota; kingdom Metazoa; phylum Chordata; order Ceratodontiformes; family Protopteridae; genus Protopterus; species Protopterus annectens. The sequence goes on along the minus strand of NC_056741.1, from coordinate 579,046,401 downwards.
CTGCCACTGGTCCCTCAATCTCACACTGTCTGTCTGTCTCTCAAACAAACACATTTCCTCTTTCACACATGCAAACACGCATACACTCAGGCACACAGCCAGAAACATAAACACACACACACACACACACACACACACACATTTTTCTTTCTTCTTTCTTTCTTTTTAATGTTCCTTTTAAATTTCCACTCGCTAAACAGCAAAGACACTGCTTAGCACGTATAAAATAAGGACTTGATCAATCTCACTCTCATTTTCATGCAAGCATACACACACACACACACACACACACACACACACACACACACACACACACACACACACAATTTTCCATTTTTTTTTTAAATTTCCTTTTTCTTTTAATTTTACATTCACTAAATAGCAAAAACGCTGCGCTAACCAAGAGTAAACAATGGCGACCATTAGCTTACAGTCCAAACTTTACGTCAGCTTAATATGCGGATATGAAGTAGCTGACTCATTTTTCTGCAGGTATTACTTGTACATTAACACCCTGGTGGAGAATATTCATTCTCCAAGCAGAGTAGCAATGTACAGGTCACCCATTCTCTAAAATGCAATAAAAGTACTACCTAACATGCCTCACAGACAGCTAATCAGGTTCACAAAAAGCTTTGGCTACAGTAGTTATTTTAAAAAATAAAACAGCTATGAAAATAGTACAACAGCCTTGATTAGTGATTGATCCTTTTGTAAGATGAGATGTGATGGCCAGGCACTCACTTGTAGTTGCAGTATAAAGAAAAATTCACAACAGCTCTTAGGAGCTTGGTCTTCCCATTGAGAAGTGACTGGTCGAGAGAGAGAGAGAGAAATAGACAGAGCTAGAGCAAGAATATGAAATGAAATAATTTATGCAACTTCTTCTCAGTTAGCTTGTTCTGCTGTTCACTAAATGAGTCTGAACCAACGATTACAAGAAAAGATTTCTGTTAATCTCTGAAAGACCTTTTTAAGAACATTTTCTTTTAACTTTCTCTTTAAATCATTTTAATGAATAACAGAACTGCATCCAAGACAACCCTGAATCAGTTACATATTTCATGGATAATTCCCAAAACTTAATTTTCTGGATTTTCTTTTTTAGTTCATACTTGACAAACACTCAGCACATATTTCAGATTCACAGACTCAGAAATGATAATTAGATGAAGTATTGTATTTATTATAAATAACGTATGCAAAATCATTGTTTTCTTATTTATATTGTTGCATCTACATTTTTCTTATCACAAAACAAGAACTGGAATAGAAGCCTGCAATCACGAGAAAACTTCAAAGATAAGTGGGTCCATTGAAAAATTCAGAAAAAAACTTTTTAGAGAAAAACTATAGAACAGAGTATGTCTATACAGTAAGACAAGAAAACAAGAACAGTTTATGTGTAGGCAGATAGAAATGAGGAAATCAGAATCATGTTTCCAGAGTGTATTGTAGCAGAAAGAAATGGACTGATTGACAGGCCCTTTTCAGCCATAACCTGGGCAGCATGACACAAGACATAAACAAGAAATTCTGCATAGTCTAAATATACTCATATTTGTAAGTAGTACAGTAACAGATTAGAGACAATACATGTGTATGTTATTTACAATAATGAAAGTAAGTGATATTATTTACAGTATATACAATTAACCTTTTCATCCAGTGGTCATTTGTTAAAAATATATCTTTACAAGAAAGATGTGACTACAGTGTGAGCCACAGGGACTCTGAGGAATTTTGAAGATAGGTATACCCCCTTTACCAAGTAAGACAAAAGCAGTACATGGGATATCACTTCTATGCATAGGAAAAGGGTTTGGAGCAACCTGTGATACTGAACTTTTTAAGTTCCAACAAATAAAAAATTTACTTCATAATGTTGTACGCTTTTTTACTTTAAAAATAGACAACTTTTCTCATTCCTAGGACTTAAAACCGTGGAAATGCAAAGTTGCATGAAGTTCTGATTTTTATTTTAAAAAAAGAAAAAAAAAATAAGTCTGATTTGTAACAGCCAGACCTTTTCACTTACTCTCAGCAGAAAATAAGTCAAATACATCTTATTGCAGGTATTCACACCACGGGGGGGGGGGGGGGGTTCAGACACTGTACTTCTCTGAGACCTGGTTGGGCTGCTAGACAAAGCAAAAATAGGCATTTCCAATTGTCTAAGGTTGACTCAGGTGCCAGGTGTCTAGACGCAGTCTGAATAAAAGTGTAATAACTCTTGTAGATGGACTTTGACAATGAGAGCATGGAATATTTTTTATGAAATATTTTAGTATAGAATTTTTTTTAATTAAATATTTTTAACTAATACACACTTTAGTGTGTTGTGTAACCTGATCTCTTATATAAAACAATATTATTTGTGTTCTTCTATTCAGCTGTATCAGTGCCAGCCAGCCTGCAGGACAGTAAGCAATTTCTTTTATACAGTTAAGATTTTGTTTGTGCATGTGAGTCGTGGGTGTTCAGTGTTACACTCCATGTATAGAAGAGCAATGAGCGGAATTACATTGCTGCAGCCATTCATTTATTCATTCATTGGCTTACAGCCGTGCATCTGAGGTGTAACCACTCAAGAATGTGGCTGTAATTTGTGGGCAAGTGTGCGTGTGTGTGTGTGTGTGTGTGTGTGTGTGTGTGTGTGTGTGTGTGTGTGTGTGTGTGTGTGTGTGCGCGCGCGTGTGAGTGTGTGCATGTGTTTTGCATTTGTGGGAGTTGCACTACATGTCCCAGATAACATCAAGCTGAAATGCACTACTGTGGTCATTATGTATTTATTTATTCATTTGTTGATCACTGTTAGAAATCTAACATGTATGTAGTCCATACAGTGGCTATAATTTGTTTTTGTTTCCTCACAACTGACCATTGGTTACCCACAGGACCACTCTTTATTCACTGGGTCTACTGGACAATCCTTTCTTCCTCCAGGCTTATTCTGACCATGATCAGTGACAACAAGGAGATTAAGGCTCCTGGTCATTTTGCTTGCTAAGGAATTTTCTTTATGACCTAAATTTCCCTCCTACACATACTGGACATCTAATCACGGACAATATGCATTTGGGATGTACTGCCGTATTGTCCTGCTTCTGCTATGAGTTATCCAGTGTCCTCCCTTTCCCCAAGATGGGCCGACCCCATTCATCCCTGCCAGTGACTCAGATTTATGAATAGATAAACAAATCTGAGTAATCTGGACCATTTTAAGGGCGTTATCCCTCTATTCCATGGCACTGATGAAAGCGACTATAATTAGTGGGTATAGAGGAAGTCTGTGGATGAAAGTGATTGTCCTCTGCTGGTGTTTCATCACATTGATTTGGCTTGCCACAACTAGTATGTGTTTTGTTAAAACTAGTCAAAATAGCATATTTTCAAGCAAGGAAGACTATTGCTGGAAGTGTATTTAGCATGTGCAGCGGTCTGTAATCACTTGTTTATGTAAAATCATAACCCTGATCAAAGCTGACTCTGCCATAATGCAGTCCAAACCCATTGCAGTTAGCTCCATGCATTCATTTGGTTCCTGCAGCCAGACTATGTGCTTTGAAGCCACTAACTGTCACTGAAGGCATTAGAAGTGTTTGAGAAATGGCTAAATTTAGCTCTAGGTTTATAAAAGACAAACACACTCAAGTGTCAATTCAGAAAAAAAATACATTTATTTGGGCAGACAGACAGCGAAACAAACTAGAAATTTTTAGAAGAGACTCATGTCAGATATTATTCTATCTTATTTTGATGTGAGAAATCCTATACATTGGAAGTGAATGCAAGTACATAGGGCGTGCTGCATTATTAAGCAGGAAGGGAACCTGAAAGTCATTACATATGCAGGTAGGTCTTTGTTAGATGTTAAAAGGAGATATAGCCAAACTGGCAAAAAAAACTTTAGCTATTGTATGGATGCATGAGCAATTTTATGCATACATCTTTTGGTAAAGACCTTGAGGATTATACTGAATAACTGCCAAGTTTAAACCTCCAACAAGAATTTAAAATTTGGCTCTGAAGACTTGAAGTCATATCAATTTGTAGTGCACAAAGGGGAAGGATAATATTGTTGGCTATTTGTCAAGACATCCTGGTAGTTTAAAAGGTTAAGAAAATACACTTACTAGATGAACTGAAGATTATGTTAAAATAGTTTCAGATTATGCCTTGCCTAGATAATTAACACTGAAAAAAATAAAGGATGCAGATATAAAAGAGTCCATGTTTTACAGAAATGAAAAATTATGTAATGATGACATTTGACATAAAATAAATGAATAAGAACATTGATGTTGATGCAAAAACCACAAGAAACATACTAAGAGATTGTACAATGCTTAGTTACATAACCCAAGTCATCTAAGTATGGATAAATGTATATACCCTGTAGCCTGCAGTGAGCTATAACTTGAGCTAGACACTCTGTGAGCACTCTTAGTGAAGTAGATAGTCCAAAGGATAAGGCAGAAAACTGATAATGTGATCCAGACATAAAAAAACCTCAAGAAAAGTCTGACGTCTGGATGAATTGGTATGTAATGATAGGCATCCTTTAAATCTAGTGTTTACTGGGAAACTTAAATGACGAAGATGGGGTAACAGGTTGTGAGGGGACAACATTTTGAACTTGGGCACTATCACACTTTGTTTAGACCCAGAACTGTTCTCCAAGCATTTTATTTCTTTGGCACCAAAAACATCCTTGAACAAAATCCTTTCCCAATCTGGGAAGGAGGAATTGGTTCTATCACTTCCTGAGACAACATGTGTTGAAGGAGAGGAGGAAACAGCGGAATCTGATCTGGTGGATGAGGAATTACCCCCTGCAAAGGGGAACGTCCTCCCACTGCCATCTGTAGCCTTGTCAAATGATCTTCAAAACTCATCTGAAACTATCTGCTGCCAAAGAGAGAAGCAGAGATTCAGAAATTCTAGAAAGGAAAAATGACTTCCAGGGTGGGAGGAGGGACAAGGCCCCTTAAATAGTCATTCTAAATTGTTTGACTGTCCTTAGTTTTTTGGGGTACCTATGTTCTTTTTGAACAGCTTTTGCCATTTCTTCTTAAATATCCATTTACCAGCATTTTGCTGAGATGGTTTATGTTGTTTCTTGCCAAAACTGGATAACAAGTTAGTCAATCCCTGAAAATTTTTGGAAAATGAGGGCAGAAAAATCTTAGAGATTCCATGTATTAGCTTATGCTTCTAATCACAATTTTGATAATCTCTGCAGCAGTGGGTGCAAAAACTAAATATCTATCCAAAGTAGAATTTAAAATCTCAATCTTCACCTCATCTGGGAAGTTCTGAGAATGCAGTCAGGATAATCTCCTTAAAACAGTACCAGTGGCTATAGCCCTAAAAGTATCAACAGAGTCATGCACACATTTTAAACAGTGAGTTGTGACCTCTGCAATGAAAAATAAATTAAACCATTTAAAGCAGATTTTCCCTCACAAGGAGTACCTACAGACAAAACTTTCCTCATACTTTCAACAATTAGTTGGAATAAACATTAGGAGACATGAAGTCCAAATATAGCTTTCTCAAGGTTTCATCGGTTAAGGTTACAACAAGCGGCTGTGTTGGAAAGTTTGCTTGTGATTCTCATGGTAGTAATCCTAGGACCCAATAGTCAAATTAAGGAAAGAAGCCTTCCATGCGATGCTAGCAAAGGAGTCTTGGGATCTGATGACTAAGTGCCTATATGCTGTAAAGGCACCATCTACAGCAGTCAGTGAAGTGAAGGTCTGAGTATTTAGCTAAATAACTCAAATATCTACTATCACAATCCAAAATAAAATGAAAAAGTAAATGTTCTCTTGGTGGTAGGGTGAATAAAGCAAGCTTTAATATTAATATAACTGCAGACGTTACAAGATCTACAACATGGAAACGTCCTAATCCACTGAAAGCAACCCCTAGTTGCATGTTCATTATTCACATTTTTATAATCATAACGATCGTTTCAGGGATTTCTTGTTCTTAAAGGAAAACCTAGACTGCTCACCCACAACTTGTTTAATCCTGTTGTCAGCCATTAAAATTGCCAGGTCTTCTTCACTATAACACAAACAGCACCAATGTCACTGGAATAGAATAAAGGTACACTGACATTCTCCAATCTTGTTCTTTGAACTAAGGCTTCCAACTCAACATTTAGTACAGCTGAAAAATAAAGTCTAGCTCTCCCCTCCCTCCCAGAGATCATATAACAATCAAAGTAGTGCTGATGTCTCTGCTTGAATAACCTCTTTCTATAAAGTCTTTATGCAAGATCTCATCATCTCATCATTAAAAAATTATTCTCTATTATTTAACAGTGATACCCTCATCACCTGGCTTTTCAAAATGTTCTTATATGTATAGGCAGGATGCATACTACTTCTATATAGGATGTTATTCATTTTACATGACTTCCTATATAAAGTAGTATTAATTTGGGCTTCAGATGTTTTGCTAATTTGAAATTTAAATACTCATCATTTTAGATGAAAAATTGACAGTAAATCTCATAAAGTATATAAAAAAAGCATTTGTATATAAAAGTATCTTGTATGTGATGTTTTATTTATGGTCTAAAGAAGCACCTCATAAGGCATGAAAGTGCTTACCTTATTAAAACGTTTTATGGTTTTTAGCTGTGTTTCAGTCCTTTGTGTTTGTTTGGATCTTGGGCCTATTTTTCCAGAAGACTGTTTAGCCATGTTTTGGTGCATTTACTTGCTTTGCTG